>NC_072897.1:0-602043 GCF_027943255.1 Anastrepha obliqua
CGGTGTCCATGAAAATCACCAATTCTACTCACCCACGTCTGGTTCCACCATATTTGTAGCCAGCATTCATGCTATAGGCTCGTCTTCTTGTGTCTCTATCTGCGGGACTTCATGTTGTCGACTTATCTTCTAGTCAGATATATTAGCATGTCGGTTAGGCATGTCTGTCCATGTCAAGTTTTTTGGCACGTAGGACGCGCTCTATATACGTGCGAATAATTTGCCAATTTTCTGCGCGTTCTATCATTTTATCAGTGATGTTATCAGCTCTTAAGGGGCGTAGTCCTGCCTTCGACAGCTTTGCGATCGAGTTTCCATCTCTCACATTTGAAGAAAGTGTGATCTGCGTCATCAATAAGTGCATCTCCGTAGATGCAATTTAGTGGTTTCTGACTTGCCTATTTTGTTAAGGTATTTATAAAAATATCCATGTCCAGATAGCATCTGTGTAGTATAAGAGTTTTACCTCGCCGAATTGTTTGTTATACCATTTGTCTAGATTTGGTATAAGTCTCTTCGTCCATCTGCCTTTCGTCTCTGACTCCCATCGCTCTTGCCATATTTGCAGTGTATGTGCTCTAATTTGCTTCTTTGCGCTCGTTTTAGTGCGGACGCGTGTGTAGTCTGCTATGGCGTTTGTCTCGTTCTTTTCAAAATTCCATAGTTCTTTTCGCGCTCTCGCTAGAAGATCTATAGGTATCGTGCCGCTAATAATGAGTACTGCTGCTTCTGATACCCTGCGATAAGCTGAAGCAACACGAGGGCGGCGGTTATTTGGGCCTTGGCCAGAATCTCGCGGCGACACTCAGTTTTAAGAGTGTTCACCCATACTTCACATCCGTATAGTATAATGGATACCCTCGTGTCCATGAGCAGCTTCCGCCTGCTTGCGATGGGTCTTCGATGTCAGCCATTTGTCTTGATGGCCTTGAGATTGTTTTGGTGGATTTTTCAGCAGCGTACTGGATTTGTGTCCAGTATATCAGCTTGTTGTCGAGTTTGATGCCCAGATATTTCACCACTTTTGATGTTGTTTTGTCTCTGTGTAGACTGTCATTGGCACTTCTACAGGTATGCGCGCTCCCGTGAATAGTATCAGTTCTGTTTTTCCTGGAGCTAAGCTAGGTCTTGCGAATCGATCCATGTTTTGATTCTTGTCATCGTTTGTGTAAGTCCGCCTTGCTGCGTCTAAATCCCGTGCCGTAGTTACTGCCGCAACATCGTCCGCGTATCCTACTAGGTAGGAATCGTCGGGCATGTCGATGGTGAGAATGCCGTCATAACTGACGTTCCAGAGATCGGGGCCTAGTATGGACCCTTGGCCCGCGCCAGAGGTTACCATTTTTGTCCGTTGTGCTCTTCTTGTACCATAAATGAGTACGCGATCTTTGAATGAGTACGCTTCTCCAATGCGTCTATCATATTTTTCCACTTTGCGCTGTTGAAAGCGTTCCTTACATTGATTGTAGCGAGGAGCACGATTGGTCGGGAAAAATAATTTATGCTCCGTGCTTTTACTATGCTCTTTACTACATCCTCAATTGCTCCAATTGTGGACCTTCGCGGTCTAAAGCCGTGTTGCCTATCCGAGAGGCCTCCCGATTCGTTTATCGCTGCTGCCATTCGTGGTTTCAGAATTTTTTTCTATCCGCTTCCCTGCCATGTCGAGCATGCACAGAGGGCGATACGCTGATGGGGTTTCCGGGTCTCCTTTCCCTTTGCTTATGAGAACTAGCTTTTGTCTCTTCCAAATTTCTGGAGAAGATCCTTCATATGAGCAGGCATTGTACATGTGGAGAAGCGTTTGTAGGCGCTCAACTGCGATAACTTTCAAAACCTCCGATGGAATCCCGTCAGGACCTGTCGCTTTGTTATTTTTGAGAGTTACAGCTGCGTCTCTCAGTTCCTCTACCGTGAAATTGGGGGTGGGTCGGTATTTTCCTCGTCAACTCTATCTGCCATGAGGTCATGTATGGGAAGAGTGTATTCACTATGTTTTCCATAGTGGCTTCGCTTAGTTCAGGAGTCGGCTGCCCTGCTCCGCGCTTGTTTAGCACGAGTTTATATCCTAAGCCCCAGGGATTTTGGTTTATATCGCGCCGAAGCTCCTCCCATTTTTCTTTCTTGCTTTTCAGGATGGCCGTCTTTGGGGTGCTTTTTGCAGCTTTGTATTCGGCGTGCTCTGTTGTAGCGAGGCTGGTTCTTCGTAGTCTTGTGTACTTCCTTCTTTTGCTCATGCACGTATGCCTCAGATCGCGGATTTCGTTAGTCCACCAGTACACGGACTTCTTCGGGTGTGCACTTTTTATCTTGGGCATTGCTGCTGAGCACGTTTGCGTTATCCTTCTCAGCGTCATCTCTACTTTGTGTCTGGCGCTACTTGGTTCTTCGCGGTGTGGTTGTTCCTCGTCAATTTTAGCTATAAGTTTTGCTTTGTCAAGTTTTGATGTCTTCCATTTCCGCGAGCTTTTGATGCGTTTCGTTGCGTTTGCGTTTTTCTCTCCGGCGAAGATGGTATGTACTGGTGGTCACTGCCATTGTTATCTTTCAGAGCTGTCCATTCACGTATTTTGTTTGCGTAGCTTTCAGACACTAGAGTTATATCCGGAATTGTGCCTTCACACCCTGGTCTTCGAAAGGTAGCTTTATTGCCCACGTTTGCAACGGCGAGTCCTAATCTAGCGGTTATATTTATTATTCGTTGGCCTCTCGGGTTGTTGTTCACTACCCCATTCCATGGCTTTAGAGTTAAAGTCTCCGGCGATGATGGTGTGCCCGCTTATTTGGGGAGCTGTGTCTTCAATATTGTCCAGTCTAGCTTGGAAGTCAGCAATGTTATCGCTTGGTGTAAGGTAGCAGCTAATAATTGTGAGACATTGGCTCCTCATCCAGACGTGCCCGTTTCCGGTTCCACTGTTCGTCACTTGGAGTTTCGTGTTATCCTTGCACCATATTGCTGCTGTAGAAGAGAGATCTTCTATAAACCATCCAACACTTGGAGAGCGGACTGTTCGCTTAGAACTGCTATGTCTGCTTCCTGTTCCAGCATAATTTTCGGCAGGAGTGAGTCTGCTGTAGTGCTCCTGTGCATGTTACCTTGTAGAAACTTTATAATTTCGACACGATTTCATTATAGGCCGCACATCGTACTGACCTAGCATATGTCCTGTGTCACAAACACCTTTTACTTCGGCATATACAACAATCCGGTGGGCTGCTGCATTCTTTTATTTTGTGTCCTGGCTTCCTGCATCGTATACACAGTCCTTTACCCTTTCTATCAGACCCTTTACACTGCCATTGTAAGTGTTCGGTTTCAAAGCACCGGTAGCATTTCTTTTTGTCAATACAGAGTCTTATTTTGCAGTTGATCCATCCCATTCCAACGCGTTCCTTCTGGAGAATTTTGGTAGCGTCACATACGCTTTTAGCTGTTCTCGGCTGTTTGGTGCTGATAGTTTAAGAGTGGTTTCCTCGGTGGTCTCATCTAATAATTGGTTAACGGCCATTGCAACTTCGTCTGCTGTAGTCAGTGAATCTAGGTCCCGTATCTCTATCGTTGCTTTATTTTTCAGCTCACTTACGGAAGCGATGTCTTTCATCTTACTCATCAGAGCTTCATGGAACTCTGGTCCTAGTTTTATACCTTTGTCTAGTTCAAGGAGGAGTGCGCCCGTTTTGGTTTTCCTTATTGCCCGAACTTCCACACGGTTCTCGTCTGATTTAACATATTGGCGGAGATTTTGCAGAACTTCGGCGCAACTTCGTCCTTCAGCTGGCTTGAAGAGTACTGGGTTTCCTTTCGTCCTGTTTGGTCTGAGGTCTCTGCTTGATTTGTGTTTCTGCGTCTTGTTTTTTCGTCTTTTTTCTAGTCACTGTTTTCCAATCAGTTTTGCCACTCTCACATACTCTTTTCCCCGTACCTTGCTCTGCCGGCTCGAAGCCGTCCGTTTCGATGATACAGCCGTCGGAGTGAGCAAATTACTTGGGTCACTTTGGGCTTCTGCTGGTTTCACCGACCTTACTTTTTTGGCTTCTTGTTCCGCTTTAGTCCAGTTTCGTCCTCAGGCTTTCAATAATGTCGAAGAGCTCGTCTAGTTCGGATACACCGTTTTTTACGTCGATACTTTTGTTTTTCTGCTTCAGCATTGCCAGTTTCATTTCCCTAGCGTGAGGAGGAACTTCATCAGAGCTTCCTCTTCTACCAGAGAATGTTAATGCAATGAAAAGGTGCAAATGTTACTGTAAGCTTTTTTTAGTACAATTGAGATCTGAAAGATTTGTAATAAGGTCATTTAGCACACCGAGTTTATAGACACCTCACTGACTTTTGCCCACACAAAAATTAGAAACACCACACATCTTTCACCTCAACACACAACACATTTCTCACCTCGACATTAAACCAATTAAATTTGTACTATTTTCGTATTTTTGAAATAATAAGCGAATACGTAAAATTTATTACATAATTTTTTTTTTCAATTACATTAAAAAAAAAAAAACGATTTTAAAAAATAAAATTTATAAAAAAAAGTTTGCAGCGGGAATTGAACTCGAGTCTAACATGTGGCGAGGAAAAATAGGCGGTGCGTTTATTTCTTCGACTGCTTATTTTTTGACCATTTTGTTACTTTTGAAATGATAAGCGGATACATAAAATTTATTAAAAATTTTTTTACGATTACATTAAAAAAAAAATTTAAAAACGAAAAAAAAAAATTGCACCGAGAATTGATGCCGAGTCACGTGGGGAGGATAAATACATTAAACTAATTAAATTTTTACTATTTTCGTATTTTTTGAAATAATAAGCGAATACGTAAAATTTATTACATAATTTTTTTTAATTACATAAAAAAAACGAATTTAAAAAAAAAAGTTAATAAAAAAAGTTTGCACTGGGAATTGAAATCGAGTCTAACATGTGGCGAGGAAAAATAGGCGGTGCATTTATTTCTTCGACTGCTTATTTTTTGACCATTTTGTTACTTTTGAAATGATAAGCGGATACATAAAATTTATTAAAAATTTTTTTACGATTACATTAAAAAAAAAAAATTTAAAAACGAAAAAAAAAAAAATTTGCACCGAGAATTGATGCCGAGTCACGTGGGGAGGATAAATACATTAAACTAATTAAATTTTTACTATTTTCGTATTTTTTGAAATAATAAGCGAATACGTAAAATTTATTACATAATTTTTTTTAATTACATAAAAAAACGAATTTAAAAAAAAAAAGTTAATAAAAAAAGTTTTGCACTGGGAATTGAAATCGAGCCTAACATGTGGCGAGGAAAAATAGGCGGTGCATTTATTTCTTCGACTGCTTATTTTTTTACCATTTTGTTACTTTTGAAATGATAAGCGGATACATAAAATTTATTAAAAATTTTTTACGATTACATTAAAAAAAACACATTTAAAAAAAAAAAAAAAATTGGCGCCGAGAATTGATGCCGAGTCACATGGGGAGGATAAATACGCAGTGCGTTTATTTCTGCGCCTGCGTTGTGAACCAAGGTTTTGTGCATGCGCGCGACGCGAATTAATTTTAATAAAGTTCTGAAAGTAATTCATGAAGTTTTTCATTACATACATTCATAAATGAACGTATACTCTATATGTACATAAATGATGGTATATGACAATATACATACATACATAATATGTATGTACATGTCAATAGGAGGTATTTGCATTAAGAAAAAAAAAACGGTTTAAGATAAATCAACACTTATTTTATATTGTATGCCAATTTATAGTTTATGTATTCGACAGCATTTACATACATATGTAGGTATGTACATTTGTATATTATATGAAAAACAATAATGCACAAGCGCAAGAACATCATCTTCCTTTCATACATATGTACATATGCATGTATGCCCAAATAACCTTGACTTATGTATGTACACAAGTCACAGCACATCACATTCTTACAAGACAAATACACATACGCACTAGCGAGTTTCTTCCTAACAAGTGCAAAAACAATTCTGCTCTATGTATGTATTATGTCCTAGCATATATACATACATATATACCTACTTGCCTTCTAAACTTCCTACAAAATAATTGTATTCATATGTTACTACATCCATGCACGTTCATACATTCATGCATATGTATATGCGCGAGCACAGCTCTCCCTTCTTGCTTCCGTGTACTTTTGTCTTTCCCCAGTCGATATTCCTAATATTGTACTTACAAAAACACGATATGTACTTTGATAGACGCAAAAGCAACAGCAAGCGCAACGCCATGGCCGCTTTGCCACCGCACATTCTAAAATGTTCTAGAACACAACAAAAACACATACCTCACATGCGCATGTCGCCCAAAGCTAAAATCTAAGCCTGGCGACTACAAAAATAAAATACATTCGTAGACGCAGTCGCAGCGGCCATAATTCTATCAGCGACTGCGCTGAACAATTTAGAAGAAAAACAAAAAGTTCATTCATAAGTTAGAGCTCATATTTCAATTTCATTCATAAAACGAGCCGCCCATATGCCAATTTTCGCGACCATTCGAAAATAGTCAATATTGGAATATTTCGCGTGGAATTATTTGCCAATATTTGATAAATCTTAAATTTTTGTCATGTCGAGTGGCCGCGGCTCCGTATGTATGTATGCACCCTTATATGTATGTAAATATGTCTTCTAACTGTGCGACAGTCGCGAGTTAATGCGA
Source organism: Anastrepha obliqua (assembly GCF_027943255.1). Lineage (NCBI taxonomy): Eukaryota > Metazoa > Arthropoda > Insecta > Diptera > Tephritidae > Anastrepha > Anastrepha obliqua. Next base: position 6,706 of record NC_072897.1, read on the forward strand.
CTTCCAGCGAATCACACATTGCTGTCCGCAAAGCCGCAAGTATGTACCTTATGATCAGAAAGTACCGGGAATGTTTAAATTAAACAAAACAGAGTTAAATTTAAGGCAAATTTATATTATCTTCTTCAAAATATGACCCGTCTGAAGCAACACACATGTGCCAACGTTTAACCCAGTCCTCCAAACACCCCCGGCAGGCCGATTTGTATTCTCTTTGATCAGTGCGATGGCGCGTTATCATCATGCAAAATCTGAGAATTGTTTGCTCACATTTCCGGCGGTTTGCAACACACAGCATCTCTCTAAGGTTTCAAAACGGATAAATAATATTCTCTATTGACTGTCTGGCCCGATGGAAGGTACTCATGGTGGACTATGCCTTGGCAATCGAAGGAAGCAGTCAACATCACCTTCCCGGTTCTTTTTGCTCATAGGGTATACATATCCCATGTGTCAAGTGTGCGCAGAAGCTTGTGTTCTGGGTTTTGTTAGAATGGTGGTGGTTTGTGCATATATTTAAACACATATGTGAGTATGCGCGTTAGGCTTCCTGGATGGATATTAGAATATTTTCTCATCAATATGTGTATGTAAGTAGTTCAGATTTGACTGAAGAAATTAAATATAGGAATGCATATTCATATGATTGACTTTATGGCTGTTTTACATATAAATCAATTCAAATGAATAATGTTATATAGAAAATAAATTTCTAAATAACTGGTATTAGAAAAACCTGAATACACTATTTTAAATCAATTTCAATTAAACCAAATATAAAAAATGAAATAAAAATATCGAATAAAAAACTGTGCACAGGATTTGAACCTGAGTCAAATATGAGACGATGTACTGCATATACGACACGTCTTTCACGATTGCGCTAATCTACAATTATTAATGATCTTTTCTAAATCACTCATTTATTCGATTCGCAGTTTTATATGTACATATTCTGCGTTAGTTGAAAGTTTGTATGCGTAATTATATGAATATGCATCTGTGTATGCGCGTTTGGCTTTCTGGACGGATATTAGAATGATATTTTCTCATCAATATAATTTGGATTTGATGAAATAGATTATAGACATATGTACATATTTTCTGTTTTGATTGATTTATATAAAAATCAGGTCATATCCAGTATGAACTATTTTATACCGAAAAGAAATTTCCATTTATAAAATACAAAAAACAGTATTTTAAAGAAATTTTAATTAAAATAAACTCAAAAATTTTACCAAACTTTCCTGGTTTGAATTGTAAAAAAAAAAAATGTGCAAGAAAAAAAATATGACTTCAGGATTTGAACCTGAATTATATACGTGCCAAAAAACAAAACGAATAATTCCGCCGACTTTAGCTTCTGCACCACAAACTAACTACCGCGCGGTCTTCTTAATCGCAATTTTATTCGCTTCGATTTCCTTAGTAGTGTGCCGAAAAATCTTATGAACGTCCTCAATAGTATGGTAAACGCAGAAAATATCTGAATTCTTGGCCTAGCGTGGTAAGTAAATATAGAAACCCTCCACTCGCGTCACTCGCGTGGTAAATATCTGCAATTCCGACCTCTTCAGGAAAGTTGAATTTGAAATGACCTTATTATGAATCTATAAATTAGAACTCGAAAAAAGCTCATTTAACATTTGTTCCTTCTCATTGCATTAACATTTTCTGCTTCTACTGTCCTCATCTTTGCTATGAACTCCTGCTTTGGTGAACTTTTCTCATCTGAGCCTGTACCTCCAACTTAATGGCGACGTGGCTTCGAACGAACTTGAGCCCAAAATCATCAAATCCGAAACGTTTGTTAAAATCTATGTCCATTTCATTGCCAAGTTCGTTTGTTTCATCACAATTTCTGTGTGATGATGTGGAGACAGCCGCTCTACTTTTGAGAGCAGACGCTGACCAGGGAGCCGCTCGCTTTGAGTCATATGCTTCTGGTTTTTTGTATGTTCATCATGCCCACGCATGATGAAGGGGACATATAATTTTGAAAAGGCGGTGTCTATTCGCCTTTGTCAGTGAAACTTCATCGGACTAGCTAAATTTTGTACCGCGTCCTCTGTTTCATTCGCTCCTTGTCGGGGGTTGCTTATTCACAACTATCCTGCAATTGCAGGCTTTCCGGCGATCCGCAACCTGCCGACCCCCCTGGTGTCTTAGCGCCCAGCTTAGCCGTCCGATCACGACGGAACGTGGACCTCCGGGATATAATATAATATATTATAATGTAATATAATATAATATAATACAATATAATATAATATAATATAATATAATATAATATAATATAATATAATATAATATAATATAATATAATATAATATAATATAATATAATATAATATAATATAATATAATATAATATAATATAATATAATATAATATAATATAATATAATATAATATAATATAATATAATATAATATAATATAATATAATATAATATAATATAATATAATATAATATAATATAATATAATATAATATAATATAATATAATATAATATAATATAATATAATATAATATAATATAATATAATATAATATAATATAATATAATATAATATAATATATATTAATATAGTATAATATAATATAATATAATATAATATAATATAATATAATATAATATAATATAATATAATATAATATAATATAATATAATATAATATAATATAATATAATATAATATAATATAATATAATATAATATAATATAATATAATATAATATAATAATAAAATATAACATAGTAGCATATACATAATAAAATCGCATGAAATAACTGCGAAATCCCAATTCCACCTCCACGTAGTGGCAACTGGGAAACACTAGTGATTTCAATTGAAAATACTAAATACTAAATATTTAAATAGAACCCAATAGGCCAACAGAGCGGGTAAACCATCTCATTTATCCGTGCATTTTCTTTTATTATTTTAATTAATTTGTATAGTGCATTGTACAAGTGCATATACATACATATGTACATATATGCACGATGAAAACATAAATATCAAAACGCAGCACTGGCTACGAGTCCTTCAGCCACCATTTTAATTAAAGTTACATATGAGTAAAATTTACTATCGTGCTGTAAATTACTATCAAACAAGTTGATGACAAGGATTTGGCAACAAAATTGTGCGGAAGAGTTAGTTAGGTTCTGGATAATTCACCATTCTAACCAACCAAGTTAGCCTTTTGTCTAATTGCACTCCAATGTAATCTGCGCATCCCACTAAATGTATCTCTATTCGCATCTGCGCTTAGACAAGCCGTCACTGTTCTTTACTGCTTCGCTAAGCCTACGTTTTATCAGTTTCCCAAAAAGGTTTACTGCGCTATCCAGCATACATATTCCCTTACTGATTAGTACTATTTTTTTCCATATTTCTGGAAAACTTCCTTTTTTGCACGTGCACGTGTTGCACATCTTTAGTAGCAGACGAAAACGTTCGATTGCCAATACTCTCAATATTTTCGCAACTATGTCATTCGGTCCTGGCGCTTTATTGCATTCCATTGCTTTTGCAGCATCTATTAGTTCTTCTTCCGTGAATAGGACAGGTTCCGTTGTTTCATACTTGAGTTGTTCCCTCTGAGTACAGTGTGTTGGGAAGAGTGTGTGAACTTACAACTTCGGTTTCCATGTCAAAAGCAGGGGATTTTGCTCCTAGCTTTTTCATAACGATTTTGTGACCCAACCCCCATGAGTTACTGTTTAGATCGTTTCTTAGCTCTTCCCATTTGCCTTTTTTGCTTTGAGTTATAGCTTTCCTCAATTCTTTTCTGATCTTTTTGTATTGTTTGGATTCCGTTATCGCTGGACCCAATCTTCTGGCTCTAGTATACTTTCTACGCTTATGAATGCATATCTCCCTAAGTTCTGCGATCTCGTGTGCCCCCATGTATACATACATCATTTTTTTTTTCTTAGCTATTTTAGGCATAGATGCATTGCAAATAATCGTAATGCATGGCATTGTTGTCTTGACTATTGTTTTTGCTGTACTATTCGTACAGATCGGTTTGAATAGTTGCAAGGAGCGTCGTTGGGTTTAGCTTGTTTATATTCCATTTGCGTTATTTATTTATTTCGGTAGACATTCCTGAGTTGAGAACCACTAAACATAGTCTGGCTACCATGTCCAGCACTCGCCTACCACTTAAATTCGTTGTCGCTGAGCCCCATTCGTTTCCTTTTGAGTTCAAGTCTGCCGCTATGATTAATCGTCCCTCTAAACTAAGGGCTTTGTCTTCTGTACTTTCCAATTTTCGTGTGAATTCATCTATATTGTCGTTCGGTGTAATTGGGTTGGCAACCAGGTAGTTGCGGATTTCACTCATAGATGTCTTAAGTTGAATTTTTAGGTTTGCAGACCTAGTACAAATGTAAAACACATTTTGTTATTTGATAGTTGGCAATTCAGCTGTCAATCAGTAAAAAAAGTTTTTTAATCGGTTGCGTAGTTTTCGTTTGGTGTTCGTTGAAAAATGGAAAATCAAAACGAACATTTTATCACATTTTCCTTTTTTATTTCCGCAAAAGCGATATTGTTTTCCCAAGCTCATAAAAAGTTATGTTTATAAAGACGAAGCGTTAAATGAACGGCAATGTCAAAATTGGTTTGCCAAATTTAGTGCTGGTGATTTTTCACTCAAAGATGAAAAACGCTCTGGTCGTCCAGTTGAAGTTGATGACGCCCTAATCAAAGCAATAATTTATTCGGATAATCACAGTACAACACATGAGATTGCAGAGAAGCTTCATGTATCACATATATGCATTCAAAACCACTTAGGAAAACTTGACTATGTTCAAAAACTCGATACATGGGTTTTTTCACAAACTGAAAAACGCATTAACAGCTGGCGATGAAAAATGGGTTGTTTACAACAATATCAAGCGGAAAAGATCTAGGAGCAGACCAGGCGAACCAACTTAAACAACATCAAAAGCTGATATTCATCAAAAGAAGGTTTTGTTAACAATTTGGTGGGATTACAAAGAGATTATCTACTTTGACCTCTTACCATCCAACCGAACGATCAATTCTGATGACTACATTGAACAACTAACGAAATTAAAAAATACAGTTACAGAAAAGTATTGTATTCCATCATGACAATGCAAGGCTACACACATCTTTGGCCACTCGGTAAAAATTATTGGAGCTTGGTTGGGAAGTTTTACCACATCCACCATATAGTCTTGACCTTGCGCCATCTGATTACTTTTTGTATCGATCTTTACAAAACTCCTTGCATGGTAAAAATTTCAACAATGATGATGATGATGTCAAATCGTACCCAATTCAGTTTTTTGCTAAAAAAACCAGAAGTTTTGTGAACGTGGGATTATGATGCTGCCTGGAAGATGGCAAAATGTAATTGATCAAAATGGGGAATACATTATAGAATAAAGTTATTTAGTTCCATGAAAAAGTCCTCTTTGATTTTCTTCCGCAATTACAGCTAATCATTATGAATAGGCGGTTTTGAACGTAGAGGAAAACATCGCCTGATCCTTTCGCGATCACTACGAAATTGTTGCCCCTAGACAGAAGAACAGTCTGTTTTTAGTTTTCAAGAAGTTCTTGGAAAAAAAGTTACTAGCGAATGATTTTCTATAATTTTTGTTGGGGTTTAAATTTTTTGAGTTTGAGGTTTTTTCTTTGCTATTAAGTTTGTTTATATTTTAGATATTTTGATATTTTCGTTGTTGGAAGGTGTATTAGCCACTCTGGCGAAACAGGGAATGGCAGATGAACCATTGAGTCTTTTTTATATTTGAGGTGCTGTCTTTGCTGATAGCTGAATTTGCCGTTCGGGCAAAAGAGGAGGAGGCAGATGTCCTGGGAAGCTGTTTTATGTAAATGGTTATGGCTTCTCGTATGATAGATTTATGTAGAGTTTAAAGTTGTAGTATTTCTTTTGGCTTAATAAACTTAGGACAAGTATTTGATCTGATATCTACTAAATGTTTAAAAAACGCATTGGAAAAGTAAACAATACTCATAAATATGGGGATGAGCAGCATAAAATACCAAAATGGGATTAGTTAAAAGCGGTAATGCCGCTAGAACCGCTCTTTATACACAACGAAATATAATATTTGCTTTCATAACATGAACATCTGTGTTTTGTTTATATGCGGCAATACTTTCGTTGAGGCTAGAGAGTATGTTTTATACGTTACGTCAGTCAAATACCTTGCCGCAACGGACGGAACTGACCCATTGTGACAGCCCTATAAGTATGATAATAACATAGAGTCACAATCGAACAAAAATTATTTTGTATGTATGTGCCAGAGTCAGTGCTGGTATCCCATTTCAAGTCATATAGGCTGTAAAATAGTAGTAAAGAATATAAAATAAGAGGATACGCAAATCATCGTGTCGAGTAATAAAGGCGACTAATTACACTAGTTTACACCAAAAATGGTCCTCGACCAAAAGGCGTTTTTTAGAGTAATTTGAGGTCGCTGAAACCAAAAATGAATTTCATTTTTTCTTTCAAGGAACGGTTTCCGAGATATTCCCTAAAAACCTGTTTTTGCGCAATAGTACAGTTATTACCTGCAATCTCGAAAACAGTGCGCGCCATTTCTTTGAAGTGCATAAATTTCGAAAGGCACACATATAACCTACATGGCAATATAATATATAATTTGTGTCAATGGAAGTCGTAGTTTTCGCAAAACAGCTGTTAAAAGTTAAAAAAAAGCATTTTTGACGTTTTTTCCTAAATTATCAAAGTTTATTAGCATTTTTCTGAAACAAACAATTTTTTTATATCGACATAGGATGAGTTTTCTGAAAGACAATTTTGTCACCTACTTTTTAAGCCTAAGTTTGTCTGAATCGACGAAAAATTGTAGAAGTTATGACCCATAAAGTCAACACGTGTGATATTGCAGCTTTTGACTTGGCTATGTTTGAGGTCAAAAATACGCTTTTACTCTCAAACTTATTCTTTTATGTTGCACGGAATCTTCATGAAGTTGCATCCAGCTGCAGTCGCTCATCATTCCTTGATCCCAAAAGCCCTCATAACGCTTTTCAATCGTAGCAATATCTTGATGAAATCACTCGCCTTGTTCATCACTTTCAGCCCCAAATTCGGAGGAAAAAAATCCAAATGACTGTGAAGTAGGTGCATTTTTAACGACATGCGAGTACCTGTTAACAAAAACAAAGTTAATTGTAAATTTTCCAATAATTTTCCAATCAACTTATATGATAAATATATTTTGGAGTATGTACGTTTTACAATATTAACCAATAGTTTTAAAGAATTTCATCATTGTATGAATAAATTGACGGTCGTTGTTGCTCCTGTTGTTTCCCAAGAATCCATGAACAACTTTTTGGAAAGCTTTCCAAGCTTTAACTTCGGAACTGTCAAGGCATTGTTGAAACTCTGTGTCCGTTAACAATTTCTTTATCTGTCGGCCGACGAATATACCCGCTTTGAGTTAACAATCTTGGGAACTTGGTTTTCAAGTATTTAAGGGCTGTGTTTTCCGGTTTTTTTGCCAAAGCTTTCACAAAATTCTTCATTAGCCCTCTGTCGTCGTGCACAAATTTATACTTGCAGAAATATGGCGCCACCGAAAAATATACACAGACGTACAATGTTCAATGTTGTATGAAATAAATATTGTTTTTAATTATAGTGAGCCTAAGAACAGTTATTTTGCGTGACTCAATACGCAGGCTGGCATGAATTACTTTTGTTCGAAACCGTATTGTATACCTACATCAAAAGGATATACGACAGACGATGAAATTGTCTTCATTCACATAATACGTTATAACTTTTGTCTTTCAGAAAACCTATCTTATGTCGATATAAAAAAAATTTTTGTTCCAGAAAAAAGCTAATAAACTTTGATAATTTAGTAAAAAACGTCAAAAATGCCTTTTTTTTAACTTTCAACACCCGTTTTGCGAAAACTACGACTTCCATTGACACAAATTATATATTATATTGCCATGTAGTTTATATGTGTGCCTTTCGAAATTTATGCACTTCAAAGAAATGGCGCGCACTGTTTTCGAGATTGGAGGTAATAACTGCACCATTGCCCAAAAAAAAGGTTTTTTGGGAATATCTCGGAAATCGTTCTTTGAAAAAAAAGCAACCTCAAATTAGTCTAAAAAACGCTTTTTGGTCGAGGACCATTTTTGAAAGTGAAAATTCGTAAACTAGTGTTATGAATTATTTCATGTATTTTTTATTAATTAGATAATCCCTTTCGTGAAGATATATCTTAATTAAGTACAATAGTTTTCTTCTATAGGAGAACAAAAACTAATAGATTTTAAATTTTAAATAATACGAAATGTCGAAGAGGCAATTTCGGTTTAAGCCAACGGCGGATTTTGTTTAAATCATTAGTGTATGTTTCTGCACTTGACACACAGCAGCTAAAATAATTAACACTCGTTACGACTGCCGCCATTCTGTCGCGCAATTAGAAGACATACATATGTATTTGCATACAGTTTGTCAAGAATGAGTTTTGACATTAAAAATCAATTTAACTTTTCGATTTCATTAGCAAAAAATATCACTCTCAATTTATCTTTAACTTATTTTTTGTATTGATTCATATTTATTCACAGCATTTATAAGGAATTACGGCCACCGTAGCCGAATGTCTTGGTGCGTGACTAACATTCGGAATTCAGAGAGAACGTAGGTTCGAATCTCGGTGAAACACCAAAATGAAGAAAGGTATTTTTCTAATAGCGGTCGCCCCTCGGCAGGCGATGACAAAGCTCCGAGTGTTTTCTGCCATGAAAACGCTCTTCATTAAAATTATCTGCCATTCGGAGTCGGCTTGAAACCGTAAGTCCCTCTTTTAGTGGAACAACATCAAGACGCACAGCACAAATAGGAGGAGAAGCTCGACCAAACACCCAGAAAGGGCGTACGCGCCAACTATGTATATATATAATATACAATAAAAAAAACTTCATATCCTTTGGAAAAGCAACAAATAAAGCAAAAAAAAAAAAAAAGCCAATAACACATTATTTCAACACTGTCAGTAAACTGTTTTTACAAACTTATATACAGACTTTTTTTATTATAATATATTAAATGCAATACATAATGTGAATACGTAATTTTTTTATTAATTTAATATTTGGTATGATAACCGTTAACTTAAATAAATAACATTTCCCAGGTGCTTTTTCATGGAATGGAACAATTTGTTTACGTCGTATACGTTCGGTATATTCTACAATTCCTCCATTATTGCAGTTTTTAATGTTGCCGGATATCTTGGATGTCCTTTCTTCAAAAGGGCTCACAAATTTTCAATCACGTTTATGTCGAGACTCTGGGCTTGTGCATTTATAACATTACCGCAATTATAGAGAGGCCACATTATGCTCCTTATCTTGATAAAATTTAAAATTTGGTTTATTCTCAGTGATAAAACCAAGTTTTTTAGCACAGTCGACTAAGCTTTTTTTTCGATATAAAAATAGAAACGACAGTATCTATGTTTTGATAACTTAATGGGGTTTTTCGAATATTTAATTCTGAGCAATTTTTGGTCCTCAGTTAACTTGTGTGGAATGAAATATGCACAGACCTTTCGTAATCCCAAATGATCAGTTAAAATGCGATATTCAACTCTGATTCCATGATTTTCAACCATGATTTCGTTTCATTTTTCATAAATTTAGGAACAATTTCGAGTTTTCGGATTACTGATTTTGAGTGGCCGGTATGTTTATGGTCATTTATGTCCTCACAACTAGAGTTGGGTTTCGGGAATTTCCCGACGGGAATTCTCGAGAAATTCTCGATATTTTTCTATCCCGAATCTCGAGAATTGAAATTTTTAGCATTTCGGGAAATCCCGAATCTCGAGAATGTTTCAAGATTTCTCGAGAAATCCATTTTTTTTTTAAATTTTTGTTGTCAAATATTAAGAGAAAAAACAATTCTTTCAAAATTAAAAGAATACACATACATATGATTAATACCTGGAAACACCAAACTGTAACGGCCATTATGTTACAAAGAATCGCACACTACATACTGTTTCGCAGAATCACATACAATTCACACCATAGTTTCAATTGCTATGCGAAAAGCCACAACAGTATAACTGTTCCATTTGTTTGTTTGTTTGTTTTTTTTTTTTGTTTTAGGGTGACTACAGAGTAAATGCTAGATGCGTTGCTATGCTATGTCGAGGGAAAGCACTGTAACATCAAGCTAATGAAGTTTAGTTTTATGTGTTTCTTATATGTAGCAGCAGTTAAGCAATTAGAAATGCTTTGAAAATAGTCAAGCAATTTCAATTTGTTCGCAGACTGCACAGACGACGTTTGTAAATTTATTTTTTGTAGTGACGGGGTGCATTTCATTTTGTGGTACCTGATTAAGTATAAATTATACGTTACGTTAAGTATAAATTATACGGTTTGTTACTTCCTTTAAAAAACAAAATTTAAAACAAATTTTGAATTTTTAGCATTAAAAATCATGAGTTCAGAATACGAATACGACCAAGTGTGGCAGCTTTTCAAGCGATTTGACGACGAAGCAACATGTTTGAAATGCAATAAAATCATTAAATGCAAGTCATCGTCAACATCTGGACTTCACCGTCACATGGAGAGGATACACAACATGAAGCGAAGGGAACATGAGGCTCCAAAAGAACAGCCACCAGCCAAGAAGACCCGAACTCTTCACAACTTTTTCAATACTTCTTCCTCGCCTGAATCGCTTGAACAAATTGTTGCAAAATTGGCTGCAAAAAATGAAATTCCAATAGCCGCTTCAGCCGCTTAGGATTTCATCTTCCAAAGTGTCACAAAGCTGTTCTGGGTTTGGTTATGAAGTACTGCACGAAAATAAAAAGCCATTTGAAGATCAAAATTGAAAATTTTAAATCTGCACAGCGTAAGTTCAGCTTGAGCATCGACGAGTGGACAAGCGTGCGAAACCGACGTTACATGAACATGCATATATATTATGACGATGAACAATCTGACAACCTTGGCCTGGTTCGCATTCAGGAATCATGTCCCGCTGAAAAAGTATATGAGCTCGTAAATGCAAAGCTTTCAGACTTCAATATAAAACTACAGTCCGACATCGTGGCTATTACAAGTGATGGTGCCAGTGTCATGATCAAATTTGGGAGACTATCACCAGCGCATCAACAGATTTGCTACAATCACGGCATACATTTGGCGGTCATGGAGGTAATGTACCAGAAACGAAAAGTCGCAAACAGGATATACGATAGTGACGTAAGCGATGGAGACAATTCGGATGATAGAGGCTCCGATGAAAATGAAAACAATGCAGCCAGTACTTCATTTTCCGACATTAATGCGGAAAACGCTTCCGATGACGAGGACGACAATATCGTATTTGTTGCTGACAAGACGGTCACTATAAAGTCTGCATTTGAAATCGTAAAAAAGGTTCGCAAGATAGTTTTGAAATTCAAGAACTCGCCTGTACGGAATGCCATCTTGCAGGATTGTGTTAAAGAGGTCGAGAAGAAAGAGCTTTTCTTGCTGTTGGATTGCAAAACACGTTGGAACAGCCTGGAAACTATGCTGGCCAGATACATTTGCATCAGCAAGCATGTTCGTAAGGCGCTCGGCACTCTTAATTGCGAGGATATCATATGTAAATGCTCTTAAACCTATACGTGTTGCTGCAGAAGCACTTAGTCGCCAAAATGTGAACTTACTTGCTGCGGATTCTATTCTCAAATTTTTGTTCACAAAATTGGAGAATCAGCACACCGAATTGGGCAAAGAATTCTCATCCAGCCTAAAAAAAAACTTAACAGCTCGTAGATCTAGCCGTTTGTTATCGGCCTTTAAATATTTACACGATCCACTTAACAGCTCTAGTGACAAATCTGAATTTTTCCACACCTGTTCTAAGACAGAATTGATAAAAGAAGCCGAAAACTACTTGGTTCGTCTATTTTCTATGAGCATTCAAGAAGACCAAGCAGTGTCTAGTTCTGACGATGATGACATATTTGCAACCAACAACGTCGATGAAGAAGATATGGCGAAACAGCTTGAAAAATACGTTCAGCAATGCTCAAAACCGAAAGCAGACAATGCGCAACATGCGGCGAACCAGATGTTTTCGTCGCTTAGAAACGAGCTAAAACTATATGAAAAAACTGGAGAGAAAACACAAAATGTTTAAAGACTGATCGGGGCTTTTAACACTGTTAAGCCAACATCGACTCAAAATGAGAGGATTTTTTCTGCAGCGGGTAATTTTGTGTTCAAAAAGCGTACGCGATTATCAGACGAAGCCATTGACAGTCTGTGTTTTTTAAAACACCATTTTGGGAAATAATGTTTACAATCACTTTTTCCCCCTATTTTAATAAGTATAATCCTGAATTATTTTTGTTTTGAATTTTTTTGTAATTATTTTTGTTTCACTTTTTTGTTTGCAATAATTGAAATAGTAATATTTTCAAATATTTTTTTATGTAATTTATACATTAATAAAAATAAATAAAAATAATATTTTATTGTATGAAATTCATTGCTCTTACACTGGTTTTAGATTTTTTTTTTTAATTTTTTGGAATTTTTCCCGAATTTTCGAGAATTCTCGAGAAATCTCAAAAATTATTTTCGGGAAATCCCGCATCTCGAGAATTGAAATTTTCGTTATTTCGGGAAATCCCGATTCTCGAGATTGGGATTTTCTCGGGAAATACCCAACTCTACTCACAACCATCTCTGAAACGTGTAAACCACTCATGAACTCTGGCACGAAGTAGACAATCATCGCCATAAACTTTTTTCATCAATTCAAATGTTTCGGTAAACGTTTTGCCGACTTTAAAACAAAATTTGATGTTAGCTCTTTGTTCGAAACTCATTTTTGTACCGACGACACAAACATACTGACACTTTAGACGCAATAACTTCGCGTCCACTAAACCGAATGTCACCAAGTTTTCACTGGAAGTCAGCTAAGGATGTAACTTCTAATGCACTAGCTCATTAAAAAGATGGCGCCATCAAAAATATTTTTATGACGCCAGTCTTGCTTATTTTGAACTTCACCTTGTATTTAAATATTGTTTGTGTCGTCAATTAAATCCAAATCTCCTTTCCCTTACTTGAAATTTACTCCCAAACCACAACGAAAAATTTTCCAAACTTGACCATGGCAATTAAATATATTTCAATTTTGTAAAGCTGCCAAAGGCTTGCGCCATCCTCTAGTCGGTCCATCGTTGTAATACAGCATTATCTTTGTCTTCTCGGAAAATATAACGTCGTTCTAATAATCGTCTGTTTGGGAAATTTGGTTCAAAGCAAATGGTTTGTTGCGTGCTGATCTCGATGAATATATGTGGTGCAGTATGGCTTGATGCCCTGCTTCATGAGAGACACCAATACTAGACTCCTCGTTCCAGTAGTGACTATTCTCGAATGGTCAGTACTGATTTCTTTAAACTTAGGTATAGAATTTTGTTATCATTAAGAAAAATTTTCATATGGGCCGCTCGTTTAATGAATGAAAGTACTTTTCTCCTAGAAATATGAGCTCGAACTTATCAATGAATTTGTTTTTGTTGTGCTTTACAATATTTGAAACTGTTCAGCGCCGCCGTAACTAAGAGAATCATAACCGCTGCGGCTAAGCCTATGAATGTATTGTGTTCTTGTAGTCGCAAGAAATTTATTTAAAATTTTAGCGTTGGACGATATACGCATGTAGAGGAATAAAGTGAGTGCCCTGTGTGTGTGGTTATAAATTTAGGCGTACATACAAATGTGTACATGAATATATGTATTGTTTATTATTTTTTTTAATCCAAAAGGAGAATCGTTCATAGATACCGTCAACATATACGACATGCACGATTCATACTGTTCGCTAAAGGCACACCTCCTTCTTGCCTACTCACAGTCAGTATTATCGTACTAAACTGGACTTGCGAAACAGTTAACCTACGTCCATTTCAGGAGCGGTACCTAGCAGGTACCTAGCAGGGGATTGACCAGTATTTTCGTGTATAGATGAGGGCAACAGGAAGATTTGGATGTGACACTTTCCAGTTTCGTTGGCACTTTCAAACTACCTTTCGCAAATGCGCCTCCATAGTGCGGTTGAATCTTTCGGCCATTCCATCCGATTGGGGTGCAAGTGTGTTTTACATGTTTTTTTAATTCTTAACAAGCAACACATTTCTTTGAATACTGCGGATTCGAAGTTCTTTTCTTGGTGAGAATACAACTCAATAGGTACTCCAAAACGAGTCACCCATTTCTTCACAAAAATCTGAGTAATGATCTTGGTGTCTTTGTTTGGTAGAGCGTACACTTATGGCCTCTTACTGAAGTAGGTTATAGCGACGAGCTCATATTTATTGCCGGAATCACTTGTTGGAAATGGGCCTGCAACATCTATGGCCACTCCCTCAACCTGCGGGAACCTGCGTTGTTTTGCTGTAATCCTCCATGACTTCTCTCCTTTAGACCTTTCGCTGCCATACACTCGGCGCAATTTCGAATTCATTCCTACCTAGATGACCTCCACATGGCTCATTGCGAAACTCCTCTAACACAGATGCAACTCTAGATTTAGGAACTGTAATTGAATCACGGGAATGGTTTTCATCTTCACTTTCCCATACGCAATACAGAATTCCATCAATTATTTTAAAACTAGTCCACTGTACCCAATACGCTTTAGTCACAGGACCTTCTTTCCCCATTTCATTTTTAGATGGTTTCTCTCTAGCCTCTTTCGCTTCCATAATTTTTCCCAGGTCAGTGTGTAAACTCCGGGCAACATTTGCGAATCCTGGAACAAAACGACGTTGTACGATCCTTGTAAATTTCGCACTTCGTGCATATTTCTTGGTCGTAGCCAATCTTTTACTGCTCTTATTTCCTCCTCGTCCACCTTGATGTCCTCAGTTGTCACCTTATGTCCAAGATAAGTGACTTCTGTTATGAACAAGACGATTTTCCGGAATCAATCCCGTAAAACCGACGCGCTGAAGGACTTCTCACAAACTTTTCACATGCTCTATCAGGCTCTCAACGGTTGCTTGTGCGGAACAAAATCCGAAAGGCATCACAGAAAACTGCCGCAACCTGTCTCCTATGCTGAAGGCTGTCTTCTCACGATCGCTGTTCTCAATTTCCACCTGCTAGTAAACACTTTGCAAATAAATCTTGGAAAACCATTTTGCACCGGTTAAAGTAACGAGAGTGTAACCTATTCGTGGTAATGGATAGCTGTCCTTTTTCTTGATTTCATTCAGTTTCCTTTAATCTATATATACAAAATCGAGTGCTTCCATCTTTCTTTTTATCCAGCACAACCGGTAAGCCTATTATCCCTAGAGGGCGCGTCCCCGGGTGGTGGAGAGGAGAACACCTCCCAGATATGGAAGGTAGGAGAGTAGGTCTCCCGCGAACCACACAGGCCAATGACGTAAACTTCGTTAAAAAAACTCCCTCAACCCAAGGTGTGATGCGACCCGTGCCTATTGGGAGGGTTTGGCAGCCTGGGGACTAAATAAGACTGTCTTCGAACGGAGCCCTCCTGATATCAGGCCGCCTCAGGTTTAGGGCCTACAAAACGTCCTGCCCCATAAAGTTTAGTAAAAAAAACTCACCCTCCTTGGTAGGGCAGTGAGCTCTTAAAACTAAGGGAAAAATCTAGATCAACGTTTAACCTCAGCTACTCGACGGGAAATTCGGAATTGTGCAGAGAAAGTCGGAGACAGTACAAAAAGGCAATCAGGTCCGCCAAAAAGAGAGCTGGAGGGAATTTCGTTCGTCAATCGAATCCACCAGGGATTCTTCTAGGCTCAGCCGTGTTCTTTCAAAATACCATTCAATGGCTTCTTGGGTTAAGAAACCTGGTGGTTATTAGACCTTTTAAATCTCCGGGGCCAGATGGGTCCATTCCAAAAATATTACAGGACCTTAGACTACCATGGCTAGAGGAAATCTTTAAAGCGTGTTTAAACTTAGGCCATATCCCAGATAGTTGGAAACTAGCGAAGGACTTCATGCCAATAAGTCTTTCGTCTGTCCTGTTAAAAACTGCTGAAAGACTTTTGGATATACACCTCAGAAGCTCTTTGGAGGGTTCTGGTATATCAACTGCACAACCTGCATACCTTAAAGGCAAATGTACGGAAACAGCGCTGCACGAGGTAATCCGAAAAAAACGGCTCTCTAGGGATCAAACATTATACCATTATATAGAAGGCGTCTTTAACAATATTAGTACAGATGCCGCCCAACGATCGTTGATAGACCTAGAGGTGGACAAATGCATTAGTAATTGGGTCATCTCTATGCTAGAAATCAGGATCATCAAAGCTAATATGGGTTATATCAACATAACCGAGAAGGTCCATGGAAGCACTCCACAGGGGGGAGTATTATCTCGA
The DNA here is from genome assembly GCF_027943255.1 of Anastrepha obliqua. Classification (NCBI taxonomy): domain Eukaryota; kingdom Metazoa; phylum Arthropoda; class Insecta; order Diptera; family Tephritidae; genus Anastrepha; species Anastrepha obliqua. The sequence goes on from NC_072897.1 coordinate 23,179, forward strand.
CTTCTTTGGCTATGTGTGATCAGCAAAATCTTAATGAAACTTAATAGAGGTGGGGTAAAGGTGGTGGCGTACGCTGATGATGTGATGCTAATGGTGTCAAGACTGTGTCTCGATACGATTAGTGAGATTATCCAAAGGGCGTTAGGCGAGCTTACTTAAGCCACAGGGTATGGCTTAAGTTTAAACCCGCGTAAAACAGAACTTATGCTTTTTATCACCAGATACAAGGTAGCAACTTTTACCCTACCAAATATCAACGGACAAACTCTTTCACTTTCCCCCAGTGCAAAGTACTTAGGGGTAATTTTGGACTCCAAACTTAGCTGGAAGTTAAACGTCGAAGTGCGAATCAAGAAAGCAGAAATTGCTTTATATGTCTGGAAGAAAATGGGCTCTTCAACCTAAGCATACATTATGGCTGTATACGGCGGTTATACGACCTATTTTATCGTGTGGTTGGGTAGTTTAGTGCAAAGCTCTAGGGAGAGACTACAATTCCAAATTACTCGGAAGAATATAAAGATCAGCCTGTGCAATAACAGTCGGTGCAATCAGATCATGTCCTAGAGAGGCTCTCGATGCACCGACACATGTTATTCCAATTTACCTACATATAAAGAAGACGGCAACCATGAGTGCATTTAGGTCAAATGAAGTGGGTCGCTGGAAAGAAAACATTTATGGTCACGGTTGTCTATTATTGCGACAAGCTCAGTTAATCTCGGTGAGGACTGACTACATCGTCCCGATGGTAACTTTCAATACGGATTTGCCACTCTCTTTCCATCTAAGAAAGAATGGAATAAGTGATTCTCACTAAACAACTTCGATACCACAGTCTATACAGATGGCAATAAAATGGATTGTGGTGTTGGAGATGGTTTATATTCTCATAGACTTAGAATTCAAAAATCCCTAAATACCAGCAGTGTCTTTCAGCAGAAGTAATGGCCATTGGGGAAGCTTGTAGGTTACTAATCGCAGATTTCTCTTTTAAGGGCAATATTGCTACTCTTCCGGATAGCCAAGCTGCAATCCAGGCACTGGGCGCGGCTATAAAAACCTCTAAAGTGGTGGAGCAAAGTAGGAATAGCCTCACTACCTTGAGTGAAAACCATAAAGTAACCTTAATTTGGGTTCCGGTACACCGGAACGTAGAAGGTAACGAAAAAGCAGATGAACTGACAAGAGGGGGATCTGCCATGAATAACGCTCTTGCAGAATCGGTATTCACACCTTTAGGTGTGGTCAAGAATGCAATTTCCCTCAAATATCTTCGATCGCAGATTGTAGATTTAGAGACCATCAGCAGGATGTTATGGCCCACCTACAACGGGACGTCTATAGACTAACGGCAGGCATAACTGGCTTCTGGTCTATCGGAAAACAAGCCGCAAAAATGGGCATCCCTCACAAAACATACTGCTATAGTTGTAAACAACCGGAGAAAAAGGAAACAATCTTCCATATCCTCTGTGATTGCCCTGCCCTATGGAAGGACATAATGTTAACCCTAGGCAAAGCGCTGTTCGAGAGTCTCGAGGAACTGTCTAGCTTAGACGTCAATAATCTTATAAGGTTCCTAAACCGCACAGACTGGATATAGTCTTGCTGTAAATAACTGTCAAACAAGTTGATAACGAGGATGTGGCAACAAAATGGTGCGGAAGCGCTAGTTGGATTCTGGATGAATCACCCCTCTAACCAACCAAAAGCTTTAGACCCATCAGTATGACCTCTTTCATGCTGAAAAGTCTCGAACGACTGGTGGAACTGCGCATACGTCAGAAGTCGCTGAAGGCTCACCCTCTGTCTCTATTTCAGCATGCCTATCAGAGTGGAAAATCCTGCGAGCTGGCCATCGACAGGAGGGACTACGCTATGGGTATCTTTTTAGACATAGAGGGGGCGTTTGATAATGCCACTTTTGATAGTATGTGTAACTCTGCTAGTAGGCACGGCGTAGATCGGGTGCTAGTAAATTGGATTCGTTCGATGCTGGCCCAAAGAATCATTTCGGTGCGAGCAGAGGAAGATCTGCTGGTGTCATCTGGGGTTAACAGAGGCTGCCCCCAAGGCGGTGTGCTGTCTTCATTACTCTGGTGCATGGTAATCGATCCTCTACTCACCACCTTAAACGATTCGGGAGTCTAGGCACAAGCATATGCGGACGATGTTGCTTGTTTGGTAACAGGCTCTTCGCTTATGAACATCTGCAGGAAAGTGCAGAAAACTCTGGATCGGATTGACACTTGGTGCTGTGCGAACGGGCTGTCGGCAAATCCTGCCAAGACTGGTATTGTCCTCTTTACCAGAAGGAGGAAGCTTGATGGACTCGTTCTGCCAAAGCTAAAAGGAGTCACAATCCAGCTATCCAAGGAAATTAAATATCTTGGAGTAATCCTCGATAGCAAGCTCCTATGGAAATCACACGTTGAAACAAAGGCATTCAAAGCGCTGACAGCCTTCTGGCAGTGCAAAGGTGTCTTTGGGAAAACGTGGGGTCTCTCTCCTAGCAAGGTCCAATGGATCTACACGGCTATGATAAGACCCATTATCACCTATGCATCAGTGGTCTGGATGAGTAGACTCGCTCTAGTGGGAGTCAAGAGGACCTTATCGAGACTACAACGCACTGTGGCCATCTGTTGCACCGGAGCTTTTCCGACTACTTCAGGTCCGGCACTAGATGCTCTGATTGGTTTACCACCACTTGATGCATTCATCCGAGGAGAGGCCTTGAAGGCCATCTCCAGGCTGAAACATAGTGGGAACTGGTACGGCCCTTGTCCGGCATTGGAACACAGAAAAGGCATGGACATCGATCCATCGATTCTCTCCATGCCCCTTGACTCCATGCCATCAAGGGTCGTACTTGAAAAGAGATACTGTGTAGTGCTACCAGAGGCTCAGTTGCGGGGAGACTCAGAAAATGAGCCCGGCAAACACTGTTTTCGCATTTTTACGGATGGCTCCAGGACCGAGCATAGCTCCGGCGGGAATCCAGCGGGACAAAAACTGCACTTTGCTCTTGGAATGCATGCATCTGTGTTTCAAGCGGAGATGTATGCAGTTCAAGAAGCGATGAACTTTGTTGTGGAAAAACGATGGAGAGGCAGATCTATATGTGTCTGCAGCGACAGCCAAGCAGCGCTTATGGCCTTAGACAGCCCTCAAACCACATCAGGGGTAGTGAAGTCCTGTAAATCCAGGCTGAACTATGTCGGCAGACATAATAGCCTGATGCTAACATGGGTCCCGGGACACGTGGGTATCGCGGGTAACGAGACCTCTGACTCCTTAGCTAAGATGGGCTCTGAAGCCAACTTCTTTGGCTCAGAGCCCGCTTTGCCACTCCCCTCTGCGGCCATCACGGCCACGGTTAGCAAATGGGTAAGTACTACCCATAAGCGAGCTTGGCAGGCTGAGAGAGGCTGCAGATGGACAAAACTGATGTTACCTGTCATGTCCGATCGACTGTCGCAAACCCTTCTGCCATTAAGCAGAGGGGAGTGCAGGCGGCTGGTTGAACTGATGACGGGCCACTTTCTGTGGGCAAAGCACATGGAAAGGTTGGGCATCTCAGACAGTGTACTCTGCCCAGCTTGTGAAGAGGAGGATGAGACGGCGGACCACTTCCTGTGTGTCTGCCCCGCCTTCGCTCGAATCAGGTTTGAGGTCTTTGGCACTGATATGTTTAGAAGCGACCATCTTGGCTCCTTGGCACCACAAGATCTACTCAGATTTCTTCGGAGATCGGGTAGATTTAAACAAAGTTAAAAGGGAATCCAAGTGTAGTACAATGGACTCAATTTATGTCTGAGTGCTGCACCTGCTAGTTGTCCCGACACAAAAAAAAACAAAAAAAAAAAAAAGCTCCACTGGCTTATTGATGGCTCAATAACTCCACTTTACTGCCTATCCTGGATTATCTGATTTGCTTTTTCGCGTTTTGCTAGTGGGACTCGCCGTGTAACTTGGCGAGTAGGCTTTGCATCTTCTGTATCGATTCGAGGTTTCACGATGGCAGACCCTCCAAAATCGGTGTTGAATAAGTAGCCGTATTTCTCCATCAATCTCTTAACTTTCATCCTCTCTAGCCCTCTTACTTCTTGTAACCAAGTTCTTATGAAATCGGAGGTTTTTCTTGCTGCCACATTCCGCAATTACAGCTTCTTTATCCAAATTAACTGGAACCCTCTTGTTTTTTTCCGTATTCACTAGTGTCTTCGTACGATTATGTTTGCCGTCTCCTTAGCAGCTCCTATGACCCACAGCCTCCTTCCATATTAACCCATATGACTACCTAAGATTTTGGTGGAATCCGTTAACGGTAACTTAGAGTTACCATTTCGGACTGCACGCTTGGCTCATACCCGGTACTCAGTGGCATATCCTTATTCTGACACGACATAGGCCTTCCAACTTAAACCCGTGCAACGGCTTGAAATCTACGCCAGTTATTACTTCATCCGTGTCCAGCACGTAAAAATGTGTGAACGTAGCTCTCTCTCCCAGTGGTTCCACATCACCATTTATCAACTCCGAACGGATGATCGTGTTCGCTGCGCTCGTAACTAGAGTAAGCACTTGGGATCGACTATTTACAGCTCCTCTTATTGCCAAATTGTTGCTTTTCCGACCAATTTGCGAGACAGAGACATCGGGGTATTCAATTATGGGAACCAGTTCTCGCCCCTTAGAGCTGGTTCGTTTTAGTTTAACGCCTGCTGTGTATCGGGGGCACCATTGTCAGTTTCAGCGCATCGCTTTCTTCCTCCTAGGTTCGTCTTTGGTTGGCTGCGGGGTATTCTGCAATTGCCAGCAATCCGAGCTTCTCTGTGTAAACTTATTGCTTTCCTCATTGTTTTCTCCCACCGAAGCGAGCTCTTCAGCATCAATTCGATGGACTTTGTGCACTGGTATGCTCAAAAAAGCTGATGTTTCCTGTGTCAGCTCAAACTGCACTACCTATCCAGAAAATGGATACCTTTTATGAATGCCTTGGTGTCTGGAAATAATAAAAGAAAATAAACAAAAATAATAAAATTTAATAAACAGAAATACTAAAATTTGATAAAAATAATGAAAATTAATAAATAAAATATAACCTTTCCGTAGGCGAAAACTTATCTGAAATATTTCAAATATTTTCAAAAATCAAATCAGACAAATTCATTAACTTTTCTACCGGGCGTATGTGGTCTCAATGTCTACAATTATGACTCTCCGCTGATGATGATCGCGCAATGGCACGATTGGATATTGATTTGACACTTCAGGACACTATATGAATGGACACTAATTAAACAAAGCGTTAAAGAAATTTATCGAGCCTAGATGAGCTACATATGAGCAGGCCAAGAGTAACGCGCCGAATCAATTGAATTAGTTCAGAAAGTGGTTATAGAAGTGGATCGTTGGGTCCCCAGATGCAGCTGACTGGGACTATATATTGCGAAGGGAACGAAGTGATGCTGCATATAAACACAATAAGCCAAAACATTAACGAAGATAACTCGGTTCTCCTGGATCTGAGAAGAGTTTTAATCTAGTTTTATGTGTACTTTCAATGCCAAAGGGGAAACCAGAGGGCTATCAATTTTTAATTACACGAACTGGTTTTATAAGAGGTGGACAAGTCGAAGTAAATTAAAAAAAACTACTGGTAAATGAAGAAAAAACGTTTGGCCTAAACAAAAATTACCCTTGAAGTGACATGGTAATTTTAAATAATAACAGATTTTACACAGAAAATAAAACTTGCTCAATGTGTAATTTAGGCGAGCTTGAAAACATAGCACATTTCCTGGCGCGCTGTCCAATGTTAAGAGAATACCGAAAAGTCTTTTTGGGAAAATTTACCTTAAATGATTCACAACTGATTGAGATTCTCAATGGGGAAAATGATCATTGGGATAAACTTTTGCGTTTCATTAAATATGCCTCTCTCTAGATACAGAGATTACTTAATAAAAGAGTTTATCTGGCTTTAAAAAACCGTAAACCGAATAATTGTTTTGTACGAAAAATAAATCGACAGACGGCTCATGCCAGTGCCGTTAAATTATTGTAAATATTTATTTTTTCTTAATCTTACAATAAGTAAATTTAAAATTTTGTATATTTTACTTTTATTTACAATAAATACTACTACTACTACTAATGAAACGGAATATGTATGTACTATATTATTATGATACAATAGATATAATGATACGGAATTATCCTTACCTCCTGTCGGCTTACACGTCCTGATCCTTGATGAGCTAAATTTGCAGTGAAATTAAATTTTAAAATTAAGACGAAAGTAACCTCGCCGAACAGCGTTTGACACAGTAAACGTTTTAACTGTACGGCGGGGAAATGTCGAGGTTAACGGCATTAACGTTGCAGCGACTGGAACCGGTGGTTTGCAACAGTCGGAACGGTAGACGCAATTAACATAGAGTAACTAAACATTTATTAGAATTTAGGATGTGTCAGCCAACGTTCGGTTTCTTTTTTATTGTAAGACACCTGAGGCCGCCGGTGTCATCCCAAAGGTTCTGTAAATATATAAATATTGCGTACGTGGATTTATTTATTACATACAAAAAAGGAGTAAAATTTATTATTTTAAAATTTGTGATAAGTTATGTACAAATTACATTATGGCCGTAATACCGGGCAAGGCTTAGTCGTCAGTGTATTGTGCCCGTCATTTTATTTTGGCGCATTAACGTTGCTTCCGCACGTGGTCGAAAAGATTTGGTTTCCGATCCACGCGCGTGCCGCCATTCATGTTGCAGCTGGGGTCGGAGAGGCCTTGTCTCCAATCCCCTATTTTCATTGAGGCGGATAGTCCTTGTTTCCGCTCCGCTTGTTTCGGCGGAAAGGCCTAGTTTCCGCTCTACATCCAGTCCTTTGGTTTTAATTTGTTTTTATAATAGGTCTATGGATAAGTTCGTGCGGTTTTACAACAGATGGCGTAACTTGATTATTATTCCATCGATCCACATTTCCAAACATTCATTGGAGAGCTACTGTCGTAAGGCACAAACGTCAGTATAAGTTTTTTATTTGAAGCGTAAACACCAATATTTTTACCACACTTGAAAATGTCGAATTACGTGCCAAATAATGTGTTTTGTGGAAGTTTATGGTGAGCATGCTCTAGCTGAGCGAACGTGCCAGAAGTGGTTTGCACGCTTTAAAAGTGGTGATTTTGGCCGCGCCGCCAAAGTTCATGGATACCGAATTGGAGGAATTGCTCGATCAAGATCCGGCTCAAACGCAAGAAGAGGTTGCAAAAACTTTGGGAGTTGATCAATCAACCATTTCCAAACGTTTAAAAGCCATGGGAATGATCCGAAATTCAAATTTCGAAAAAAAACCGCACGAACTTATTCATAGACCTATTACAAAGGCGGATTTTGAATTTATTTGCTAGTTTATTAAAACCGAAAATGTGTAGTGTGGCTTTATGGCTGTTTAATTAGCTTGTTGGAATGTATTAGTAGTGGTGCATTAGCTGATCAGTGCAGGACAAATAATATTTTTTATGTTAACTAAATATGCACTACGCATTCTAATTTTTTTTTATTATTTGGCTATGAGTAACTTTCATAGCCCTATGAAATACCCGACAATGTGACTTGCCACCCAAAAAAAAGTACATGTCTAATTAGATACAATCGCATCTTAATGTGTTTTTAATGTGTTCACGGCGAGGGGTGGGTACATACTAATGTTTTTCTAATATTCGCCGCATAGGAGGATTGTGTCTTGGCTATAAGTGCATCGTAATCAAGTACAAGGTGTCCGGCCGCGGTGTACTTGATATATTTTTCTTCTTTGTTCTTATTATATTTTGTCTATAATAAAATGATAAGCAAAAAAAAATGATGTGTATATATAAATATATATTTGTGTACTATTTTCATATATAAATGCATGAAGTTTGAAAGACTAATAGTTTGCGTAAAGTAACGCAATCCGTTTTTATCATTCCTGTATGGCATTTTTGTCTTTGTTTTTAAAACCGAATTACCTTAATGGCTGACCTCGGCCCATTTCCTTTTGACACGTGTAAACGTCGGTTCGATGATATTTTTGTGCTTTAGAAAGTTTTGCATTGTTTGAATTGCAAATAATTTCGGAGTGTAACAAGAACGTAATAGTGAATATCGCGTTATAAAAGTGGCCTGTTTCTTCGAACTATTATCGCATTTTATAAGTATTTTTAAATGGAACAACTATATTGTAAAAATCAATTTATTAAAACGTCTTATTAAAAAAATATCAACAAAATTGCGGGAGGACATCAATAAAAATTCAATCGCAAGCAAAAGGTCAAGAAAAACAAACCGAAATAAAAAAAACAATATTGCCACAGTGCCAACGATCAAACTAGGGCAGCACAAAAAATGGTCGTTCATGCATGCGCGATTCGTAGGGTACGACCAAATGCTAAATTTTTCTATTTTTAATTTTTTCTGATTTTTTCTTTCATTGAATAGAGAAAAAGTGAATATTTGTGTAATAATCATGCAATTTAAGATTTAAAGGGATTTATGTTGAGAAGTATGAACACATAACTTCTGCTCAAATATGAACGAGACGGTATCAATAAAACGGTCCGCGAATGACATATGGCAAAAATAAATTTTTTGTTTTTTGGTAGGACTGTTATAAGCTTACATGGCAAATTCCAGCGTGATATGTCACATAGTTTGTTTTCTGTGCTACTGTAAACAAGTCAAGCTCGAGTGTGTTCTTCGAATTTAACGATGGAAATTCAAAGAATTTGTTTGAAATTTTGTTATTCCAACAAAGTTTCGGCTTCAGACGCTTTAAAAATGTTGCAGACAACCTATGGGGAATCTGCTCTATCGCGTGCACGTGTTTTCCAGTGGTACTTGCCTCATGAACGTCGTCCAGCCACATCAGTAAACGACGAAAACATCGGAAAAGTAAAGGAAATTGTGCTTGAAAATCGCACAAATCGCAAAATCGGTTAACGCTGAATATTATTTAGACGTTTTATCATCACGTCTTGTTCGCGATTATTTGAACAAAAATAATGTTAATATCGTTCCGCAAGCACCGTATTCGCCTGATATTGCTCCTTGTGACTTTTTCCTGTTTCCCAAGCTCAAGTTGCCGCTCCGTGGAAAACATATTGAGACAATTGAAGTCATAAAAGAGCTGATTGCTCTCTCACCACACAGAGTTGCCAAGCAGTACATTTCGAAATCATTTACAAAATAAACTCAGAAAAATGATAATTTTTGTTAAAATAACTAAAAAATACTGTTGAATAATGTTCATTATAGATAAATGAACTATTTGTATTTGTTGGTTTTTGGCTTTAGTTTATTAAACAATGAAAAATTGTAACTGATAACACGGATGTGTGAAAAAGTGTGTAAGCAAAAATATCAATGGCATCATTGTGCAGATAGAACCAAACACATACACACACAAACCGATGTATTGTGTAAATATGTAATTAAAAGAACGCAGTTGTTCTCGGGGGTGAGTTTTTGTGCACGGTAAGGGCATGAGGTAAGGGATTCCGTGCGGTCTTTACTGTTTTCAGCATTAGGTTTGCTAGGGTATAACAGTGTGGTGCTGTCAATGACCTCCTAATAAAGGGTAAATCGCGAGGTGAAGTTTGTTTCTAATAGAGACGTATTCGATTAATTAAAATATTACGTTGAGGGTGTAGGTGTGGATTTTGCCGTTTCTTTTGAGTAAGGTAGATGTAGAACCAGCTCGACCAGTGGTTCGGTCACCTGACTCTTTGTGATGTCCACTACGCGTACTTGGTTGTCGGATCCGGGATGTAGTTTTACCACTCGTCCCATCCTCCATTCATTTGGTGGTAGGTCGCCCTCCTTAATGATGACAAGGCCACCTACCTTGATGTTAGGATTTTGATGTTTCCACTTTTTGTGTTTTTGCATTTCGATGAGGAATTGCCGTTTTCAACGTTTGCAAAAAGTTTGATGGAGGGCCTTTAATTTGCCACCGATTCAATGGTGGTCTGACTGTTTCGGCTCGACCAGTTAGTGTCCACCCGAATACAGTCTCTTGGGCTTTTCTTAAAGCCGCCTAAAATGATTTGGGGATAAATGTCTCCGCCAAGGACAAAGTCCATAGGTTCATTGACGAAGAACCTTTTGGAAATTCTTGTCTTGACGTTGCGCTTAAGGAAGGAAACCGGTTTATATCGATCAAAAAATCTATTTTTTATTGCATAAATCGTTAGTATAACTACTCAAGAATATATGGTAAACATTTTAAAGCGAAATTCGCATTATTCCCGATTCTATGAGCACTTAAGTGACTGCCCGTCGGTTCCGCGCCATAGCGCGCGTTAGTTAGAACGACGTTTTTCTCGAAACTCCTTTTTTGCAACTGGTGGGCACTCTAGCTCAAAAAGTTATAGACCAATCGTTATAAGTTCTTTCGGAGTATTCTTTATTCAATCCTAATCCATATGAACCTAATTTTGGGATTAAATTATCCCTAAAAAAGCAAATTATCCTTTAAGTAAGATATTTAGATGAAAAAATATGGTATAAAAAAACTACTTTGTGTTCAAGTGCCTCAAAAGCATGCAATTTTCAATATTCTTTCACCACAATTAGGTTCATACTCTTAGGAAATATGTTGTTAATAAAAAAAAATTGCTGTTGATTTCAGAGAAAAATTGCTTCAGGAATTCCCACCAGCAAAACACTCGGATGGCGATCGTCCATAGACAGCACGCTCTAACGCCACTATCTCCCGCGGAAATAGCTTCAAAAATATTTTAAAAGTGTAGCTAAAAATATAAATAAAATATTTTCTAAACTTAAACAATTTCTGATTATTCCTTCTTTGTTCGAAAAATTCTCGAAAAACACCAGAATTTGTGCAAGGGTCGATAGGCGACCGCAGTTGGAATCATTGAATCATTGATGCCCGAGACTTGGGCAAGCACGCGTTTAGATGGCAGGTTGTCTCTACGTTTGAGTCGTTCAGTGATGAACGAACACTCCGACCCAGAATCGATCAATGCTCGTGCTAGAAAATGTTTATTATTATGAAATATAATATGTTTACAATGGCTGTTCTTATATATAGGTACATATAGGAATAGCACTATCCGTACCGTATACCTTTATCCGTATTGGAATAGCACTATATAAAATTATGTATTCTGATATCCTTTGGCCTATTGGAATCGTGTCGTTTTAGGGCTACCTTGGATGTTGAGGGTAGGTCATCAGCTTGATCTCTGGTTTGCCTAAGAACTGTTCCTTTTGGTTGAACTGTCGGAATGTGAAGAAGCGTGTTGTGTCTTGTGTAACACGTGCTGCAATTATGTGAGCTCGTGCATCTTGGCACCGTATGTCCTGACGATAAGCAGTTCAAGCAACAGTTGTTGCTCTTGACGCACGCGATTCGACTCATTTTTTTAGGTATAGTTTCCGCTGACCGTTGTATACTTTGCCCCTTGGGCGCTTTATAGGCTTTAGTCCCTTTTAAGTCTGACACGGTTTCAAGTGTTTGAAATCTATTGGAAAGAAATCTGTCGATGTCCGTCCACTTTGAAATTTGAACATATCGCGGAATATTGGCCAAGATACGTAGTCACCTTTGAATACGTCTTTACCGCACGGTTGAAGGTGAATGCTGTGTTCACGCACTGCGAAATGTTCGGCTTCTAGGTCTGCTTTTTCCAGCCTCGCAGAGAGTTCAGCCATAGTCGATATGCCGCGCAAATATGTGTGGTAACACATTTTATTCTTCTTCTTTATCGTGGCAAGATCCTTAGGAGTAAGGGCTTCAGTTGAAAGCAAGTTATCCTAAGCCGCTTTAACTTTTTCCCACATTGCTTTCAACAATTTTCCATCAATTTCGAATGGTCACTTGACGGTGTGCCATTAAAATCGGATTCGAATTCCGTTACGGCGTCGACTACACGAATATATGTATCCATATTAAAGAAATTGCTCCTTCACGAAATGGAGACGAATTCATAAGAAGACCCAAGTCCAAATGCACCACCGATATTAAAAGTACCAAAATTTGTGGTATATTAAAATATATTTTTATATATTGTATATGGTATATTTAATTTTAAAAATAATATATTAGGTTTATATCTATATATATAAAAATTCAGCCGTTTTTCGCGTTGTGATAAACTTTACGGAGAATGGCTCAACGGATTTTAACCAAACTTTGCCACAGTGAAGAGACACTTGTAGAGAAGGTTTGTGTTTTAAAATTTTAAGAATCGGATACCAGGGTCTCGAGAAATAGGCCAAAACGTGGACCCGGGTAACCCTAGGATTTGTTTGTACAATATGGGTATCAAATGAAAGCTGTTGATAAGTGCTTTAATACGGAGTAATTTTCATACCTATTGATGACTAGGGTCTCGAAATATATGCCAAAACGTGGACTCGCCGTGTCTTTGCGTCGAATTAAACCAAATTTACACACATTGTTAAGTAAGTATTGAAAATGGGTTTCGTAAAGTTTGGTTGTAATTCGGAACACCGGCAACGCGTACAACGTTCTTTTGAACCAGCCATAATGTCGTTTACTTTTTTAACGCTTGGGGTGGAACCGAACTGTCAAATTGACAGTGTGAGTTACAATGTGTCAATATTTCTTTCTGATTTGGACGCCATAAGGAGAAGACGTAAGTACAAAGTGTAAACATTTTTTGTGAATTTTTTTGGAGTGGATTTTGGAACAGTGAATAATTTCTTACGAAATTTGAGAATTCAATGGGAAATCCGAATGTTCAAATGAAATTATGTTTTGTGGATTTATTTTTTCGGTTCATATGCGATAAGCTACGATATACCATGAGTGAAAAAAATGGTAAAAAAAAATGAAAAAACAAAAGAAATTGTTAAAGGATTCAAAAAATTAATAGTTTTATCATCCAAATTGTCAACAATTTTCAGAAGAAAAGAGATAATTTAAGAAAATCACAACATCTTCTATCTATATATATAAAAATTCAGCCGTTTTTCGCGTTGTGATGAACTTTACGGGAATGGCTCAACGGATTTTAACCAAACTTTGCCACAGTGAAGAGACACTTGTGGAGAAGGTTTGTGTTTTGAAATTTTAAGAATCGGATATCAGGGTCTCGAGAAATAGGCCAAAACGTTGACCCGGGTAACCCTAGGATGTGTTTGTACAATATGGGTATCAAATGGAAGCTGTTGATAAGTGCTTTAATACGGGGTAATTTTCATATCTATTGATGATTAGGGTCTCGAAATATATGCCAAAACGTGGACCCGCCGTGTCTCTGCACAGAATTAAACCAAACTTACACACATTGTTAAGTAAGTATTGAAAATGGGTTTCGTAAAGTTTGGTTGTAATTCGGAACACCGGCAACGCGTACAACGTTCTTTTGAACCAGCCATAATGTCGTTTACTTTTTTAACGCTTGGGGCGGAACTGAACTATCAAATTGACAGTGTGAGTTACAATGTGTCAATATTTCTTTCTGATTTGGACGCCATAAGGAGAAGACGTAAGAGCAAAGTGTAAACATTTTTTGTAAATTTGTGATTTTGGAACAGTGAATAAGTTCTTACGAAATCTGAGAATTTAATGTGAAATTCGAATTTTCAAATGAAATTATGTTGTGTGGATTTATTTTTTCGGTTCATATACGATAAGCTACGATACACCATGAGTGAAAAAAATGGTAAAAAAAATGAAAAAACAAAAGAAATTGTTAAAAGATGAAAAAGAAGAGCACGAGAAATGCGTAACTTTGATGAAAAAATTAATAGTCTTATCATGCAAATTGTCAACAATTTTCAGAAGAAAAGAGATGATTTAAGAAACAACAAAATAAAATAATCCTGACCATGTGGACTTGCACATATGCATCGAAAATATAATCCACAAAATTGAAAAAAAAGTGTTTTAAAATCTCAGAATACCATAATTACAATCATGTTTATTACAGTACAAATGCCAAGACAATCACGTAGTCATATTGGTCGTTTGACAAATAATATAAGGCCCATGAGAAATGGCCGGAATAACGCGACATCAGCAGAACGTCAAGAACAAAATGAAGTAGTCAAACGATTGATGAATAATGTTATCCAAGCAAATATTTTAATTAGCAAATTCAAGAATGAAGACGTTCTAATACCAAGAATTCCAATGATTCCACCTGAATTGCCATTTGAATTCAAGCGTTTGCAACTGCCCATTCGTTTAGCATTTGCAATAACTATCAATAAATCACAAGGGCAAACTTTAGAAATATGCGGGATGAATTTAGAAGAACCGGTATTCACCCATGGTCAACTATACGTTGGCTGTTCACGTGTTGGGAAGCCAACAACATTATATATTTACTCAAAAACAAATAGAAAAACAAAAAATATTGTTTATGCCAAAGCGCTTGAATAAAGAATAAAGAAATAAAAAAACACCAGTCTAACGGTTAGACGCGATAGAAGTGAAACCTTCCGTAAAACAAACTGAGAGAGAATAAGATGAAAGCAGCATTAGGAGCAAGATAATTATAGGTTCATTATAATATTGCTATAAAGTTCATATTTTATTTTCTTCATTTTATTATTATTCATCCTCAATGTTTTCAATTTCAACAAATGATACGAGTGGCTTATGATAGCTAAAATATGATACAAATGCTTTGGTTTCGATGTTGTCAACATGTCTTTGAAATACCGCGTCAATGGTTGTTTTTGATCGTGTTGTCGATTCAGTGCGATTGGTACACATTTTTAAATCGAATGTTGTATTGAGAAAGTCAATTAAAGAAACCGCTGTGTCCAATGCAAAATTTACGTTAAAATCGCCACTTAAAATCATTGGAACTTTATTGTAATCTTTTCTAAGAATCCGCGATACTTCTGGTGTATACTTTATTAAATTTTCGTGAATGAATTCCGTGATGCTATTTATTGATTTTTTTTTCTGTCGATACTCACGACACTTTTCTGCATTATTTTTCGGCATAATTGCGGTAAATATTTAAAAATGAAAATATTTACGAATATAAAAATACACACGCGGTTGCTATTATGAGCGTCCCCAGCAAAACCTGCGTGACCGAAACTCTAACACAATTACATTTTTTTGAATGTTACAAACACATATGCACGCAGGTTTTGCTGGGGCGTGACCGAAACTCTAACACAATTACACATATGCACTCGTATTTGTTTGAAAATCGACTTTTTTTTTTGGTTCTCCGTCACCTTTGGAAACTGTGTAAACAGTAAGCAAACTTTATTCATATATTTTTCCTCATTTTTGCATCAGTAAAATTAAACAAACGCCGTAGCCGAATGGGTTGGTGCGTGACTACTATTCAGAATTCACAGAGAGAACGTCAGTTCGAATCTCGGTGAAAACACCAAAATTAAGGAAAACTATTTTTCTAATAGCGCTCACCCCTCAGCAGGCAATGGCAAAACACCGAGTGTATTTCTGCCATGAAAAAAAGCTCCTCATAAACATATCATAAAATAAAATAAAATAACTGTATAAAAAAAATTTTTTTCTTGTGATTCGAACCAAGGATTTTGGATCGGAAGCTCACATTGCTAGCCGCTCGGCTATCGCGCCATGCTGTCGGCGCTGGCCTAAAAGTTATTTAGTTCGTCGCTACGTGTATATGTAATATTCGTAGCCAAGAGTGTCGCTTTTTTCGTTTCACTTTTTCTCAAATCACTCCCAACGATTCTGAAGAAGTTTTCACTTCAATAATATGAAAACCATATCTTTTCTGTTCTAAACCATATCTATTCTATTTTAGTGTGCCCAGCGAAGCGGGCCGGGTTTGCTAGTATGTAAATAAGATTCGCCGCCCACACAATCATAAGTGTGTATTATAAAGGTTGTCAAAAAAGGCTTGCGGTATTTCCGCAAGCTTGTGTTTGCAAGCGCGTAGTTCTAGTTGTATTCGTCGCATCGGTTCACGCTAGAGCTTTTTTTACGTGTTAACACGTGTTTGATTAACTGTTGTTTGCTTTTAGTCGTTCGTGAGTTATAGCGTCGCAAACATGGAGCAAAATAAAGAGAAAATACGGCATATTTTACAGTACTAACGGGTGATCAATTAAGAGGAGTTTTTTTATTTGCGTTTTTTTTACAGATCGCGCGCGAGTTGTGGCAAACTGTCATCGTGGATTTGTTGAACAGCGTTTGGCATTTCATCATGGAAAGACTCACACCGCAACAACGTCTACAAATTGTTCAACTGTATTATGAAAATCAGCGTTCTGTGACAAATGTTTTTCGTGCGCTTAGACCGCATTATGGTCAACATAATCGGCCTGCCTTAAACACTATTCGACATACCATCAACAAATTTGAATCCGAATATTCATTGGTGGATAATTCTCGACCGAATAGACCACGTCCAGCAAGAAGCATTGAGAATATAGCGGCAGTAGCAGAGAGTGTACGTGAAAACCGCGATGAATCGATTCGGCACCGTTCTCAGCAACTTGGACTGTCGTATGGAACAACTTGGTCAATTTTTCGGAAGGATCTTCATTTAAAAGCATACAAAATACAGCTCGTACAAGAACTAAAGCCAAATGACCTTCCTGCACGTCACCGTTTTGCTGATTGGGCTCTTGAAAAGATTGAAGAAGATCCGCTGTTTTCGAGCAAAATTTTGTTCAGCGATGAGGCGCATTTCTGGCTCAATGGTTACGTCAATAAGCAAAATTGCCGTATTTGGGATGAAGAGCAACCAGAACAGGTTCAAGAGCTACCTTTACACCCAGAGAAAACAACGGTCTGGTGTAGTTTATGGGCTGGTGGAATCATCGGTCCATATTTTTTCAAAAATGATGATGGCCGCAACGTAACTGTGAATGGTGCTCGCTACCGTACCATGATATTGGACTTTTTGCTACCTCAAATTGAATCTAATGATCTCTACGACATTTGGTTTCAACAAGACGGAGCCACTTGCCATACAGCTCGTGAAACAATGACTTTATTGAGAAGTCATTTCAGAGAGCAACTGATTTCACGTTTAGGACCTGTGAGTTGGCCACCAAGATCTTGTGATATCACACCTTTGGACTTTTTTCTTTGGGGATTCGTGAAGTCCAAGGTCTATGCTGATAAACCAGCTACGATTGAAGCTCTGGAAGCCAACATTACGCGTGTTATTCACGACATACCAGTCGAAATGCTCGAACGAGTGATTGAAAATTGGACCTTCAGAATGGACCACCTTAAGCGTAGTTGGGGCCAACATTTGAATGAAGTCATATTCAAAAAGTAAATGTCAAAGAATGTCCTTTCAAATGATAAATAAAAGTTTTGAACATAATTTACATTTTTGTTTTTTTTTTAACTATTGAAAAAAGCACCTCATGATTGATCACCCGTTACTACGATAAAGGCAAAAATGCATATCATGCTGCCAATAAAATCTGTGCAGTTTATGGACCCGATACAGTTTCCATTTCCACCGCACAGCGATGGTTTCAACCTTTTCGTTCTGGTGCAGAGGTGATCGAAGATGCGCCACGGTCCGGAAGGCCTGTCGTCAAAAATTGCGATAAAATCGCTGAATTGATCGAAAGAGACCGGCATAGTAGCAGCCGTAGCATCGGCCAAGAGCTGGGCTTGAGTCATCAAACCGTTATAAACCATTTGAAGAAGCTTGGATTCAAAAAGAAGCTTGATGTATGGGTGCCACACGACTTGAGGCAAAAAAACATTTTTGCCCGTAAGGATGCATGCGAATCGCTTCTCAATCGCAACAAAATCGACCCGTTTTTGAAGCGGATGGTGACTGGCGATGAAAAGTGGGTCACTTACGACAACGTGAAGTGCAAACGGCCGTGGTCGAAAAGCGGTGAAGCTGCCCAGACGGTGGCCAAGTCTGGATTGACGGCCAGGAAGGTTCTTCTGTGTGTTTGGTGGGATTGGCAGGGAATCATCCACTATGAGCTGCTCCCCTATGGCCAAACGCTCAATTCGGACCTGTATTGCCAACAACTGGACCGCTTGAATACAGCACTCATGCAGAAGAGACCATCTTTGATCAACAGAGGCCGAATTGTCTTCCATCAGGACAACGCCAGGCCACACACATCTTTGGTGACGCGCCAGAAACTCCGGGAGCTCGGATGGGAGGTTTTTTTGCATCCACCGTATAGTCCGGATCTCGCACCAAGTCATTACCACCTATTTCTGTCCATGGCGAACGAGCTTGGTAGTCGGAAGTTGTCCACAAGAGAGTCCTGTGAAAATTGGCTCTCCGAGTTTTTTGACAATAGGGAAGCGAGTTTCTATAAGAGGGGCATTATGAAGTTGGCATCTCGTTGGGAACTCGTCAGCGAATAAAACGGCGCATATTTGACTTAAATCGCATTATTTTAACCAATTTTATGAACAATTGAAAATTCAATAAAAATAGCGCAAGACTTTTTTGACAACCTTTATGTATATATACCACAGCAAAAGTGCGCTTCACAGCGGGAATGTGCAAATAGAAAGAAAAAGGATACACGGAAAATGAAATACTCGTATTACAGAAATTCCCAACAACGCGCTTTTAGTTAGTTTAGATTGAAATAAGCGCCGCGCGCACTTAGATTTTATTGTCTGTTTGCGGACAGACGGAATCGTTCAACTCTTTTATTATTGTTATTATTATTTATGTATTTTTTTTTTCACCACAAAAAAAAAATGTGTGCAATAAATTCCACATACCTTGGTAGTGCTGGAACAGAAATGTTTTTGACCACTGCTTTTTTTAACACATTCTTATTAGCTCGGGTTGTATGTATGTATGTATGTAACGGAATCTTTGAGCTTAATTTTCACTGGCTTCTAAAAATCTGATCGACTTGGAATTTCGTACACCTATCAAGGACCGATGACAATGCAATAATTTGATAAAAGTTTTCCATTATCCTTATTAGGATTGCCAGGATTTATTTTTTTTCTTTTTTATCTGTGGGCAAGAAGTGAGGTGAATTTGGTTGTAAAATGAAAAATCTTTTTTTATTCTTGTAAATGAATTTCATCCCCTTCAAAATAATCCCCTCTCGATGAAATACACTTATGCCAACGATTTTTCCAATCCCCGAAACATGCCAAATAGTCCATTTCCGGTATAGCCATCATCACCTTCTTCGATTCAGCTTTTATCTCCTCAATCGACTCGAAACGCGTTCTCCGGAGTGGTCTCTTGAGTTTTGGGAATAGCCAGAAGTCACACGGAGCCAAATCAGGCGAATACGGTGGTTACGGAACGATATGCGTGGAATTTTTGGCGAAATGGTCATAAAGAACGACTGCAGTATGAGACGGTGCATTATCGTGATGCAAAAACCAAGAGTTGTTGGGCCATAATTCTGGTCTTTTTAGACGAATTGCTTCACGTAAATGAAGCATAATGCTCAAGTAATATTCCTTATTAACAGTTTGGCCAGGTGTAAGGAATTCATAGTGCACCACACCACGAAAATCGAAAAAAAACTGTCATCATAACCTTTATTTTGGAACGACTTTGACGTGCTCTTTTCGGTCTGGCCTCGCCTTAAGCACGATATTCGCTTGATTGGTCGGCTGTTTCAGGGTCGTAAGCATAAATCCAAGTCTCATCTCCCGTAATGATGCATTTGAGCTTGTCCTGATAGTCTGAAAGCATTGTTTCACACACATCAACGCGACGACTTTTTTCCAAGAAATTGAGAGTTTTCGGTACCAAACGAGATTTGACTTTTCGTAGGCCCAAATGGTCTTTAAAAAAGGTTTTCACAGATCCTTCTGATATTCCGATCATATCAGGAAGGTCTTTAACAGTCAGCCGACGATTTTTGAGCACTAACTCCTTCACTTTATTGACGTGTTGGTCATCTGTTGACGCCGATGGTCGTCCGGAGCGCTCCAAGTCATCAACACTTTCTCGACCCTCTTTGAAGTCTTTGTACCACTTATAAACATTTTGCGACATGGTCGAATCACCAAATGCCTTCTGCAACATGCTAAACGTTTTCGCAGCCGAAATTTCATTCCGCAAACCAAATTTGATGGCACTTCTCTGCTCAATCAAATCAGACATTGTAAAAATCGAAAAATGCACTCTTGGTCGTTTGGTAAACACAAGCGTAAATATATTACTGATAATGACATTCCCATGAAAGTTGGCCCAGATGTTATTAATAGTGCTGCCAACTCATGAAAAAAATAACTAGAGCGAAATTTTAATCCCGCGAACTTTGACAAATAAATTCACCTTACTTTTTGCCCACAGTAGTAGATCTTCTGAATGGGAGTAAGAAAGACAGAGCTAACGCGCGGTCTGCGCATGCCTGCACTCTCCGAGCTACTCTTACTGATTTCGGGAGTCTACGACTTACTCTTTCGAATTCGAACTTGCTCGGGCACGCGGCACTGCAGTACGAATAGAAGGCTAAAACGTTTTCAGGGTAGTTGCATTCTCACTTTGTATAGTCTTTACACATGCGTAGATACTACAAGTCTCATACACGCAAATTTACTCTATTCAATGTTCATATAAGATGTAATTTTGTTAATTACAATAAAATAATCAAAACATAAATTTTGAAATTATTTTACGGAACAAAATTTTTAAAAATAAAGAAGGAATTTATCATTACCATAATTTCATTTATAAAATTTTATCGATTAAAGTACAATTCACAACAAAAATGAACTAAAAAAACCAAACTGAAACTTTACATCTCGTTTTGATTGTGTCAATAAAATCCACGGTCTCCTTTTTCTGTGCTGAGAGTATCTATTCTGTGTCAAGGCCAACGCTGGCCTTTCTTTGGACATATAGTCGGTAAAGAAGAAATTAAATATATTGTAACACAATTAAATCGGACTATAAATCACTGACTAAATGAAAACAATAATTTTCATTCAGAAAAACAAGGCTCGACCTTCAATCAATGATCTATATGGGGAAAAGTATGTAACATATTGATTATGTCAGTATATATTGTTGTTACTTCTCCGTTTCAGGAGTGGGGTAGCCGTTTCTCAGACTCCCTCCACGAAACAAGTTCTTCATCCCGATTACCACGGCCGATAACTGCATAGCTTTAGACTCACAGTCGATAAGAAAGGAATTAAATATAACACGAATATATCGAATCATTAATTCACTGACTGCAATGATAACAATAATTTTCATTCATAATAAAAAATAGTTTAAAAACAAAACTAAAAAACACGCTTTTTTGCTAATCGAACTAAAAAGTAGAAAATAAAAAATAGTTTAAAAAAACTAAAAAACACGCTTTTATTGCCAATCGAACTAGAAAGTAGAAAATAAATTTTAATGACAAAGAGACCTATAATGAAGTAATAGCAAATCGAACGATCAGTCATAGTCAACTACCTCAGAACAGAACTATAACAAAAATTAAGATACAAATAGAATAATTCAAATTAGAGTTAAAAGCGCGGGATGCATTTTGCTTCACTTTCATAACCTTCTGTACATAGGTAGTTGCCAATAAAATGATTGTAATATTTACTATATCAAGCATCCCACGCTTTTAACTCTAATTTGAATTATTCTATTTGTATCTTAATTTTTGTTATAGTTCTGTTCTGAGGTAGTTGACTATGACTGATCGTTCGATTTGCTATTACTTCATTATAGGTCTCTTTGTCATTAAAATTTATTTTCAACTTTCTAGTTTTCTATTTTCTACTGTTTAATTATAGATAAGCATTATGCTGAAAACAGTGAACGTCGTAAACACAGTCTCCTGTCAGCTGTTACGATCAAACTAATGAGAACCCCATGTAAATGAAAAATTCCTTCTTTCCGTATCGAAGATTTTATTTCACGACATTTGAAAATTCCCGTAAAATCCTGTCAGCTGTTTGCTCTCTCACCACACAGTGTTGCCAATCAGTACATTTCGAAATCATTTACAAAATAAACTTAGAAAAATTATAATTTTTATTAAAATAACTTAAAAACACTGTTGAATAATGTTAATCTATATACATACTATATGTACATAAAAGAAAGTCATTTTAGTTACACTATTTATAACTCGAGAACGGCTGAACCGATTTGGCTGAAAATTGGTGGTGAGGTAGCTCAGAACCAGGAGACGGACATAGGATACTTTTTATCCCATTCGAACGCGTTTCCGTATAAAATGTGTTATACCACAAGACGCGTCTGATATGGAATAATAAAACGCAAATGACAGCTAAACATAATTTTGTCTATGGTTAAGTAGAAACTTTGGTAATATAAATTTAGTCAGAAATATATTATCACAGTAATTTGTATTTTCTTTGCATCCTAGCGTTTGCATTGCAGAAATCACTTGAAGCACCTTATTTCATACAGACGTTGCCAGTAACTCCCCGTGGAACGCCTGCAGATGACTTGAATGCTTGCCTGAAGGCATCAACTTTGTGGAATAAAGTAAAAACATTTTCGCTAACCACTAATATGAGAGTTCAACTTCAAAATGAACAAAGTGCTCCACAATTTTCCAAACAATTGTTAGCTGTTGGAAATGGAAAAGTCCCAGATGATGCGACAGCTGGATTATTTACTCTTACCAACGACTTTTGCCTATTTGTAGACTCTCAATTAGCTCTTATTGAAAATGTTTTCCCAAACATTAGTGAAAATTATCAGAATTATCCTTGGTTAAGTCAACGAGCAATTGTTGCCGCAAAGAATAATGATGTATACGCACTGAATTTCACAATTCGATGGCGATTTGGTGACATACAAATTCATTGATTCCATAACAAATCCCCATGATGTAGTAAATCTGGAATTACCAGATTGCGTAATTTAAATCCACCGCGACTTTGGAACGGTCCTCGACTTGCAGTAAAAAGACTTATGCCGAATTTGATTGAGGCACCCATTATTAACGCAACTACGCAGGTGAAAATGTATGTATTTCCCGAATACCAATGATTTCGACTGATCTGCCGTTAGAATTTAAACGATTGCAGTTTCTGGTTCGCCTTGCGTTCGCAATGACAATTAACAAGTCGCAAAGCCAATCGCTTAGTGTTTGCGGGATAAATTTAGAAAATCAGTCTTTTCACATGGGCAGCTATACGTTGCGTGTTCACGAGTTGGGAAACCATCCGCTTTGTTTGTGTTAACGTCATACCAAAGAACAAAAAATGTGGTTTACCAAAAGCACTTCAATGAAACGGTTAAATGAAATATAATTTTTCTTTTTCAAATATAAAACAAAAAAAATATTTTTTTTTCATCTTTTAATCCCTAAACGAAATGTTACAAAAAACGAAGCCATCTGGTGGCGAAACGGAGTTCGCGGGTTTGCTAGTTATAGATAAATTAACTATTTGCATTTGTTGGTTTTGGCTTTGGCTTATTAAACAATGAAAAATTGTAACTGATAACGCGGATGTGTGAAAAAGTGTGTAAGCAAACATGTCAATGGCAACATTGTGTAGATACAACCAAACACATACACACACAAACCGATGTATTGTGTAAATATGTAAGTAAAAGAAGCCAGTTGTTCTCACGGTATGAGTTTTTGTGCTCGTTAGAGGCTGCGGTAAGGGACTGCATACGTCGTTCACTGTTTTCAGCATAAGTGTTCGCTTTGATGCTGGTGAGCGCTCGTTGATGCTTGGTACTGGTGCTGGTTTAAAAATTACTTGTTAATTTAAAACAAATCCGGCTCGAACGACTATGCTATCATCGGAGGGCGTCGCAGTTGCGAGGCTTAAAGTGTGGTTCCTCCACGGCCGCTCCGATGATATTTTTTTATAGAAAAAGAAGAAAAGCATGTTAGTGTCTATTTGCTATCATATTTTATTGATATTTTTATATGTATATGTATGTATGTATTAATATGATACAATGTATATACATAATGACACGGAATTATCCTTACCTCCTGTCGGCTGATACGTCCTGATCCTTGATGTGCTAAATTTGCAGTGAAATTAAATTTTGGAATTAAGACGAAAGTAACCTCGGCGAACTGCGTTTAACACAGTAAACGTTTTAACTGTATGGAGGGAAAATGTCGAGGTTAACGGCCTTACCGTTGCAGCGACTAGAACCGGTGGTTTGCAACATTAGGGTAGCTAAACATTTATTAGAATTTAGGGTGTGGCCTAAATAAGCAATGTATGTAATTACACCCAATAAATTTACATAACCAAAAGGAAATTCACCAAAATATAACTCGTGGGAAACGCAATGTCGGCATTACTTAAGAGTGGCATTCCATCTTCTACATTACAATGGTCTACCCCTATGTGCCTGCGTCCAGGTCCCTCTTCTTTATATGGACACTTCTTTCCGCGAAGCCACTGATGATCTCCCACGTTTCCTCGCTAAATAGCATCTTGTCGATTATATTTACAATGGTTATGTGACCGACTGCATTCTCCAGCGTTCGACGTTCTTGTTCCCAACGCATGCATTGGAAGAATGTGTGTTCAGTGTCATCTTTGGCGGCATCCCCCTATATGCATGTGAGGTGCTCGCTTTTCCCTATTTTGAAGGGGTATTTCTGGAAATACCCGTGCCCCGAATCCATTTGGACTGTATTTGGTTGGCTTTGCCGAAGTCCCTGCTGTTTCATGTGGCGACGTCTTTTATAAGCCTAGTCGTACAGCCGTCACGTGTTTCGTTAATCCAGCAATCTTGCCATAGCCTTAGCGTTTCATCCTTTATTTCGCGTGCTGCAAGTTTGCTAACTCTTTCTTCCATTCCCTCTTCTTTTAATACCCATTGCTTTTTCCTTTTAAAGGCTAGTAAGTCGATATTGAACCGCATATTATTTGAACAGCTGGCCCTGATACTGTGCGGTAGACTGACACAACTCTCAAGGCTGCCGTTCGTTGAACCGATGCTAAGAGCTTTTATCGGTGCTTAACTTTTAAAGCATTTGCCCACAGTTCAGCTCCGTATAAGAGAAGGGAGAGCGTGGTAGCTATCATTATTCCCCGTTTCGTTTGAATTGGACCCCTATGTTTGCCATTAGTCTACTGACTAGTGATGTCATCTTAGCGGTTTTCCCTGCTGCGTGTTTTATTTGGGCCCAGAAGGTTAGTCTTGAGTCCAGTCTTATGCCTAGGTACTTTAGAACTTTTGTTGTGATTAGCGTGCTTCTTTCTTAGAAGTATTAGCTCCGTTTTCTCTGTGGCTAATTTGAGGCAACATGAATGTGTTCGTATCATTACTTGGTTACTTGCTGTGATGACTGCTCCGATATCACCTGCGTATCCGATTAGAAAGGCACTATCGGGCATTTCTATATTTAATATCTCGTTATAACTAATGTTTCACAAGTCGGGACCGAGAATGGATCCTTGTGCCGCTCCGGATGTGATGTCTATATAAGGAGAACCCTCTGGGGTTTGATAGACGAATTTGCGGTCTCGTAAGTAATTCCTCATCATGCGCTGCATGTATGTCAGAATTTTGAACCTTAGCTCTATGGCGGCCAATATTCCACCCATCTTACGCTATTGAATACTTTTCTTTTCACGTTTCAATTGCCCGTATTGTAGACTTTCCGCGTCTGAAGCGCGCTGTCTTGCTGATGGTTCTCCGGCGTTAACTCCATATGGGGATTGGCTAGTCATCCAACCTGCTTTGCGGCGTATTCGGTGGCCATCCAATCACCATGCGAAGATCACCGTACTGACGAAGATCCCTCTGTTATTCCCAAACCATTATTCCCTCTCCTTGCCTACCCCCTAATCCAGGGTGTTACGCGACACCGTGCCCATTGGATGGTTTGCAGCCAGGGGGTTCACCAAACTGGCTGTATTTAAACGGCGCCTTTCTAATACCGGGCCGCCTTAGGAAGTAACTGTGGCCTTGCCACGGCATGGGGCGCTGCCATGGTGGACCGTTTGAATTCCCCTTTACTTAAGTAAACCACTGCGCTCGCCTCGCCGAGCAGGTGGTCGTACGAAAAGGATGAACACAAATAGAAACATTAACTTAAGCGACAAAACTTCCACTGTAACGGGAGCAGGTTATAGTGGTCGCAATGCTACTTCCAAACACACGCATAACGCTCTTCATCGCGGAGGTGCCGTTGTCCACGATGACTCGGACCACGAAAGCGTCGGGAGCACAAATACAGCTGAGGAAGAAGCACTTTCGCGTTCTCCAGCTGGGCCCAATGGTGCTGCTTCGGATAGCAAGAACAGGCCAAGGATCAAGCCCGATAAGGAGAGGCTGAGGGCCAAAGCCCGGTATAAGGCCGCGGTCAAAGTCTATGACCTGTTTGGTAGCAAGTCCAACGTGACGAAGCAAGAGGAGGAACGGTTGGCTTGGGCCAGGGAAGATACAGAAAATGGCCGGGCTTTCTACGCAGCAAAACCAAAGCTCGCAGCTTCCAACCCGAATGTCCGCGAGGAAAATCGAAAAAATCGAAAATCACTTGAAATTGTAGATCCCAGCTCCATTCCTCAATACCGAAGGCAAAGGTTTTCATTCCGCGAGTGGTAAAACCGGAAAATGCACTGCGGCTGCTACAAAGACAAAACACGGACGTGCCGAAAACCAGCAACTGCTGATGGAGGCCAAGACTACATTATCCATATCAATAAGCTGGCTGAGGACCTGCTTTACGCACGTTTCGGGAGAATGGCTTGGGAGCTGGTAGCGTGCACCTTCGCCTCAAAAAGCGCAACCCGGCAGACGACAACCACAACACGCTCACTGCGGGGGAGTTGGAAAAGGATCTCGGTGTAGAAGAGATCTTGGAAGCCTCCCTCAATATACAGGAAGTGGAGAAGGGTGAGCCGGAGGAAGTATCCAACCCCGAGAAGGCACTGAGGCCAGATGCTGAAGGTCCTTCAGATAAACCTCCACAAGAGTAACAACGCTTCAGCCGAGATCCTGCCCTACATAGAGGGAGCCGCTTACGATGTGGCTCTAGTGCAAGAACCATGGATAGCATCGGGCAACATAGTCTTCGGTCTAAAGTAACATAACTACAACACCTACATCCCGTTTGCAAAGAATAAGGTAAGAACAGCGGTAATGCCTTAAAAATGTATATGTTCTTATATTGATCAAAATCTCTCATCAGACGATCTGATAGTGGTGGCGCTGGAGGGCAGCAAGGATGAGACGTTACTCTTTGGTCTTGTTACATGCCACATGATGAAGAAGCACCACAGATAGAACTTCGAAAGCTGGTAGAAACAGCTGGAAACACGCTCTCGTGGTAGGAGCTGACGCTAACGCACATCACACGGTCTGGGGTAGTGCAGACATAAACGACCGAGGTGAATCACTATTTAACTATATTCTTCAGAATAGCCTAGAGATAGCTAATAGAGGTGAAGAACCAACATATGTTGGACCAACTTCGAAGAATGTACTTGATTCAACACTTTACACAAGCAAGGATGTTATGGTAGAGGAATGGGAAGTGTTGAGTAGGCCCTCATTCTCTGATCACAGATACATAAGCTTTCAGGTTATATTCCGCTCAAAAAATAAAGGTATATTCTTTAGAAATCCTAAGAATACGAACTGGGACTTGTACAGCGATATACTATCAAAAATACCAATGATACCCCGGAAATATAGTCACACGTTGCACTTGAGAAAGGGGTTGAATTGTTTGCAACTACTCTCGTCAAAGCCTTCAAAAGATCCTGCCCCCCAACAAGTAATAGACGCAAGGTGAAGCCTCCTTGGAACAAGGAATTAGGAGCACAAAGGCGTAGGGCACATGAATTCTATAGGTTAGCCAAAGTTGCTAACAGTGAATTCTACTGGACGGAGAACAGGGATCTACTAAAAGTATAACTTTTCTATTTTCGACTGTTCTTTATTAAAATCAAAACTCAAATAAAAACTATGTTCTTACAATCTACCCTAAGTCACTACTTGCGGTGTAGCTATTCAACGATGAATTTGTATTGGTATAGATGCGCCGGCAGCTTTGTTTGTATGTTGGTACGAATGTATTCTCAGCTGCATTCCTCAAGCTGCCCAAAGTCACGTACGTTAATTGACGATCAGCTTGACCGCTGTGAGGTTTATTTACAAAGTCCAAAAGCCAAGCAGGCGTGGGAGTAAGCTGTGCGATCTAATTACAAACAGCCAGTAACGTGGGCGTGATTCAAGGGAATCATCAAACCTCTGTTTTAGCTTTGCAAGTGTGCAATGCGCTAACGTCTCCCCCTCTTAAGACGAGCCGTCCTCGACTGGTGCCAAAATTTCCTCTACTGCCCTCTGAGTTTTTACTTTATTACTTGCTAATTTGTTTCTGCGGTGGATGAAAAAAATTGCTATTGCGATCAATAATAATGGAGGAAAAGAAAAAATCGTTCACAACAAATTACGATGGACAGATATACCCTCCTTCAATTCGTGAATGCGAGAGATGTTGTCGATATAAATTTGGTGCAAATATGGTAGGGACAAACTCGTATGGTGTTCCAAATAATTAATGGATAAGGTTTTTGGAGGATGTGGTTGGATATAAGTCGGTTCCCTTTTTGTCACGTAAGTTGTATCATTTATGGTGATAGAGTCACGAAAAAGAAGCAGATACGTTCCCCTTATTTCCAATTTTCGTTGATCAAATATTGTCGTTGGTTGCACGTTGTTAAGAATAATGATGCCCTCTTCTATTTTTTGAACTGATGGTATGTGATATGCCGATTCTGATGAACAATTAGCTGTGTTATTATTTAGCATCTGACCCAAGCAATCTGAGTGAGGCGGTTTGCACCCTTTAGCTACAAAAGTGTCATTGCAGTTCTCGAGTGGTTGAAACGTATCGCTACATTTTGCCGCAAGGAATTGACAGAAACTTGTAACCTTAGGAACCTTAAGAATATAGTAAATAACATCAGAACTTTGCAAAATTTTTACCTTAGATACTAAAAGTAAATTACTTAAACTAGAGGGTAACTGTTCGGAATTCAACGCTTGATCCATCTCTTCGTCATCCAAAACAAGTGAATTTATGATATTACTTTTTGCCAACACAATGGAGAGTGCTAGTCTGTTTAGTTGGCTGATTATATGGTTATTTCTTCTTACCAAATTTTCACAGAGCAATGTTTCCTCGTCTTTCAATATCCAATCCGTTTGATTTCCGCGAAGTGTATTGATTTGGTTGGTAATTTCGTTAATTCTATTTTGTAAATCGGAGTTAATTCTAATCTGCCTATTGTTGTTTTCTCTTAACATGCTTTCCTTTATCAAGAGCAGTTCAAAATCCTCGTGGTCCGGGGTACCGGCTATAAACTTCAGGGCGGAGCCCAGAAAATCTATTGACCTTGGAATTCTCCTAGGTATTTCCAAATTGCGAATTATGTGTAGTATTTCCACACCTTGTTGTTTCAAAATATTTTCGTTCTCTACCTGATTTTTTGATTTTGATGTGAACCATCGGCTTTCGTAAGCTATCTGGCGATAATCTGTTAAGTTGGTGGTGTGCACGAGGTAAATGAATTCATTATAAATAGCCACATTTCCCCGAGGAATGGTGATAACTTGTGAGGAGGTGTAGTCAATTAAATTGGCTCTAGTGACGGAGACTAGGGCAAGCGGCAATCTGAAATTGATTTTATCGTAAATTACTTTTATGAATTTTCCTGCCTTCTATCTGTACTTTTGTACCTAAATCTCTTTCTACTATTTTTCCACGAACACCTTCTCAAATTTACTTCCCAATCGCTTATTTCGACGAAGAAACACCCTTTCACCAGGCTGATATGTTTTGGTTATTCCTTTCTCATTCAATCTATTCAATACCAAATTCTGGGCTCTTATTAATTTATCTCTAATTTCCCCAAATTTCTCCGCTGGGCAGTTCTGCAAAATTTCGATTGGTTTCGAATCTACAACGGAGTGAATTGTTCTGTTGTACTTGTAAGCAGCAAGCAAAATCAAATCTTTAACCTCGCTTATCTGCAGCTGTGCCTTCACGCATCTGGCTATTTCCAAAAGGGTTGAATGAAACTTTTCGACCTGTCCGTTGCTTTCGCTATGTAAGGTGGGTACGAAAATCTGTTCTATAGAGAAATGATCGCGTAGCATGTTTCTAATTAAATTTGAAGTAAACGCTCTTTCGTTATCTGTGACAATTGTTTTAGTGTTTTGGAACATACCTAATACCTCTAATAAAGTTTCTTTTATATCAATGGTACATCTTGAAATAACAGGTTTAACAATTGCAAACTTTGAAAACCTATCAACAGCAGTTAAGAATAGCTGCTTTCCAGTAATTAAAATGTCTAAGTGGAGAATTTCTCCTGGGCGCTCTGGGATTGGAGTTCTCCCAATTTCCGGATTTGGTGGTTTTTTTTTGGTATTTATTTTCCTGACAGATCTTACAATTTGATACAGCTGACCTGAGCATTTTCCTCATGTCGGGAAAGTAGTATTCGGATAGAATTTGCTTAAAATTCTCGGAAAGAGATCGATGGGCACGGGCATGCTCCGTTGCTATTGCTTCCTGTTGATCGTTCGGATTAGTTAGATCGATTACAAATTTACCGTATGAATAAATTTAACCCCGGGAATGCTTCGACAAGAGGTCCCTGGATCTCTGATAGTGTCGGAAGATCGCAACAAAGAGCGTTTGTAACGCTAGGGTTTACGAGTTTCTTGAGATTATGCAACAAATTTACTATTGTGCCGTAATTTGTAGTATAACGAATATTTTTCTGAAAAATTATTTTTGTACTTTGGTGAAATGATCCCCCTTCGTCAAAATGAATTGTCTTTTGAATTGGTTTACTGGATACTGGATAGTTTTAATTGTGTTTGAGAGCGATGACTTGATATGAGCTGTAGCATCTGTATCACTCATATTATTCAAAAACTGACGGGGCAGAGTGTCTGCTACGACGTTGTCTCTGCCGGGTTTATAAACAAATTTTGGCGAAAATTCTTCTATGAACGCACGCCATCGCTTAATTTTTGTGTTAGGATTTTTGTTCGAAATGGCGAAAGTTAAAGGCTGGTGGTCTGTGAATATTACGATGTCCTTAATATCGTATAAGTAATGTCGAAGGTTTTTAAGGGCCAACACTATAGCTAAGAGCTCACGCTCGTTGGTTGCATAATTCTCCCCTGTTTTTGATAATGTTCTTGAAATCATTGTAATGGGCCGACCATTCTGGGAGAGGACCGCGCCTAAAGCGCTAGAGGAAGCGTCTGTTGTTAGTTCGAATGTTTTGTCATAATCCGGATAAAACAGCAAAACATCTTCCGATGCCAAAATGCTTTTTACCCTTTTAAATGCTTGAATGGCCTCGTCATCAAGGACTATTTTAGTGTGTTTGGACTTGTGGGATTACACATGGCCATTCTCCCCCCGAAGATACTTTGTTAATGGTTTGACGATAGACGCATAATCCCGTATAAACCTTCTACAGTATTATCTGGTGGAATCCAGACTTTAGATCTAAAGTAGTAAAAAACCGGGAACTGCCCAGGTTTGCCAATATGGTAGAAATATCTGGTATAGGATATTTATCCGCAATCGTTTTTTCGTTTAATTTTCGAAAGTCGATTACCATGCGGAGCTTTTGTTTACCATATTTATCCAGGCCTTTTTTATTCACTACATGGACCGGAGAGTTATGCGCCGAATTAGACTTTCTGATAATTCCCTCCTTCAACAATATTTCTATTTCAGAATGCGGAGGATCCGCGGTCTACATTCATTAGAGTAGGGGTGTCCTTAACATTTGGTGATTGCCAGGATAGTTATTGTGGTATTTTGGGCTAATGGTAGTTGCTACGTTGTTAACCGCAAATGTTCTGGCGAAATCATAACGCATGCGGTTGTTCTCTAACTCCTGGGCAGTAGCCAGTGCAGAAGGCAAATCTTTAGGATTGGCAGAAAATAGAATGTCGCATAACGGCCGCTTCAGGCCAGAAATAAAAACTCTTAATGCGTTTTCCCTAGCTCTATCATTGAGCGCGGCGGCAAGCTGCCTATTGTTTGAATGAGTCATTATATTTTTATTTGTTATGAGTGTTAATTCCTTGTCCACCGTATCATAATATTGGCAGATTGACAAACTTCCCTGCCTCAGAACGCTGAGCTCTGTTTCCAAAACATGTGGCGGTCTTTTGTCCGCGTATGCTTTATCCAATCTAGCTATTATAGCTTTAAAATTTAAAACATTTGAGAAGGAAGCGAGCGTTGCATTTGCGGGGCCTACTATCTTGTTTCTAAATATCCCCATCGCAACATAATATTGCTCTGAACCCTCTTTGTAAAGGGTGTTTTTTTAGAGGTTAGGTTTTCAAGATGAAATAAAATGTATATAATTTAATGTTATGGCCAAGAATTTAGCTTTATTATAAAGATAAGGGTTTGCCATTATGTTTTAAAAATGATTTCGGACAAGTGGCCGCCACGGCTGGCTCGAATAAATTCCAGCCGAGAGGCCCAATTTTCGACCACTTTTTGCAGCAATTGGGGCCGAATGTCAGCAATAACGCGCCGAATATTCTCTTCCAAGATGTCAATCGTCTCGGGCTTATCTGCGTAGACAAGCGACTTCACATAGCCCCACAAGAAATAGTCCAGCGGTGTTATATCGCACGATCTTGGAGGCCACGCCATAGGTCCACGGCGCGAGATAATGCGCTCAGCAAAAGTTTCCTTCAATAAATCGATTGTTGCGTTGGCTGTATGGCATGTAGCGCCGTCTTGTTGGAACCAAAGGTCGTCCACATCAACATCGTCCAATTCAGGCACGAAAAAGTCATTAATCATGGCTCTATAGCGCTCTCCATTGACTGTAACATTATGGCCGGCTTCATTTTTAAAGAAATATGGACCAATGATTCCCTCTGCCCATAGATCACACCAAACAGTGACTTTTTGAGGATGTAACGGCGTCTCAGCAATGGCTTGTGGATTATGTTCACTCCAAATGCGACAATTTTGCTTATTGACATACCCATTCAACCAAAAGTGAGCTTCATCGCTGAACAAAATTTTCTTCGATGCGTTGCGCGAACCGAACCATTATTTTCGTAATATTTGCAAACGTTGTTCAGGTGTAAGTCTATTAATTATGAAATGGCAAACCAAACTGAGCATAAATCAAGTGACAGCTGTCAAAAAGACCATCTACGAAAAAAGTAGTGCCAACTTGAAAACCTAACCTCTAAAAAAACACCCTTTAGTAGCCAATGGCGAATTCTGCTGCGGAACTGCCAGGCCGGATAAGAAGCAGTATCCCCCTTAAATTCTTGTAAGGATTTTATTAAATCCATATTTGTGTTGCCCCGACCACAGTTGGATTTATTTCCACGGGAAGATAACTCTCCGCGGATGGCGACTCTAAGCGCCGAAGTGTTTGCATCACTTCATTCAACTGGGCATTCAATTTTCTTTTATTTAGCTCATTTTGTTGTCCCACCATCTCGATTACTTGTTCCCTAGTTACACTCATTTTGGTAAATTTTTTGCTTTTTTTTTTGAAACTAAAAACTGCTTACTAGAATTGTAGACCGTAAACCCGGAAGAAAAAGTTCCAAAAAAAACAAAGTTCTTATTTTCTCCCTTAGTACTCTCGGAAAATATTTCTTTTCTTTAATTGCACTGGATCTCACATTAAAAATCGAATAATTACTTACAGTATTATTATAGTGCAAGATAGCATTGTAACAAGTTAAACGGTTCTTTGCCAGTTGTCCCTGTGTTGATGGATTTTAGGGTTTTCTGCCAGTTCTCTTTGTGTTAATGAATTGAAGGGTCCGTTTCTAGCTCTCCTTGCGTTGATGAATTAAAGGGTTCTTTGCCAGTTATTCTTGGTTGATTAATTGAAGGGTTCTTCGCCGGTTGGGCGCCACTTTTCTATTTTCGACTGTTCTTTATTAATATCAAATCTCAACTAGAAACAATGTTCTACCCCTACCCTAAATCCCTACTTGCGGTGTAGCTATTCAACGATGAGTTTGTATTGGTATAGATGCGCCGGCAGTTTTGTTTGTATGTTGGTACGAATATATCCTCAGCTGCATTCCTCAAGCTGCCCAAAGTCACGTACGTTAATTGACGATCAGCTTGACCGCTGTGAGGTTTATTTACAAAATCCAAAAGTGACTAGACTTAGGAAACTGTTATCCAAGAATCCGTTTATGCCAATAACAATACGAAAAATTAAAGGGGATTGGGCTGACAGCTGTGAGGAGGAGAGACACAATTGCGCCGGACGAATTATCCAAGGCGCAGCAGCATGCTTACACTAAAGGCAGATTTACTGAAACTGCACTTCACTCACTTGTACAAAACATAGAAAAGGCGTTACAATATAAGGAGTATGCTCTAGGAGTATTTCTAGATATATCAGGGGCCTTTAACAACATGACAAAAGATGCTATTTTAAATAGCATAGAGTCACTTAATGTGCAACCCGCGGTTTATTTATGGACAAGGCAGCTATTAGCTAACAGAAAGTTAAGAGCAGAGTGGAACGATGCGAGCGTCACCAAATATGCATGCAGAGGCACTCCGCAAGGTGGTATACTATCGCCGCTTTTATGGTAACTTAAAATGCTCAAGAAACTTGACGGAGGGGCACCAAAGCTAATGGCATATGCCGATGACATAGCTTTAGTAGTTACGGGAAAGTACCTGGACACCATAAGTAATGTGACGAACAACACTCTTAAAATGGTACACCAATGGACATCTTGCGCAGGGCTAGGGATAAACGGACATGGTACTTTTTACCAGGAAGTACAAGGTCCCGGCGTGGAACTTCCCGAAGCTAGACAACAACCAACTACTTCTCAAAGATCATGAGAGGTACCTCGGAGTAATACTGGATAGCAAATTGCTGTGGAAGCACAATTTTGAGGAGAGGGTGAAAAATGCCAGTAATGCGTTTTACGCATGTAAAAGAATGCTGGGCGTTACTTGGGGTCTATCGCCCTCTCTGATACATTGGTGCTACATGGCAGTACTTAGACCGATATTGCTGTATAGGGCCTTAGTATGGTGGACTGCGACAAGAAAACTGACATACTTAATGCCACTGGAAAGGATTCGACGACTCGCTGCTCTGTGCATAACAGGAGCGATGAAAACCACTCCAACGGCGGCGCTAGAAATGGTACTCAGCATGCCACCTATTGACCTTATTGCGGAAAACCTGGCAGCGAAATCCGCTAGGAGGTTAGTTGCTGCTGGGGTATTCACCTGCAGAACCTTCGGACACAGCTCAATAGGAAGGTGGAGCTCAGTTTTCACAGACTACATGACTCCGTACTTTAATTGGGGAGAAGTTTTCGCACTACAATTGAAGTTTTCGCACTACAACTTTAAAACACCTTCTGTGCGTTTGTCCGGTCTTATTAAAAAACGACTAAAATGCCTGGGAGATCACTGATTGAGGGTCTGGAGGACGTCTCAAAAGCGGAACTCCCAGCTCAACTTAGATTCGCCAAAAGCGCTGACGTCCTACATTATGTCTACTTTCGGTATTCATAGTGGTCGGTCTCCATCAGGTATCGCTATGGACCAAAAGGTCTATGCGTGGCTTACTGCCAACCAGGCTAGCCTAACCTAACCATTATTAGTGTTATGAACTACTCTATGAACTTGCTGTATTTTTGAATGATTTTTGATGCTTGTTATAATTGAGTTTATGCGGTCATATTATATGTATTTAGTAATTTTTCGAAAATTTTTGAGATTCTCGGTAGCAAACTGATTGGTCGGTATTATGTAGGTAATGTACCGTTTTTGTTTGGTTTTGGGATTGCTATATTTTCAGCTACTTTTCTGCTCCTAGGGAAATATTTAAGGTTTATAGCAATTATAGTTTGCTTCATAATTGTTCCCGAAATTTGATAGTATCCTGGCGATTTATTGTTCTTTAGAGATTTTACTATCTCTTTAGGTGTGAGTTTTTTAATTTGTTTCTGGTCCTCGTTTGCTGTATAAGGGAGATTTATGTCGTTATTATTGTTTTCAAATGTATCTTTAAAATGTTAAACTAAGACGGCTGCTTTTTCTGAAGAGGTTTGGGGCCCATTTTCCATTTGCTGTTCTTATTGGCGGTAAATGTAGTGTAGCTCCCACCATTTTTCTCGTCGCTTTCCAAAGTGTGAAGTTTGAGGTTTTTGTTGCGTCAATATTTTTAAGGTAATTGCTAAGTTTTTTATCCTTCTCCTTTCAAAGTAGATCTCTTATCTCTTTTCCCAATTTTTTAAGCTATTTTTGGTCGTCTGGAAATCTTGTTGACTTCTTTCTTAGCTTTCTTTTTTGGTTTTATTTCTTTTTCATGTGCTAGGGATGTAATCGCTCAATACCTCAATTGGTGAACAGAGTGTAGACTTCATAATTGACTTAATAGTCTTGTCGTTACAGAATGCCATAGCTGTCTCAATTTCATCGCTTGTTTTGTGTTCTGATGCCGTAGGTAGTTAGTGTATTGTGTTATTTTGTTGTTGTGCTTCGGAGGGCAGCTCATATGGTCAGCGGGCCCAGAGTGTCATTTATATGAATCGTCGTTCCGTGAAGGTGGTCCATTTGGTATTCTTCCATTTCGTTAAATATAATATTTTGTCTCAGTATGATGGCTGTTACGCCGTGCGCTCTGTTGTCAGGGTGAATGGTACTTATTAAAGTGATATTTTTTCACATAAATGAGTTTTTCTTTCGTTCGTTTTTTTTCGTTCTTTAAATAGTTTTATTGTTGCTGCACAGTGTGTAGTTTGTACCTATCTTTATTTAATTGTTCTGAAGTACGTACTTTTAGTTCGTAGCTATTTTGTATACATTAATTAAGACCGTTGCTAGAGTGCTTAAAACTTGTACTTTTTGGACATAAAGGGTTTTCCAAAAAGAGGTGTTATTTTGGCATTCAAAGAAAACTGCTATTTTTTAATATATACAATAATAAATAATCGGATGTTTATTTCATCTATCTATATATATAAAAACTCAGCCATTTTTCGCGTTGTGATGAACTTTACGGAGAATGCTCAACCGATTTTAACTAAACTTTGCCACATTGAAAAGACACATGTGGAAAAGGTTTGTGTTTTGAAATTTTAAGAATCGGATACCAGGGTCTCGAGAAATAGGCCAAAACGTGGACCCGGGTAACCGTAGGATGTGTTTGTACAATATGGGCAGCAAATGGAAGCTGTTGATGATTTCTATAGTATAGAGTATTTTTCATACCGTTCCGTGACTAGGGTCTCGAGATATAGGTCAAAACGGTGACCCGGGTAACCCTAGGATGTGTTTGTACAATAAGGGTAGCAAATGGGAGCTGTTGATGATTGCTATAGTATAGAGTATTTTTTATACCGTTCCGTGACTAGGGTCTCGAGATGTAGACCAAAACGTGGACCTGGATAACCCTAGGATGTGTTTGAACCACATGAGTATCCACTGTAAGTTGTTGATAAATGCTAATGAAAAGAGGACTTTTCTTTTCGCTGGGTAACTAAGGACTCTAGATATAGACCAATTGGGAACTCGCCTTCAGGTTAAGAGACTGCATTCTTATGTACCACAACCAGTTAAAATGGTCCACGAACAGGTAAATAATATTTTCAGTGTGTTGACATTTTTTATTGTAAACGGTTGCATGGAGCGTACATTTTACTCACATATGTACAAGTTAACGCAGCAGTATTTATGCCTAAATTTTCATTCCATTACATACATTTCAATGGAATGCAAACATACATACATATACAGATATTCATACAGCAGTGGCTGCACGCCTGCATTCGCATAGAATAGAAACATACAAATTAGCAGGCACAGCTGTAGCTGACCCCTTGCAATAATTAATCGTAACACAATGCTGCTGTGACTAACTTAACACTTTGCTTAAATACTTCTTCTTTACACCCACACTTCGGGATAACCGAAGCAAAACCATTAGCTAACCGAACCTGAACAGGTCGTCGCTAAAAAAGTACTTCAGCAAGGCCGTTTTCTTAGAAGATTACCAAAGGTTATCAGTAATAGTGCATAGTGAAAGTAAGTGTTAAAACTAACAAGAAAGTGTTATATTTGGTTCAAGGGAAACAGTTTCCAGGCAACAACCAAAGAGATAAAAAAAGTGCGTCAGAAATATTTAAGAGAAAAGATTGTTTTCACATTTTCCAACGATATTTTCACGAAAAATTTACAAAATATATATTAATTTTGCAAATGATTGATAACAAGTGAAACAGTGAATAAATGGTGTGAAAAATGCACACAACAGAAATCGGCAAAAATAATTAATATTTTAGAAGTTTTTACTTAAGATATTAAAGAAAAGAGATTGTTTTCACACTTTCCGTAGATATTTCCAAGAAAAATTTCAAATATATATATTATTTTTGCTGATCATTTCCCATTTCTGTTCTGTGTAATTTTCATTTCAACGCGTGCTCACAGTTCAATTATATTTTTAAAAGATGGCGCTAACAGTACGTTAATTTGAATTCCAGTTTAAAAACAAGAAAAGTAGCAATCAAGAGCTCAGAGTGACATAAAGAAGACCACTTTGATTCGGTAAAAGAAATGCCAAGAGGTAGACGACATGCTAACATCGGACGTAATACACGTCACAATAGAAATGTGCAAAATCACAGACAAAATGAAAGTGAGGAAAATCATGCTGATAGATTAAGTCAACAAAGAGATCGTACTAGGTCACGATCTTAAAATCGGCCAATAAATATCAATTCTGTAAATTTGAATGGTGCAGCATTTTAATATAATCCACAACTTGATTATTCATCTCACAAATACGTTGTCATTGGAAGTATGGATAAAATTTGCGGATTTTGTCAAGCATTGAAATTCAAAACTGAAACACCAGGCATGTGTTGCGCTGCAGGAAAAGTTCGTTTACCAGACATACAATATCCGCCCGAACCATTAGCTACATTATTATCGGGAACATCACCCGACTCCAAACATTTTCTTGAAAAACTTTCCACATATAATTCCTCTTTTCAAATGACATCTTTTGGTGCTGAAAAAATTATAACCGATAACTTCATGCAAACGTTCAAGGTAATACATAAACTTCATTCAGGTAATACATGAATCATTAGATTTTATGGACACAAATTATGGCTTTTTTCAGATTCAAGGGCAAGCATATCACTTAATAGGTTCATTACTACCACTACCCGATCAAGAGTCAAAATTTTTGCAAATTTATTTCATTAATGACAACGATGATGAACTTGACGCACGGTGTGCATTTTCCAGAAATATAAACAGAGTCATTATGAGAGAGTTACAAGATTTATTACACACACACAATGTTTTGGTGCAAAGTTTTAAAACAACAATCGAAAGATTGTCATCTGATAATCATAAAATTAAAATTGATGCAAATAAAACGCCTGCCGGCGAACATCAAGCAACGAGGTTGCAATTGCTATATCTGGAGATGAATTTCAACCAAGAGATACACTGATACACTGTAACGTGTTAATGAAACGCATCGAAAATTTGATGCATTGCAATATCCTCTCATGTTCTGTCGTGGTGAAGATGGTTATTCGATTGATATAAACCAAATAAATCCAGCAAATGGTAAAGAAACAAATAAAACTGTAAGCACAATAAATTATTATGCATACAGAATCATGATAAGAGAAAATCAAGAGAATCACATTTTAAAATGTCGTAAGTTATTTCATCAGTATATTATTGACATGTATGCGAAAATAGAAACAGAACGATTGAATTACATTAGATTCAACCAAAGAAAATTACGCTACATACATTTACGAGATGCAATTAACAACGATACCAACGTTGATAACATTGGTCAAATGGTAATATTACCTTCATCGTATACAGGCAGTCCAAGGCATATGCATGAAT
Organism: Anastrepha obliqua; assembly: GCF_027943255.1. Taxonomy (NCBI): domain Eukaryota; kingdom Metazoa; phylum Arthropoda; class Insecta; order Diptera; family Tephritidae; genus Anastrepha; species Anastrepha obliqua. The sequence goes on from NC_072897.1 coordinate 63,045, forward strand.
ACGCCCAAGATTCAATGTGTTATGTCAGAAATTATGGTCGACCCGACTTATTCATAACCTTCACATACAATCCGAAATGGGATGATATTAAGAATCATTTATATACTGGGCAATCAGCTACTGATAGGCATGACATTACTGCAAGAGTGTTTAGACGAAAGCTACAGTCTCTAATGGGTTTCATTGTAAAACATAAAGTTTACGGAGATGTACAATATTTCATGTATTCTGTGGAATGGCAAAAAAGAGGCTTGCCTCATGCGCATATTTTGATTTGGTTAAAACAAAAACTAACCACAGATAAAATTGATCATATTATATGTGCTGAAATTCCAGATATAAATAAAGATCCAGAATTACATACTACTGTAACCAAAAACATGATTCATGGACCGTGTGGTACGTTAAATCAAAATTCTCCATGTATGGTTGATGGTAAATGTTCAAAAAACTACCCAAGGCAATTAATTGCTGAAAAAATGACTGGAAATGATGGATATCCATTGTACCGTAGAAGATCACCAGAAGATAATGGAAAAACAGTCACTGTGAAAATAAATAATCAAGATGTGGAGATCGATAACCGTTGGATAGTTCCGTATTCCAAATTATTATCGAAAACATTTAACGCACATATAAATGTTGAATATTGTAACTCCGTAAAATCCATCAAATACATATGCAAATATATCAATAAAGGAAGTGACATGGCAGTATTTGGAGTTGTAAATCGAAATGATGAAATTACTAATTACCAAATGGGAAGATACATTAGTAGCAACGAAGCAGTTTGGAGAATATTATCATTTCCGATTCATGATCGCCATCCAGCTGTTATTCATTTGTCAGTCCATTTAGAAAATGAACAAAGTGTTTATTTCACTGAAAATACTGCTCAACAAATGGCCGAACGACCACCAGTAACAACACTAACTGCATTTTTCAACTTATGTGAAACAGATTCATTTGCAAGAACATTGCTTTATTCAAATGTTCCTAAATATTATACTTGGAATGCATCATCAAGGTCCTGGGTACGAAGGCAACGAGGAATACCTGTAGATGGATATCCAGCGGTTCATTTGGGTGATGCAATCGGACGACTTTACACTGTGCATCCAAGTAAAGTGGAATGTTTCTATTTAAGGTTACTCTTAGTTGATATTCCCGGCCCAAGATCATTCGAAAGTTTGAAACGAGTTAATGGTCATCTTTGTTGTACTTATCAGCAAGCATGCAAATAATTGAATTTGCTTGAAAATGATAATCAGTGGGATGCAACTCTTATGGATGCATGTGCAACAAGCTCTCCACACCAAATAAGAACACTATTTGCCATCATTATTGCTACATGTTTCCCAGCAAACCCAAAAGAATTGTGGAGTACTTACCAAGAATACATGACAGAAGATATCCTACACCAAGTACGTCGCATTACTGCAAATCCAAATTTGAACTATTTAATTAAAATCGAAGACTTTTGCCTGATGATTGCAAATAAAACTCTGAGTGAGCTAGCTATGATCGCACCAAATCGTTCGACGCATGATGCATACAATGCAGAATTAAGACGTGAAAAAGAATATGATCGAAATGATCTGAACACATTTGTAACAACAAACCTACCAAAATTAAACACAGAACAAAGGCAGGCATATGACACAATTATAGACAACGTTGGAAATGTAAGGGGAGGAATATTCTTCTTAGATGCACCAGGTGGGACTGGAAAAACGTTTTTGTTGTCGTTAATTTTGGCCACCATTCGATCACAGAATAATATTGCATTGGCTTTGGCATCATCTGGAATAGCGGCGACTTTATTGGACGGCGGTCGCACTGCACATTCTGCATTAAAGTTACCATTAAATATGCAAGTAAATGAAGAACCAACTTGCAACATTTCTAAAAATTCTCGAATGGGAAAGGTTTTACAAACATGTAAAATTATTGTATGGGATGAATGTACGATGGCTCATAAAAAATCACTGGCAGCCTTAAATAGAACACTGAAAGGTTTTCGAAATAACACAAACATATTTGGTGGTGCACCAACTCTATGGGCCGGTGATTTTCGACAAACTTTGCCTGTTATTCCCAAATCAACAGCAGCTGATGAATTGAGAGCGTGCCTTAAATCTTCTAATCTGTGGAGATATGTTCAAAAACTCACATTAACTACTAATGTTCGTGTGCAGTTACAGAATGATCCAACAGCTGCTGAATTTTCCGAACATTTGTTGCAAATTGGAAATGGACGAAAGCCAATTGATAAGAATACGGACATGATCACACTTCCAACTAATTTTTGTACCGTAACAGAATCAAGAGTACAATTAGTGCAAAATGTATTCCCAAATATTGCACAAAACTATCGAAATCAAGATTGGCTAAACGGGAGAGCTATATTAGCTGCCAAAAGTGTCGATGTCAATGAAATCAATGCCAGTATTTTGACTCAAATTCCAGGTGAAGTTGTCACCTATAAATCAATTGATTCAATCACTAATCCCGACGATGTAGTGAATTATCCAATTGAATTTTTGAATTCACTTAATTTGCCTGGCTTGCCACCACATCGTTTGCAATTGAAAATCGGCGCAGTAATCATTATGTATGAGATATCAATCAGCCGAAACTATGCAATGGGACAAGATTAGCAGTGAAACGGACAATGAACAATGTAATTGAAGCAACAATTTTGAAAGGCAAATTTAAAGGTGAAGATGTTTTGATTCCGCGCATTCCAATGATTTCAACAGATTTGCCTTTTGATTTTAACCCTAGAACACACACCCAGAAAATACCACGTAAACACTCACCCGGGATACGTTTGTACCCGGGACCTTATTTTACGTTTTTTTTTAATGCTTATTCAACCGATTTCTATGATTTTTTTTTTTATGTATATTTTAATATATAACAAGTATTTTGTCTTTTGTTTCATTCGAATATTCCTACTGGTTCCAGCGATAAAGTCAGTAAATAAAGTCAGGACATGCAACAGTGGATTTTTGTTTTTGTTGTTGTCCTGATAAATGCAAGAAAATAATATAATTTATAATAATATACTTGTAGAGTAACAACGAATACACATTTTGGTTTTTATTTCATTGAAATATTCTACCTGGTTCAAAAGATATGTGCAAAAAGGTCGCGCAAGATATGGGTAGGTAGCAAATATACTGGTATAACTGGTTTTTGTATTTTATATGCAGCTGCAAGGGTTGTTTTCACACGAGGTGTTGTTATAAATGCTGCCTGTTGATATTTTCATTATTGTTTTGGTGCTCAAAAGTGTAAGAAGTGAAAATATAAGTGAAAATAAATATAACTGAAACTATAAATAACTGGATACGAAATGACTTCAAGAAGAAACGAATATTTATCAAGTGCAGCATATAGAAGGTAAAAAATGTAAAATAAGCAACAATGTAAACATATACTAATTTTTTTTATTATGCAGGCTAACTGAGGAACAGCGAGAATCATATATACAATCTTTATTTGATGAAATTTGTGACGATGACGCTCCCTATGACTTTGACTCAGAAGATGAAGAAGAAATTCAATTCAATGACATTGAAATTTGCTGATGACGATGCTGAAGTTTCGCAAAGTGCCGCAGAAGTATTACCTGATTATGCAGACTATGAGGATGATGAAGAAGACGATGAAGAAGAAGAAGTAGAAGAAAATAATGAATTACCTGCTTGTGGCGGAAAGTTTGTTGCACGTGATGGTACTGAGTGGATGAAAGAACCAAATGTAAGTCGTCAGGTACTCAGACAAGATATTATAAGAGAACGTTCTGGACCACCTAGATGCACTGAAATGTTGTCAATAGAGCAAACATTCAAATGTTTCATGAACGTTGAAATGGCTGATATGATTATGCGCCACACAAATAAGTTAGCAAAAGAAACTTATAATGCTTACAACAATGCGCATCCAAACACAACTCCTAAGTCATGGACGCCTGTGTCAATAACAGAGCTGTATGCATTTTTTGGCATACTTATTATGACTGGTGCGAACCATAGCAATGGAGAACATGTTCGAGATTTATGGAGCGTCAAAAACTATCCTTTATATCGCGCCACAATGGGAGTCAACCGTTTCTGTTCGATATTGCGGTTCCTAAGATTTGACGATAAAAACACTCGTGCAACACGCTTACTAACTGATAAAGGAGCACCGATCAGTGAGTTGTAGACGATGATGAACAATAATCTTGCTGCACATTACAAGCCCCGCTCATGCTTGACGACTGATGAACAATTAATTCCTTACCGTGGACGCACACGGTTTACGCAGTACATACCGTCAAAACCTGCTAAATATGGTGTCAAGGTTTGGTGGATTTGCGATGCCACAAATGCATATCCACTGCGTGGACAAATATATACTGGCCAAGCAGAAACTGGTAGGGAAACGAACCAAGGCGAACGAGTGGTGAAGGATTTGTCTACCAAATACCAAGGAAGTGGCCGAAATATTACAATGGACAATTTTTTTACGACCTTGCCAGTTGCAGAACTGCTTCTCACCTGGAAACTCACGATTGTTGGAACTTTGCGCAAAAACAAATCATATGTATATTCCTCAAGAAATGAAGCAGAACAAAAACAGGACAATTGGTTCAACGACATTTGGCTTCAAAAATAATGTGACAATGTGCTCTTATGTTCCCAAAAAAAATAAAGCAGTAATTTTGCTTTCGACCATGCATAATGATGCTGAAATAGCTGACAGTGGGAAACCTGAAATAATTGAATATTATAATCGTACCAAAGGTGGTGTTGATCGAATGGACCAAATGTTTGCGGAATATCCAACACAAAGACAAACAAAACGATGGCCACTAGCGATGTTCTTCAACATGTTGGACATTACAGCTCTTGCAGCCTACATTGTCTACGATTTGAATAACCCTATGTTGCCTTGGAGAACAAACAACAAGCGTAAGCAGATCCTGCGCAGCTTGGCTGAAGCATTGTGTATGCCCATTATTGAAGCCAGAGCCATAAATCGTCAAGTGACGCGAAATTTTTCGACTAAAATTGCTATTGAAACATATTTCAACCGATCGCTGGAATCAATTGTGTCAACAGCAGCATCAACATCTGCCGCAGCGCGCACGCCAAAACCTGTGTCCGGATCTTGCTATTTATGTTACGCACAAGAGGAAAAACGCCGTAGAAAAACCAGAAAGCTGTGCGCCAAATGTAAGAAGCCAATGTGTCTTGAACATTCGGTCACATCAACAAATTGCTCTATTTGCCATGATTTTCCTTAGATATAAGATGCATTTTTATAATTTTTATAAAAAAAGTCAATAATATAATGTGTGAAATGAATATTTTTAATTTTTTAAATAAAAAAATAATATAAAAAATGTTTTTTTTATTATTATGAGGATTTTTACTATTGGGGTACACTTTTCATTTATATTTTTCTTTCACCCAGCGAAGCGGGTGAGGGTCCGCTAGTTATACAATAAGATGACATATAGGTAAGACATATGACTTTGACGTGTTCAGACATAGAGTTTTCATTTTCCCATACAGAAATAGCAGACAAATCCCTGTTTATTTTGAAACATATAGTAAATCTTCAACGAGACCAATACGACTGGACAAGTAGAATTGTATATCATCAGCATACGCATGGACATTCACATACTGACAAATGTTAAAAACATCATTGACAAAAAGACTAAATAAAAGCGGACCAAGGATAGACCCTTGCGGAACACCAGTGTGTACGTATCTGGACTGAGATGTTGATTTACTGGTCTTGACCTTCTGCGTTCTGTCTCCAAGGTAACTTGCCATGAGCTTCACCGCACTGTCTTTGAAGCCGAAATAGTGTTTAAGCTTCAAACATAACAATTTGTGCTTCACTGAGTCAAATGCTTTAGAAAAGTCAAGTAAGCAAAGTAGAGTCAAGACTCCGTTGTCAAAACTAATTCTAGAGTCGTGCAGTATTTTAACCATTGCAGTCGTGCAACTGTGACTTTGTTTGAAGCCAGATTGTAGTGGAGAGAGTAGACTTTAGTTCTGTACAAATGATGAAATTTGCGTGGCCATCACGTTTTCGCAAACTTTGGAAAATGTGGGCAGTATGCTTATAGATCTATAGTCACCAGTATAAATAGCATTTGCCCTTTTTGCGACTGGGAAAACTATAGCCTTTTTCCATACTGCTGGGAAACATGAGCTAGTCAAGCAATGGTTTATTATATGAGTAAGGGGTCCTATTATATATTGGATGACTATACGGATGAATTTTAGCGAGATACCATCGTCGCCTACAGTATAAGACTTTATTTTGGATACAGCTTTCAGGACATCTACCTCACTAGCTGTCATAAATTGAAACTGTTCTTTTAGAGTAGAACAAGGTGAGGACTCTTTTAAAATAGGAGAACAATTTGTTTTCTTACCAACACCAATGAAGTAGTCATTAAGTTCATCAAGGTCAATCTCACATTCGGGACTTTCCTTCCCATGAATTTAGAATTTTTTTAGGTTGCGCCACAGTGCTCTTGTTGGAAGTGACGGATCAAGTTTTGAGTAACTGTACCAACGTTTCGCTTGTCGTATTATTGCAGTGGTTTCATTTCGGATTTCCTTGTACCGGCGCCAAGAAGTATCCGTCAAGTTTTTTCTCCACTTAGCATAATACTTGTTGTACTTTCTAATGGCAGCTCGAACTTTCGAGTTGTACCAAGGACATGAACTATTTAAAACATTTACAGAACGAAGCGGAACATGCATGATAAATAACGAGGATAGGTTACGGTTGAGGAAGTCAAGTTTATTATCAACAGAACTAAGAAACCAACATTCATTCCAATTTATAGAACCCATGTCTGAATACAAAGAATTAACATTCAACCATTTAAAATCACAATACTCATAGGTGGCACCTAAATTCGGACGATTCATCACAACATCTAAGGTACAAAATATTAAGTCGTGGTCAGATATAAAGTCAGCTTGGTCGAATTTAAGAATATGTGACAAGTCACATGTTATAAAATAATGAAGAAGACTAGGTTGTGAGTTATTTGAATATCTCGTTGGTGTAACAACACAAAGTCCTGCTGTTGCCAACTGGTCGAATAGTTTACTACTACTAGGCTCATTTTTTAAAATGTTAACATTAAAATCACCACGCAACAGGATACGTTCGTAATTTAAGACATATTCAGACAGGTCAACAAATAGTGTATCAAGAGCAATACTTTTGTTAGGATTGTAAACACATGCAACTAAAATGTTATTCATGCCATCAAATACTTCAGTAAATAAGTATTTTTTTTTCACAGTTATTTGACTTTGCTATTAGTTCAAATTTCAAACTTTTTTTTGCAAAATACTTGTTTCGAAATTTTCTCTTAGTATTAAAATGTCCGACACAGAACTTTTTCATAATCTACTTGTGCTGCTTTCTGCAACTTACTGTATGCTCATGCGCGCACTTAACGCACAGCAGCTGCAGTTGTCGAGCATTTAAAAGACATATTTACCTACACATATTGATGCATACATATGTACGGAGCCGCGGCCATTCAACATGACAAAAATTGAAGATTTACCAAATACTGGCAAATAATTCAACGCGAAATATTCCAATATTGACTATTTAGAATGGTCGAGAAAAGTGGTATATGGGCGGCTAACTTATCAATGAATTTGTTTTTGTTGTGCTTTTTAATATTTGAAACTGTTCAGCGCCGTGGCGGGTAAATAATCATGGCCGCTACAGCTGCGCCTATGCATGCATTTTGTTCTTGTAGTCGCTAGGCTTAAAATTTTAGTTTTGGAAACATACGCATGAAGAGGCATAAAGTGAGTGTGTGCGATTATATCTACATACATATGTGTGTACGAGTATGTATTGTTTTGCTTAGAACAGAAACATCTACGTACCTACATTGTCCCAACATATGTTTTTATATTTGCATACATACATGTGACAAATGGCAACCCTGCGACAAGGAGCAGAAGTCACATGAGTGAACAAGCGAGTTATTGTTAGTTGTCAAGCAGCCGTAAAGCGAAGAAGTCTATTATTACTTACTATAAACTACAAATTTTACAATTAAATGAAATAAAAGGATTACGATTGCTTATTCTTCATTTTTACATGCGGGTTCAACCTCTGAACAAAATACTAGGAAAAAGTCGAAGCATGAGAATGTTCGAGAATGCCTGTATGTAGATCAAGCAAAAAGAAGTGTAAGGCAGCAACAGAAGTTCAGTTAGAAATTGAAGAGAAAAAAGTAGAACCGAAACCGGTAGGAGAAGTTCAGTTGGAAGTTGAAAAAAGTGGGAAGCCGCAAGCAGCAAAAAAGAGTCAAGAAGAAGGGGAAGAAGACGATTCGAAGCTAAAGTCAGCAGCAAAAATTTCAGTGGAAGTTGAGAAAATTAGTTTAAAGTTGATAGAGTCTGAAGATTTTAACGTGAACAATATGCAGTTAACATCAAGTGTATGCAGTAATTCGGCAAATTCAGTTGAATTTCTCGAAATGTTAAGAATTCTAGAGGCCAATAGGAGCGTAACAGTCGAACAATTTGCAAAAATTATACCAGATTATGACGGTATAACAGTTCCAATCAGAACGTTGCTGGAGAATTTCAACGAAAATGCTTCTGCGTACGATTTAACAGAAAAACAAAAGTATGTGAATGCGAAAAATAAGATGAGAGAAACAGCCAAATTGTTCCTCGAAACGGTCAGCATCTCAAACTATGAAGCTTTATGTAAAGCACTAGTCGAAGAGTTTGACCTGATACTTAGCAGTGCCGACGTTCATCAGAAGTTGATACAACGGAAAAAGAGAAATGAAGAGAATTTTCACGAGCTCGTACTTCAAATGAGGAAGCTAGAAGCGCTAGGAACGGTGGAAGATGAATCAGTCATTTGATATATCGTGGATGGTCTAAAGGTACGTGACGACTTGAAATACCCTTTATATAGCGCCAAAACTTTTAAAGAGCTGCGAGATCGTTTCGAAGTTATACAGCAGATGAGCGGCAATCAAATCAACAACCTGGTAGAGCAAAAGCAAAACTACGCGAAGCCAGCGCAGAAGGGCAGGGACAGCGGCAGCAAACTGGGTGGAGTTTCGAAACCACATTGTTTCAACTGCGGGTCAACTTCACACGTACGGTCACAATGCGAAGCAGAGACAAAATGTTTCAAGTGCAATGGTAGTGGACATATTGCAAAAAATTGTGACAAATCGAACGGGAAGAGGACAGTAAGCATAATAACGAATGATAAGAGAAACAAGAGAATGCAGATCAATAACAAATATTTTTCATGTCTGATTGATACTGGCGCAAATGTATCGCTGATGCAGCAAACTGTGTATGAGAAACATTTTAGCAATTTGGAATTTAGTAAAAGTTCTGCGAAATTGTATGGTTTGGGAAATGTAACAACTACGGTTAAAGGTGCACTCAAAGCAGAAGTTTTGGTGGATAAGATAAAATCCGATCATGCATTCCTTGTTATAGCCGACAGCAAAATAAGTTGCGAGGTGATTGTGGGCTACGATTTCATTCAGCAATTCCAATTGGAATTTAATTCCGATGGGTATTTTTTTTTTTTGAAAAAATTGGTCAGAAGTACGATGGGACATTTCAGTGTGTATACAATGTTGTAGAATCGGGGCACGAAATTGACGTTGCACCACAGTACAGAGAAGTTGTAATGAAGGTAGGTAGGTAAGATGGCAAGAGTACCCCAGGTACACTACAAGTAGCACTTACGTGCCGTTTTGATACCATAATGTGGACCACTACCTGTGAAAGGATTAAGGGAGGAGATAAAACCGTCTATAGCCATCCACAGTCCCTTCTCAGCAGGATCCCCACAGCTTCTGCAATGGGGGTTGTAGGGAATTCCAAGCTTCTCCGCATGAGTGCCGATCACCCAGTGGCCAGTGATCACCGCAATGAGTTTGGAAATTGAATGACGGGGGGTTCCCATCATTTTAAGCGTTGTAATGAAATTAATCAATAATTATAAACCGGTTGCTAACCCTGCTGTACACCCTATTCAATTAAAAATAGTAACAAAGGGAAATCTACTGAACTTTAATGAGAGTCCAACTCGAATGTCTGGAGCAGAGCGTGCCGTTGTTAAAAAGCAAATTGAGGAATGGTTAGAAAAGGGTATAGTGCGTGGATCCACTGCAAATATAGCTAGGAAAATCGTCCTAGCAGAAAAGAAAGATGGCGGTTATCGTGTTTGCATAGACTATAGGAAACTGAATGCCACTGTGGTAAAATACCGATTCCCTGTACCGATTATTGACGAGGTTTTAGAGAAAATGCAGTCAGCTAGATTTTTTTCAGTGATGGACCTGAAAAATGGGTTTTTCCACGTCCCTATCGAAGAAAGTAGCCAAAAGTACACGGCATTCGTTACGAAAGAGGGTTTATATGAATTTACTAGGGCACCATTTGGTTTCTGCAACTCACCTGCGGTGTTCGTTCGGTACGTTATGTATATTTTTCAGCAGCTTATAAACGTGGGAATAATGGAAATGTATGTAGACGACATAGTAGTTTTTGGTCAAACAAGCGATGAATGCCTTACAAATGTGCGAAAAGTGTTGCAAACAGCAGAACCTTACGGCTTGCAGATTAAATGGGCTAAGTGTAAGTTTTTAAGAGATAAAATTAGCTTCTTGGGGCACGAAATTCAGAATGGCAACATATGGCCAGGTAAAGATAAAATAAAAGCCGTTAAACATTTTCATATGCGGAAAAATATTAGAGGAGTTCAAGCGTTTTTAGGATTAACTGGATATTTTAGAAATTTTATCCAAAATTATGCAACTAAAGCTAGGTCACTAACGCAGTTATTGAAAAAAGATGCAGCATTTGTAATGGATGTCACAGAACAGCAAGCAGTACAGAAGTTGAAGGCAGCACTTACTCAAACCCCGTTTTAAAGATTTTCAAACAAAACGAAAAAACTCAACTTCATATCGTTGCATTAAAGCATGGCTTTGGGGCAACATTGGTGCAGCAGCATGAGAGCAAGTGGCATCCGGTGTCTGGAGCCGAAAGACGTCACCACAAGAAGAAAAACTTCACAGCTACTTTCTGGAAGTGAAGGCAGTATATCTAGCGACGAAACGTCTTCGTCATTATTTGATGGGTATACGGTTTGATCTAATAACAGATTGCGCAGCGTTTAAGCAGACAGCTGCCAAAAAAATGTGCCATGTGAAGTAGTTCAGTGGCTCATGTACTTACAAGATTTTGACTTTAATATTGAGCATCGTTCAGCAGATAGAATGAAACACGTAGATAGCTTAAGCCGCTATCCGGTTATGGTAATCGAGTCACACATAAAAGCAAAAATTCGTAAAGCGCAGCAAAATGATGAACATCTGAAGGCAGTAACTGCAGTTCTCGAACAGAAACCTTACGCTGACTATGTTTTGAAAAACGGAGTTTTATTTAAACAATTAAAGGGCCTAGAACTGCTCGTTGTACCACGAAGTATGGAAAAGGAAATTATAAGAAATGTTCATAACTTCGGCCATTTCAGCACACAAAAAACGATTCACGTAATTCAACAAGATTATTTTATACCGCATCTCGAAAAAATGTAACGCAGCATATTTCGAATTGTATTGAGTGCATAGTACATAATCTAATGTTGGGAAAGCAAGAGGACTTTCTGCATTGTATTGGCAAGGGTGACTCTCCACTGTCTACTATCCATATAGACCATTTAGGAATTTTAGATCCTACGGCGAAGAATTATAAGTATATTTTTGCGATTGTTGATGGATTTTCGAAATTTGTTTGGATATTTCCGACCAAGTCAACGGACGCAGAGGAAGCAGTAAAGCATTCAAAAACATGGACTACAACATTTGGAAATCCGCAACGAATTGTGAGCGACAGAGGATCGGCTTTTTTATCAAATTTGCTTAAAGATTTCTGCAAGGAAAATAAAATCGAGCATATTGCAATAACAACGGGTGTCCCGAGGAGCAACGGACAAATTGAACACGTCAATAGGGTTATACTTTCTATGTCGGCAAAACTGTCAGCTAATAATTCAGCCAAATGGTATAATTATGCAGCGATGGTGCAAAAAGCGATTAACGCACATGTTCATACAACAACAAAATTTACACCTTACGAAATTATGTTTGGTGTAAAAATGAGAAACGAAATGTCTGCCGATATAATTAAGTTGCTCCAAGATGAAATGTTGGTCGCATTCCAAGAGGATTGCAACAAACTAAGAGAGGAGGCTCGAATCAATATCCAAGCCGCCCAAGAAGTGTATAGACGAAATTTCGACAGGAGGCGTAAAAGTAGTCAGGGATCACAAAAGGCGGATTTGGTGGTGATAAACGTAACACAGTTTTCAGATAAAAAGTTGGGGAACAAGTTCATTGGGCCTTATAGCGTGGTCAGAGATAAAGGTAATGGGCGGCACGAGGTTGAAAAAGCAGCCGATTTCGTTGGGCCGCACCTTACTTCTACCAACGTCGACAATATGAAGCTTTGGGCGCATTATACAGATGAGAACGAGGTGTCATCTGGGACAGATGACGAACAGGATGACCGAATGTGACAAATGGCAACCCTGCGACAAGGAGCAGAACTCACATGAGTGAACAAGCGAATTATTGTTAGTTGTCAAGCAGCCGTAAAGCGAAGAAGTCTATTATTACTTACTATAAACTACAAATTTTACAATTATTACAATTAAATGAAATAAAAGGATGACAATTGCTTATTCTTCATTTTTACATACATACATATGTATATGTAAACGCGTACGGTTTAGATGAGAATTATGCATACATACATTAGAAATTTGCATATGTTTGTCTAGTTGCCCTTGAAATTTTTGTGCTATGTATTTCTTTTGTCGGGACAACTAGCAAGTGCAGCACTCAGACATTAATTAAGTCCATTGTACTACACTTGGACTCCATTTTAATTTTCTTTAAATCTACCCGATCTCCGAAGAAATCTGAGTAGGTCTTGTGGTGCCAAGGAGCCAAGATGGTCGCTTCTTAACACATCAGTGCCAAAGACCTCAAACCTGATTCGAGCGAAGGCGGGGCAGAAGCACAGGGAGTGGTCCGCCGTCTCATCCTCCTCTTCACAAGCTTGGCAGAGTACACTGTCTGAGATGCCCACCCTTTCCATATGCTTCGCACACAGAAAGTGGCCCGTCATCAATCCAACCTATTTGCTAACCGTGGCTTTGATGACCGCAGAAGGGAGTGGCAGAACGGGCTGTGGGCCAAAGAAGTTGGCCTCAGAACCCATTTTAGCTAAGGAGTCAGAGGTCTCGTTACCCACGATTCCCACGTGTCCCGGGACCCGTGTTAGCATCAGGCTATTATGTCTACCGACATAGTTCAGCCTGGATTTATAGGACTCGATTACCCCTGATTTGGTTGGGGGGCTGTCTAAGGCCATAAGCGCAGCTTGTTGGAAGTGACGGATCAAGTTTTGAGTAACTGTACCAACGTTTCGCTTGTCGTATTATTGCAGTGGTTTCATTTCGGATTTCCTTGTACCGGCGCCAAGAAGTATCCGTCAAGTTTTTTCTCCACTTAGCATAATACTTGTTGCACTTTCTAATGGCAGCTCGAACTTTCGAGTTGTACCAAGGACATGAACTATTTAAAACATTTACAGAACGAAGCGGAACATGCATGATAAATAACGAGGATAGGTTACGGTTGAGGAAGTCAAGTTTATTATCAACAGAACTAAGAAACCAACATTCATTCCAATTTAGAGAACCCATGTCTGAATACAAAGAATTAACATTCAACGATTTAAAATCACAATACTCATAGGTGGCACCTAAATTTGGACGATTCATCACAACATCTAAGGTACAAAATATTAAGTCGTGGTCAGATATAAAGTCAGCTTGGTCGAATTTAAGAATATGTGACAAGTCACATGTTATAAAATAATGAAGAAGACTAGGTTGTGAATTATTTGAATATCTCGTTGGTGTAACAACACAAAGTCCTGCTGTTGCCAACTGGTCGAATAGTTTACTACTACTAGGCTCATTTTTTAAAATGTTAACATTAAAATCACCACACAACAGGATACGTTCGTAATTTAAGACATATTCAGACAGGTCAACAAATAGTGTATCAAGAGCAATACTTTTGTGAGGATTGTAAACACATGCAATTAAAATTTTATTCATGCCATCAGATACCTCAGTAAATAAGTATTCATTTCCACAGTTATTTGACTTTGCTATTAGTTTAAATTTCAAACTTTTTTTGCAAAATACTTGTTTCGAAATTTTCTCTTAGTATTAAAATGACCGACACAGAACTTTTTCATAATCTACTTGTGCTGCTTTCTGCAACTTACTGTATGCTCATGCGCGCACTTAACGCACAGCAGCTGCAGTTGTCGAGCATTTAAAAGACATATTTACCTACACATATTGATGCATACATATGTACGGAGCCGCGGCCATTCAACATGACAAAAATTGAAGATTTACCAAATACTGGCAAATAATTCAACGCGAAATATTCCAATATTGACTATTTAGAATGGTCGAGAAAAGTGGTATATGGGCGGCTAACTTATCAATGAATTTGTTTTTGTTGTGCTTTTTAATATTTGAAACTGTTCAGCGCCGTGGCGGGTAAATAATCATGGCCGCTACAGCTGCGCCTATGCATGCATTTTGTTCTTGTAGTCGCTAGGCTTAAAATTTTAGTTTTGGAAACATACGCATGAAGAGGCATAAAGTGAGTGTGTGCGATTATATCTACATACATATGTGTGTACGAGTATGTATTGTTTTGCTTAGAACAGAAACATCTACGTACCTACATTGTCCCAACATATGTTTTTATATTTGCATACATACATGTGACAAATGGCAACCCTGCGACAAGGAGCAGAAGTCACATGAGTGAACAAGCGAGTTATTGTTAGTTGTCAAGCAGCCGTAAAGCGAAGAAGTCTATTATTACTTACTATAAACTACAAATTTTACAATTAAATGAAATAAAAGGATTACGATTGCTTATTCTTCATTTTTACATGCGGGTTCAACCTCTGAACAAAATACTAGGAAAAAGTCGAAGCATGAGAATGTTCGAGAATGCCTGTATGTAGATCAAGCAAAAAGAAGTGTAAGGCAGCAACAGAAGTTCAGTTAGAAATTGAAGAGAAAAAAGTAGAACCGAAACCGGTAGGAGAAGTTCAGTTGGAAGTTGAAAAAAGTGGGAAGCCGCAAGCAGCAAAAAAGAGTCAAGAAGAAGGGGAAGAAGACGATTCGAAGCTAAAGTCAGCAGCAAAAATTTCAGTGGAAGTTGAGAAAATTAGATTAAAGTTGATAGAGTCTGAAGATTTTAACGTGAACAATATGCAGTTAACATCAAGTGTATGCAGTAATTCGGCAAATTCAGTTGAATTTCTCGAAATGTTAAGAATTCTAGAGGCCAATAGGAGCGTAACAGTCGAACAATTTGCAAAAATTATACCAGATTATGACGGTATAACAGTTCCAATCAGAACGTTGCTGGAGAATTTCAACGAAAATGCTTCTGCGTACGATTTAACAGAAAAACAAAAGTATGTGAATGCGAAAAATAAGATGAGAGAAACAGCCAAATTGTTCCTCGAAACGGTCAGCATCTCAAACTATGAAGCTTTATGTAAAGCACTAGTCGAAGAGTTTGACCTGATACTTAGCAGTGCCGACGTTCATCAGAAGTTGATACAACGGAAAAAGAGAAATGAAGAGAATTTTCACGAGCTCGTACTTCAAATGAGGAAGCTAGAAGCGCTAGGAACGGTGGAAGATGAATCAGTCATTTGATATATCGTGGATGGTCTAAAGGTACGTGACGACTTGAAATACCCTTTATATAGCGCCAAAACTTTTAAAGAGCTGCGAGATCGTTTCGAAGTTAGAACGGGCTGTGGGCCAAAGAAGTTGGCCTCAGAACCCATTTTAGCTAAGGAGTCAGAGGTCCCATTACCCACGATTCCCACGTGTCCCGGGACCCGTGTTAGCGTCAGGCTATTATGTCTACCGACATAGTTCAGCCTGGATTTATAGGACTTGATTACCCCTGATTTGGTTGGGGGGCTGTCTAAGGCCATAAGCGCAGCTTGTTGGAAGTGACGGATCCAGTTTTGAGTAACCGCACCAACGTTTCGCTTGTCGTATTATTGCAGTGGTTTCATGTCGGATTTCCTTGTACCGGCGCCAAGAAGTATCCGTCAAGTTTTTTCTCCACTTAGCATAATACTTGTTGCACTTTCTAATGGCAGCTCGAACTTTCGAGTTGTACCAAGGACATGAACTATTTAAAACATTTACAGAACGAAGCGGAACATGCATGATAAATAACGAGGATAGGTTACGGTTGAGGAAGTCAAGTTTATTATCAACAGAACTAAGAAACCAACATTCATTCCAATTTAGAGAACCCATGTCTGAATACAAAGAATTAACATTCAACGATTTAAAATCACAATACTCATAGGTGGCACCTAAATTTGGACGATTCATCACAACATCTAAGGTACAAAATATTAAGTCGTGGTCAGATATAAAGTCAGCTTGGTCGAATTTAAGAATATGTGACAAGTCACATGTTATAAAATAATGAAGAAGACTAGGTTGTGAGTTATTTGAATATCTCGTTGGTGTAACAACACAAAGTCCTGCTGTTGCCAACTGGTCGAATAGTTTACTACTACTAGGCTCATTTTTTAAAATGTTAACATTAAAATCACCACGCAACAGGATACGTTCGTAATTTAAGACATATTCAGACAGGTCAACAAATAGTGTATCAAGAGCAATACTTTTGTTAGGATTGTAAACACATGCAATTAAAATTTTATTCATGCCATCAGATACTTCAGTAAATAAGTATTCATTTTCACAGTTATTTGACTTTGCTATTAGTTTAAATTTCAAACTTTTTTTGCAAAATACTTGTTTCGAAATTTTCTCTTAGTATTAAAATGTCCGACACAGAACTTTTTCATAATCTACTTGTGCTGCTTTCTGCAATTTACTGTATGCTCATGCGCGCACTTAACGCACAGCAGCTGCAGTTGTCGAGCATTTAAAAGACATATTTACCTACACATATTGATGCATACATATGTACGGAGCCGCGGCCATTCAACATGACAAAAATTGAAGATTTACCAAATACTGGCAAATAATTCAACGCGAAATATTCCAATATTGACTATTTAGAATGGTCGAGAAAAGTGGTATATGAGCGGCTAACTTATCAATGAATTTGTTTTTGTTGTGCTTTTTAATATTTGAAACTGTTCAGCGCCGTGGCGGGTAAATAATCATGGCCGCTACAGCTGCGCCTATGCATGCATTTTGTTCTTGTAGTCGCTAGGCTTAAAATTTTAGTTTTGGAAACATACGCATGAAGAGGCATAAAGTGAGTGTGTGCGATTATATCTACATACATATGTGTGTACGAGTATGTATTGTTTTGCTTAGAACAGAAACATCTACGTACATACATTGTCCCAACATATGTATTTGTCGGCGCATACCGAGTTTGTGTGTGTGAGGTTGTGGTTTTGCGCGTGTCGCCGCATGTCGAGTTTGTGTGCGTGTGGTTGTAGTTTTGGATATTTCACATTAATGACAATTTCATCATTATTGTGATATTGCATCTAATTGTGTTGTGATTGGTTGCTTGTATTTTGTCGCTTTAAGAAGTACCGTTTTAGCGGGGCACCAGCGTTCTGACGCTGTCGCCGAGTGTGGTTCGATGGTAGACACAAGGAAGAGAGTTCAGACTCAAGTCAGTATAATTCTGAACTCGAGTGCGGTCGAAACTCGCTGCGCTATGATGGACGAAAATAATAGTGACCCGGCATTAGAAGTGGGATCTGGCCCTCTACCTTCAACAGTTGATGCATCTTGGAAAGCCATAATGGAGTTGCAAAATAAAAATTTAATTGAACTGGTTCGGGCCATACAATCAACGGGATCAGGCAGTGCAGTGCAGAATAAATCAGTGCAACTACCCAAATTCAACCCAGACAAGTCGGGCGCCAACGCTTCATCGTGGTGTACTACCGTTGAAATTATTCTTCAAGAAAATGCATTAAAAGGCAGCGCGTTGGTCATGGCCTTGAGCTCAGCATTAGAGGGAAGCGCTTCGCAAAGGCTTTCGCAAGTGTGTTACGCCGAAATCACCTGGGCCGAGTTTAAAGAACTGTTCATACAGCGCTTTGATACCGTAGAAACACCAGCCGCAATGTTTCTAAGTATGCTGTCGAATCGACCGACTGACGGCGAGTGTCTCGCAGTGCATGCAAGCCGCATGGTTACAGAGCTAACGACGAAATGGCGCCAAATGGGAGTTGAAGAGATTGCTGTCTCTGTCACTCTTGCGTTGCTAGCAAGTTTCGATAATCGATTGCAACGTTTAAGCTTCACGTCGAATGTTAAAACAAGAAGCGATTTGCAGTCCGAATTAAAAGCGTTTACTTTTAATAAAAGGAAATCTGGCTTTATGGAGCATCAATCCGAAACTTTTAACAAACGGCAAAAACAATCACCGATAGAGTGTCACTTCTGCGGCAAATTGGGCCATAAAATGATTAACTGCCGACTCAAGAAACAACAAAATCATTTTTCAAGTGGTAATGAACGACGTGGTAGACAAGAAGGTCATCACCGTGAAACATCAAGCGTAACATGCTACAAGTGCGGAGAATTGGGTCACATATCTACCCAATGCCCAAAGAAGGAAGCTAATAGGAACAAGACATTCAACCAGGAAAAGCGAGTCGAGCAGTGCAGCGTTGCAGTACCAAAGGAACACATGGATCATAGAGGCCAAATTTTTGAAATCACCTTCGATTCTGGAGCAGAATGTTCGTTGATGAAAGAAAAGATAAGTACAAAATTCTCTGGCAAAAGATTCAATAATGTGGTTATGCTGAAAGGCATAGGCAGTGGTGGAATTTGTAGTACTGTACAGATATTAAGTAATGTAAAAATTGATGACAATTGCATTGAAATTCTGTTTTATATAATAAGTGATGATCACATGGAAAACAATATTGTCATTGGACGGGAAATACTAAATCAGGTTTCGATATTGTTGTTTCATCAAACCAATTTAAAATCTCAAGAACCAAAATAATTAATTCATGTATTGGTGGTGAGCCGACCGATATTGATACAGAACTTGAGGGTCAAGACAAAGTAAAACTGCATTCATTGTTGGCAAAGTATTCAAATTCTTTTATAAAAGGTATTCCAGGTACTAAAGTCAAGGTTGGTGAAATGAAAATTATATTAATTGATCCAAGTAAAACAGTTCAAAGAAGGCCATATCGTTTAAGTCCATGCGAGCGAGATTTAGTAAGGGAAAAAATTAACGAATTGCTAAAATACAAAATAATTAGACCAAGCTGTTCACCTTACGCAAGCCCCATATTGTTGGTCAAGAAGAAAAATGGTTCAGATAGACTTTGTGTTGACTACAGAGAGCTAAATTCAAATACAGTCGCCGATAAATACCCGTTGCCACTTATACAGGATCAAATAAATAGACTTCAAGGAGTTAATTATTTTACGTGTTTAGATATGGCCAGCGGTTATTACCAAATTCCCTTACACACCGATTCTATTGAGTATACAGAATTTGTGACCCCAGATGGTCAATATGAATTTTTATCAATGCCGTTTGGGCTTAGAAACGCGCCTTCTGTGTTTCAACGTTTAGTAATGCAAGCTCTAGGTGACTTAGCAAATTCGTATGTTATCGTTTATATGGACCATATAATGATAATTACCTCAACAAAAGATCAAGCGCTAGAAAGATTAGAAATTGTTCTAAACACATTAACAGAAGCTGGATTTTCATTCAACATTACAAAGTGTTCTTTTTTGAAAACATCGGTTCAATATTTAGGCTACAATATTAGTGCTGGTGAAATTCGTCCAAACCCTCAGAAAATTGTAGCATTAACTGCTCTTCCGCCTCCACAGTCAGTTACATCGCTAAGACAATTTATTGGCTTAGCATCTTATTTTCGACAATTTATTGGGGGATTTTCACAATTGATGAAGCCGCTGTATTTTTTAACTTCAGACAAAAGTAAATTCGTTTGGAAAACTGAACATGAGCAGATACGAAAAAAAGTTGTTTCTATTCTTACTGATAAACCAGTCCTTGTAATTTTTGACCCAAATCATCCAATTGAGTTGCATACAGATGCAAGTTGTGATGGCTACGGTGCAATTTTATTACACAAAATTATTAACAAACCCCACGTAATTGAGTACTATAGTAAAATTACTTCACCTGCAGAGTCAAGATACCACTCATATGAGTTGGAAACTTTAGCTGTTGTAAACTCCATTAAACATTTTCGACATTATCTGTTAGGCAGGAACTTTACTGTGTTTACTGATTGTAACTCGCTAAAGGCGTCAATAAACAAACAAGACTTGACCCCCAGAGCACAGCGTTGGTGGGCTTACTTGCAGGCGTTTACGTTCGACATTCAATACAGAGAGGGGAAAAGAATGGCACATGTCGACTTTTTGTCAAGAAATCCTCTTTTACCAAAGCCTACTTGTGGAGTAGGGGTGATTGACGAGAAGAGAGTTAACTTGGCTGAAATTTCAAGCAATTGGCTCATTGCTGAACAGCGTCGAGACGAGAACATAGCCGAAATTGTGATTAAATTAAAAGATTTTTCTCTTGCTGAAGATATTGCGAAAACCTATGAACTAAGGGCAGAAGTTCTTTACCGAAAAATACAGAGGAATGGCAGAAGACGTTGTTTACCAGTAGTGCCACGTGCCTTTAGATGGTCTGTTATCAACCAAGTTCATGAGTCGATAATGCATTTAGGTTGGGAGAAGACACTGGATAAAGTCTACGATTTTTATTGGTTTGACAATATGTCAAAATATGTCAGAAAATTTGTTGATAACTGTATCACTTGTAAAATATCCAAATCAACCTCAGGAAAATACAAGCTGAATTGCATCCCATTCCTAAAGTCAATATTCTTTGGCACGCTATCCACATCGATATAAGTGGAAAACTAAGTGGCAAAAGTGACCAGAAGGAGTATGTAATTGTTCAAGTAGACGCGTTTACCAAGTATGTCTATCTTAGTCATAGCCTTAAATTAGACAGTGAGAGTTGCATAAAGGCTGTTCAATCTGCTGTTTCGTTGTTTGGAGTACCCAACCGAATAATAGCTGACCAGGGTAGGTGTTTTACGGGTGGAAAGTTTAGCCAATTCTGTTCAGATAAGAAAATAAACTTGCATTTGATTGCCACTGGTGCTAGCCGAGCTAATGACCAAGTGGAACGAACAATGAGAACGTTGAAAAATATGCTGACTGCGGTTGAAACTGGAACTCAGTCTTGGCAAGATGTGTTGGGAGAGGTGCAGTTGGCAATCAGTTGTACAACTAACCGCGTGACGAAGGCTAGTCCGTTAGAAATGTTATTGGGAAAGATAGCACGTCCATTAGGATTACTCCCACCTAGCGATATTGAAGATGAGGTTGATCTGTCAGATGTAAGAGCACAAGCCGAAAAGAATGTTTTAGCTACAGCAGTTTGTGACAAAGAAAATAAGGCAAAAGTAATTAGACACAAAGTTGGAGATTTTGTGCTACTGAAAAGCGAAGAAAGGCATCAAACCAAATTGAGTCCAAAGTTCAAGGGACCTTTTGAAATAATTGATGTGCTAGATGGTGACAGGTACAATTTAAGGTCTTTAACCAATAAACGAAATTACAAATATGCTCATGAAGATTTAAGAAGATTGCCGGAGGGGCAAGTGCCCGAAGGGCTGAATGTGTGTGATGATTATAATAATACTGTTGAGATTGATAACACGGTTGCAGCCTGTGAAGATAGGGAAAATGAAAATATTGCGAATCTTGAAGTCACTAAAGAGAGTGAAGTACACCAATAAGGTTGACAAAAGATGTTGTACGGCTGGCCAAAGAAAAGGGCAGAGTACTTGATTATATGATAATGCAAGCACAAGTGCAAAACATACTAATGTTTGTTTTGATCATGGCGTGTGGGGCATTGATTGTATAACTGTAATGTTAAAAGAAGAATGTTGTTAAAAATTACTTAAAAAAAAAAAAAAAAAAAAGTATAATAATAATAATGGTAACGCTAAAGTAATATATTTGTAAGCAAATCTGAAAATATGTTGTATGAATTGAATTGAATAGAAATGAATTGTTAACATAATGAGTTTATACGAATTAAAAAAGGAAAACGAAATGAAGATAGTTTAAATGTAAGCATTTCCTACACGAGGGCGTGTTAAAGTCAGGATGGCCGTGTCGGCGCACACCGAGTTTGTGTATGTGAGGTTGTGGTTTTGCGCGTGTCGCCGCATGTCGAGTTTGTGTGCGTGAGGTTGTAGTTTTGGATATTTCACATTAATGACAATTTCATCATTATTGTGATATTGCATCAGCCTCTAATTGTGTTGTGATTGGATGCTTGTATTTTGTCGTTAAGAAGTACCGTTTTAGCGGGGCACCAGCGCTCTGAAGCTGTCGCCGAGTGTGGTTCGATGGTAGGCACAAGGAAGAGAGTTCAGACTCAAGTCAGTATAATTCTGAACTCGAGTGCGGTCGAAACTCGCTGCGCTATGATGGACGAAAATAATAGTGACCCGGCATATTTATATTTGCATACATACATGTGACAAATGGCAACCCTGCGACAAGGAGCAGAAGTCACATGAGTGAACAAGCGAGTTATTGTTAGTTGTCAAGCAGCCGTAAAGCGAAGAAGTCTATTATTACTTACTATAAACTACAAATTTTACAATTAAATGAAATAAAAGGATTACGATTGCTTATTCTTCATTTTTACATGCGGGCTCAACCTCTGAACAAAATACTAGGAAAAAGTCGAAGCATAAGAATGTTCGTGGGAAGCCGCAAGCAGCAAAAAAGAGTCAAGAAGAAGGGGAAGAAGACGATTCGAAGCAAGGTGGATTTATTAAGGTGACAGCATTCACCCAGCTGAATTTTTCGCCGTAGGTATGGCTTACGTCAAAATGATATGCTTTGTTTGTATGTATTGGTATGTTTACATTCGTATGTTTACATTTGATTACTGATTTTGACGTGATGCTTGGACCAAACGCAACAACAAATACGTGTAGGGTTTTACTTATATGTGTTTGCTGTCACCTGTAATAAATTCGCCTTGATTCGAAGCTAAAGTCAGCAGCAAAAATTTCAGTGGAAGTTGAGAAAATTAGTTTAAAGTTGATAGAGTCTGAAGATTTTAACGTGAACAATATGCAGTTAACATCAAGTGTATGCAGTAATTCGGCAAATTCAGTTGAATTTCTCGAAATGTTAAGAATTCTAGAGGCCAATAGGAGCGTAACAGTCGAACGATTTGCAAAAATTATACCAGATTATGACGGTATAACAGTTCCAATCAGAACGTTGCTGGAGAATTTCAACGAAAATGCTTCTGCGTACGATTTAACAGAAAAACAAAAGTATGTGAATGCGAGAAATAAGATGAGAGGAACAGCCAAATTGTTCCTCGAAACGGTCAGCATCTCAAACTATGAAGCTTTATATAAAGCACTAGTCGAAGAGTTTGACCTGATACTTAGCAGTGCCGACGTTCATCAGAAGTTGATACAACGGAAAAAGAGAAATGAAGAGAATTTTCACGAGCTCGTACTTCAAATGAGGAAGCTAGAAGCGCTAGGAACGGTGGAAGATGAATCAGTCATTTGATATATCGTGGATGGTCTAAAGGTACGTGACGACTTGAAATACCCTTTATATAGCGCCAAAACTTTTAAAGAGCTGCGAGATCGTTTCGAAGTTATACAGCAGATGAGCGGCAATCAAATCAACAACCTGGTAGAGCAAAAGCAAAACTACGCGAAGCCAGCGCAGAAGGGCAGGGACAGCGGCAGCGAACTGGGTGGAGTTTCGAAACCACATTGTTTCAACTGCGGGTCAACTTCACACGTACGGTCACAATGCGAAGCAGAGACAAAATGTTTCAAGTGCAATGGTAGTGGACATATTGCAAAAAATTGTGACAAATCGAACGGGAAGAGGACAGTAAGCATAATAACGAATGACAAGAGAAACAAGAGAATGCAGATCAATAACAAATATTTTTCATGTCTGATTGATACGGGCGCAGATGTATCGCTGATGCAGCAAACTGTGTATGAGAAACATTTTAGCAATTTGGAATTTAGTAAAAGTTCTGCGAAATTGTATGGTTTGGGAAATGTAACAACTACGGTTAAAGGTGCACTCAAAGCAGAAGTTTTGGTGGATAAGATAAAATCCGATCATGCATTCCTTGTTATAGCTGACAGCAAAATAAGTTGCGAGGTGATTGTGGGCTACGATTTCATTCAGCAATTCCAATTGGAATTTAATTCCGATGGGTATTTTTTTTCTGAAAAAATTGGTCAGAAGCACGATGGGACATTTCAGTGTGTATACAATGTTGTAGAATCGGGGCACGAAATTGACGTTGCACCACAGTACAGAGAAGTTGTAATGAAGGTAGGTAGGTAAGATGGCAAGAGTACCCCAGGTACACTACAAGTAGCACTTACGTGCCGTTTTGATACCATAATGTGGACCACTACCTGTGAAAGGATTAAAGGAGGAGATAAAACCGTCTATAGCCATCCAGTGCTGTTGATGTAGCGGAGGAGAGAAAAGGGATCTAGGCTGGAGAATTTCATCAAATCATCCCTAAAGGGGACGCTGAGGAATCTCAAGCGCCTTGCCGCCAGAGCCGGACATTTGCAAAAAAAGTGTTCCACAGTCTCTTTCTCAGCAGGATCCCCACAGCTTCTGCAATGGGGGTTGTAGGGAATTCCAAGCTTCTCTGCATGAGTGCCGATCACCCAGTGGCCAGTGATCACCGCAATGAGTTTGGAAATTGAATGACGGGGGGTTCCCATCATTTTAAGCGTTGTAATGAAATTAATCAATAATTATAAACCGGTTGCTAACCCTGCTGTACACCCTATTCAATTAAAAATAGTAACAAAGGGAAATCTACTGAACTTTAATGAGAGTCCAACTCGAATATCTGGAGCAGAGCGTGCCGTTGTTAAAAAGCAAATTGAGGAATGGTTAGAAAAGGGTATAGTGCGTGAATCCACTGCAAATATAGCTAGGAAAATCGTCCTAGCAAAAAAGAAAGATGGCGGTTATCGTGTTTGCATAGACTATAGGAAACTGAATGCCACTGTGGTAAAATACCGATTCCCTGTACCGATTATTGACGAGGTTTTAGAGAAAATGCAGTCAGCTAGATTTTTTTCAGTGATGGACCTGAAAAATGGGTTTTTTCACGTCCCTATCGAAGAAAGTAGCCAAAAGTACACGGCATTCGTTACGAAAGAGGGTTTATATGAATTTACTAGGGCACCATTTGGTTTCTGCAACTCACCTGCGGTGTTCGTTCGGTACGTTATGTATATTTTTCAGCAGCTTATAAACGTGGGAATAATGGAAATGTATGTAGACGACATAGTAGTTTTTGGTCAAACAAGCGATGAATGCCTTACAAATGTGCGAAAAGTGTTGCAAACAGCAGAACCTTACGGCTTGCAGATTAAATGGGCTAAGTGTAAGTTTTTAAGAGATAAAATTAGCTTCTTGGGGCACGAAATTCAGAATGGCAACATATGGCCAGGTAAAGATAAAATAAAAGCCGTTAAACATTTTCATATGCGGAAAAATATTAGAGGAGTTCAAGCGTTTTTAGGATTAACTGGATATTTTAAAAATTTTATCCAAAATTATGCAACTAAAGCTAGGTCACTAACGCAGTTATTGAAAAAAGATGCAGCATTTGTAATGGGTGTCACGAACAGCAAGCAGTACAGAAGTTGAAGGCAGCATTTACTCAAGACCCCGTTTTAAAGATTTTCAAACAAAACGAAAAAACTCAACTTCATATCGTTGCATCAAAGCATGGCTTTGGGGCAACATTGGTGCAGCAGCATGAGAGCAAGTGGCATCCGGTGTCTGGAGCCGAAAGACGTCACCACAAGAAGAAAAACTTCACAGCTACTTTCTGGAAGTGAAGGCAGTATATCTAGCGACGAAACGTCTTCATCATTATTTGATGGGTATACGGTTTGACCTAATAACAGATTGCGCAGCGTTTAAGCAGACAAATGCCAAAAAAATGTGCCGCGTGAAGTAGTTCAGTGGCTCATGTACTTACAAGATTTTGACTTTAATATTGAGCATCGTTCAGCAGATAGAATGAAACACGTAGATAGCTTAAGCCGCTATCCGGTTATGGTAATCGAGTCACACATAAAAGCAAAAATTCGTAAAGCGCAGCAAAATGATGAACATCTGAAGGCAGTAACTGCAGTTCTCGAACAGAAACCTTACGCTGACTATGTTTTGAAAAACGGAGTTTTATTTAAACAATTAAAGGGCCTAGAACTGCTCGTTGTACCACGAAGTATGGAAAAGGAAATTATAAGAAATGTTCATAACTTCGGCCATTTCAGCACACAAAAAACGATTCACGTAATTCAACAAGATTATTTTATACCGCATCTCGAAAAAATGTAACGCAGCATATTTCGAATTGTATTGAGTGCATAGTACATAATCGAATGTTGGGAAAGCAAGAGGACTTTCTGCATTGTATTGGCAAGGGTGACTCTCCACTGTCTACAATCCATATAGACCATTTAGGAATTTTAGATCCTACGGCGAAGAATTATAAGTATATTTTTGCGATTGTTGATGGATTTTCGAAATTTGTTTGGATATTTCCGACCAAGTCAACGGACGCAGAGGAAGCAGTAAAGCATTCAAAAA
Source organism: Anastrepha obliqua (assembly GCF_027943255.1). NCBI lineage: Eukaryota > Metazoa > Arthropoda > Insecta > Diptera > Tephritidae > Anastrepha > Anastrepha obliqua. The sequence continues at coordinate 89,970 of NC_072897.1, forward strand.
CATGGACTACAACATTTGGAAATCCGCAACGAATTGTGAGCGACAGAGGATCGGCTTTTTTATCAAATTTATTTAAAGATTTCTGCAAGGAAAATAAAATCGAGCATATTGCATATTGCATATGGGTGTCCCGAGGAGCAACGGACAAATTGAACGCGTCAATAGGGTTATACTTTCTATGTCGGCAAAACTGTCAGCTAGTAATTCAGCCAAATGGTATAATTATGCAGCGATGGTGCAAAAAGCGATTAACGCACATGTTCATACAACAACAAAATTTACACCTTACGAAATTATGTTTGGTGTAAAAATGAGAAACGAAATGTTTGCCGATATAATTAAGTTGCTCCAATATGAAATGTTGGTCGTATTCCAAGAGGATTGCAACAAACTAAGAGAGGAGGCTCGAATCAATATCCAAGCCGCCCAAGAAGTGTATAGACGAAATTTCGACAGGAGGCGTAAAAGTAGTCAGGGATATCAAAAGGCGGATTTGGTGGTGATAAAAGTAACACAGTTTTCAGATAAAAAGTTGGGGAACAAGTTCATCGGGCCTTATAGTGTGGTCAGAGATAAAGGTAATGGGCGGTACGAGGTTGAAAAAGCAGCCGATTTCGTTGGGCCGCACCTTACTTCTACCAGCGTCGACAATATGAAGCTTTGGGCGCATTATACAGATGAGAACGAGTTGTCATATGGGACAGATGACGAACAGGATGACCGAATGTGACAAATGGCAACCCTGCGACAAGGAGCAGAACTCACATGAGTGAACAAGCGAATTATTGTTAGTTGTCAAGCAGCCGTAAAGCGAGAAGTCTATTATTACTTACTATAAACTACAAATTTTACAATTATTACAATTAAATGAAATAAAAGGATGACAATTGCTTATTCTTCATTTTTACATACATACATATGTATATGTAAACGCGTACGGTTTAGATGAGAATTATGCATACATACATTAGAAATTTGCATATGTTTGTCTAGTTGCCCTTGAAATTTTTGTACTATGTATTTCTTTTGTCGGGACAACTAGCAAGTGCAGCACTCAGACATTAATTAAGTCCATTGTACTACACTTGGACTCCCTTTTAATTTTCTTTAAATCTACCCGATCTCCGAAGAAATCTGAGTAGGTCTTGTGGTGCCAACGAGCCAAGATGGTCGCTTCTTAACACATCAGTGTTAAACCTGATTCGAGCGAAGGCGGGGCAGAAGGACAGGGAGTGGTCCGCCGTCTCATCCTCCTCTTCACAAGCTTGGCAGAGTACACTGTCTGAGATGCCCACCCTTTCCATATGCTTCGCACACAGAAAGTGGCCCGTCATCAATCCAACCTATTTGCTAACCGTGGCTTTGATGACCGCAGAAGGGAGTGGCAGAACGGGCTGTGGGCCAAAGAAGTTGGCCTCAGAACCCATTTTAGCTAAGGAGTCAGAGGTCTCGTTACCCACGATTCCCACGTGTCCCGGGACCCGTGTTAGCATCAGGCTATTATGTCTACCGACATAGTTCAGCCTGGATTTATAGGACTCGATTACCCCTGATTTGGTTGGGGGGCTGTCTAAGGCCATAAGCGCAGCTTGTTGGAAGTGACGGATCAAGTTTTGAGTAACTGTACCAACGTTTCGCTTGTCGTATTATTGCAGTGGTTTCATTTCGGATTTCCTTGTACCGGCGCCAAGAAGTATCCGTCAAGTTTTTTCTCCACTTAGCATAATACTTGTTGCACTTTCTAATGGCAGCTCGAACTTTCGAGTTGTACCAAGGACATGAACTATTTAAAACATTTACAGAACGAAGCGGAACATGCATGATAAATAACGAGGATAGGTTACGGTTGAGGAAGTCAAGTTTATTATCAACAGAACTAAGAAACCGACATTCATTCCAATTTATAGAACCCATGTCTGAATACAAAGAATTAACATTCAACGATTTAAAATCACAATACTCATAGGTGGCACCTAAATTCGGACGATTCATCACAACATCTAAGGTACAAAATATTAAGTCGTGGTCAGATATAAAGTCAGCTTGGTCGAATTTAAGAATATGTGACAAGTCACATGTTATAAAATAATGAAGAAGACTAGGTTGTGAGTTATTTGAATATCTCGTTGGTGTAACAACACAAAGTCCTGCTGTTGCCAACTGGTCGAATAGTTTACTTCTACTAGGCTCATTTTTTAAAATGTTAACATTAAAATCACCACACAACAGGATACGTTCGTAATTTAAGACATATTCAGACAGGTCAACAAATAGTGTATCAAGAGCAATACTTTTGTTAGGATTGTAAACACATGCAATTAAAATTTTATTCATGCCATCAGATACTTCAGTAAATAGGTATTCATTTTCCCAGTTATTTGACTTTGCTATTAGTTTAAATTTCAAACTTTTTTTGCAAAATACTTGTTTCGAAATTTTCTCTTAGTATTAAAATGTCCGACACAGAACTTTTTCATAATCTACTTGTGCTGCTTTCTGCAACTTACTGTATGCTCATGCGCGCACTTAACGCACAGCAGCTGCAGTTGTTGAGCATTTAAAAGACATATTTGCCTACACATATTGATGCATACATATGTACGGAGCCGCGGCCATTCAACATGACAAAAATTGAAGATTTACCAAATACTGGCAAATAATTCAACGCGAAATATTCCAATATTGACTATTTAGAATGGTCGAGAAAAGTGGTATATGGGCGGCTAACTTATCAATGAATTTATTTTGTTGTGCTTTTTAATATTTGAAACTGTTCAGCGCCGTGGCGGGTAAATAATCATGGCCGCTACAGCTGCGCCTATGCATGCATTTTGTTCTTGTAGTCGCTAGGCTTAAAATTTTAGTTTTGGAAACATACGCATGAAGAGGCATAAAGTGAGTGTGTGCGATTATATCTACATACATATGTGTGTACGAGTATGTGTTGTTTTGCTTAGAACAGAAACATCTACGTACATACATTGTCCCAACATATGTATTTATATTTGCATACATACATGTGACAAATGGCAACCCTGCGACAAGGAGCAGAAGTCACATGAGTGAACAAGCGAGTTATTGTTAGTTGTCAAGCAGCCGTAAAGCGAAGAAGTCTATTATTACTTACTATAAACTACAAATTTTACAATTAAATGAAATAAAAGGATTACGAGTGCTTATTCTTCATTTTTACATGCGGGCTCAACCTCTGAACAAAATACTAGGAAAAAGTCGAAGCATGAGAATGTTCGAGAATGCCTGTATGTAGATCAAGCAAAAAGAAGTGTAAGGCAGCAACAGAAGTTCAGTTAGAAATCGAAGAGAAAAAAGTAGAACCGAAACCGGTAGGAGAAGTTCAGTTGGAAGTTGAAAAAAGTGGGAAGCCGTAAGCAGCAAAAAAGAGTTAAGAAGAAGGGGAAGAAGACGATTCGAAGCTAAAGTCAGCAGCAAAAATTTCAGTGGAAGTTGAGAAAATTAGTTTAAAGTTGATAGAGTCTGAAGATTTTCACGTGAACAATATGCAGTTAACATCAAGTGTATGCAGTAATTCGGCAAATTCAGTTGAATTTCTCGAAATGTTAAGAATTCTAGAGGCCAATAGGAGCGTAACAGTCGAACAATTTGCAAAAATTATACCAGATTATGACGGTATAACAGTTCCAATCAGAACGTTGCTGGAGAATTTCAACGAAAATGCTTCTGCGTACGATTTAACAGAAAAACAAAAGTATGTGAATGCGAGAAATAAGATGTGAGGAACAGCCAAATTGTTCCTCGAAACGGTCAGCATCTCAAACTATGAAGCTTTATATAAAGCACTAGTCGAAGAGTTTGACCTGATACTTAGCAGTGCCGACGTTCATCAGAAGTTGATACAACGGAAAAAGAGAAATGAAGAGAATTTTCACGAGCTCATACTTCAAATGAGGAAGCTAGAAGCGCTAGGAACGGTGGAAGATGAATCAGTCATTTGATATATCGTGGATAGTCTAAAGGTACGTGACGACTTGAAATACCCTTTATATAGCGCCAAAACTTTTAAAGAGCTGCGAGATCGTTTCGAAGTTATACAGCAGATGAGCGGCAATCAAATCAACAACCTGGTAGAGCAAAAGCAAAACTACGCGAAGCCAGCGCAGAAGGGCAGGGACAGCGGCAGCGAACTGGGTGGAGTTTCGAAACCACATTGTTTCAACTGCGGGTCAACTTCACACGTACGGTCACAATGCGAAGCAGAGACAAAATGTTTCAAGTGCAATGGTAGTGGACATATTGCAAAAAATTGTGACAAATCGAACGGGAAGAGGAGAGTAAGCATAATAACGAATGACAAGAGAAACAAGAGAATGCAGATCAATAACAAATATTTTTCATGTCTGATTGATACTGGCGCAGATGTATCGCTGATGCAGCAAACTGTGTATGAGAAACATTTTAGCAATTTGGAATTTAGTAAAAGTTCTGCGAAATTGTATGGTTTGGGAAATGTAACAACTACGGTTAAAGGTGCACTCAAAGCAGAAGTTTTGGTGGATAAGATAAAATCCGATCATGCATTCCTTGTTATAGCTGACAGCAAAATAAGTTGCGAGGTGATTGTGGGCTACGATTTCATTCAGCAATTCCAATTGGAATTTAATTCCGATGGGTATTTTTTTCTGAAAAAATTGGTCAGAAGCACGATGGGACATTTCAGTGTGTATACAATGTTGTAGAATCGGGGCACGAAATTGACGTTGCACCACAGTACAGAGAAGTTGTAATGAAGGTAGGTAGGTAAGATGGCAAGAGTACCCCAGGTACACTACAAGTAGCACTTACGTGCCGTTTTGATACCATAATGTGGACCACTACCTGTGAAAGGATTAAGGGAGGAGATAAAACCGTCTATAGCCATCCAGTGCTGTTGATGTAGCGGAGGAGAGAAAAGGGATCTAGGCTGGAGAATTTCATCAAATCATCCCTAAAGGGGACGCTGAGGAATCTCAACCGCCTTGCCGCCAGAGCCGGACATTTGCAAAAAAAGTGTTCCACAGTCTCTTTCTCAGCAGGATCCCCACAGCTTTTGCAATGGGGGTTGTAGGGAATTCCAAGCTTCTCCGCATGAGTGCCGATCACCCAGTGGCCAGTGATCACCGCAATGAGTTTGGAAATTGAATGACGGGGGGTTCCCATCATTTTAAGCGTTGTAATGAAATTAATCAATAATTATAAACCGGTTGCTAACCCTGCTGTACACCCTATTCAATTAAAAATAGTAACAAAGGGAAATCTACTGAACTTTAATGAGAGTCCAACTCGAATGTCTGGAGCAGAGCGTGCCGTTGTTAAAAAGCAAATTGAGGAATGGTTAGAAAAGGGTATAGTGCGTGAATCCACTGCAAATATAGCTAGGAAAATCGTTCTAGCAAAAAAGAAAGATGGCGGTTATCGTGTTTGCATAGACTATAGGAAACTGAATGCCACTGTGGTAAAATACCGATTCCCTGTACCGATTATTGACGAGGTTTTAGAGAAAATGCAGTCAGCTAGATTTTTTTCAGTGATGGACCTTAAAAAATGGGTTTTTCCACGTCCCTATCGAAGAAAGTAGCCAAAAGTACACGGCATTCGTTACGAAAAAGGGTTTATATGAATTTACTAGGGCACCATTTGGTTTCTGCAACTCACCTGCGGTGTTCGTTCGGTACGTTATGTATATTTTTCAGCAGCTTATAAACGTGGGAATAATGGAAATGTATGTAGACGACATAGTAGTTTTTGGTCAAACAAGCGATGAATGCCTTACAAATGTGCGAAAAGTGTTGCAAACAGCAGAACCTTACGGCTTGCAGATTAAATGGGCTAAGTGTAAGTTTTTAAGAGATAAAATTAGCTTCTTGGGGCACGAAATTCAGAATGGCAACATATGGCCAGGTAAAGATAAAATAAAAGCCGTTAAACATTTTCATATGCGGAAAAATATTAGAGGAGTTCAAGCGTTTTTAGGATTAACTGGATATTTTAGAAATTTTATCCAAAATTATGCAACTAAAGCTAGGTCACTAACGCAGTTATTGAAAAAAGATGCAGCATTTGTAATGGGTGTCACGAACAGCAAGCAGTACAGAAGTTGAAGGCAGCATTTACTCAAGACCCCGTTTTAAAGTTTTTCAAACAAAACGAAAAAACTCAACTTCATGTCGTTGCATCAAAGCATGGCTTTGGGGCAACATTGGTGCAGCAGCATGAGAGTAAGTGGCATCCGGTGTCTGGAGCCGAAAGACGTCACCACAAGAAGAAAAACTTCACAGCTACTTTCTGGAAGTGAAGGCAGTATATCTAGCGACGAAACGTCTTCATCATTATTTGATGGGTATACGGTTTGACCTAATAACAGATTGCGCAGCGTTTAAGCAGACAAATGCCAAAAAAATGTGCCGAGTGAAGTAGTTCAGTGGTTCATGTACTTACAAGATTTTGACTTTAATATTGAGCATCGTTCAGCAGATAGAATGAAACACGTAGATAGCTTAAGCCGCTATCCGGTTATGGTAATCGAGTCACACATAAAAGCAAAAATTCGTAAAGCACAGCAAAATGATGAACATCTGAAGGCAGTAACTGCAGTTCTCGAACAGAAACCTTACGCTGACTATGTTTTGAAAAACGGAGTTTTATTTAAACAATTAAAGGGCCTAGAACTGCTCGTTGTACCACGAAGTATGGAAAAGGAAATTATAAGAAATGTTCATAACTTCGGCCATTTCAGCACACAAAAAACGATTCACGTAATTCAACAAGATTATTTTATACCGCATCTCGAAAAAATGTAACGCAGCATATTTCGAATTGTATTGAGTGCATAGTACATAATCGAATGTTGGGAAAGCAAGAGGACTTTCTGCATTGTATTGGCAAGGGTGACTCTCCACTGTCTACTATCCATATAGACCATTTAGGAATTTTAGATCCTACGGCGAAGAATTATAAGTATATTTTTGCGATTGTTGATGGATTTTCGAAATTTGTTTGGATATTTCCGACCAAGTCAACGGACGCAGAGGAAGCAGTAAAGCATTCAAAAATATGGACTACAACATTTGGAAATCCGCAACGAATTGTGAGCGACAGAGGATCGGCTTTTTTATCAAATTTATTTAAAGATTTCTGCAAGGAAAATAAAATCGAGCATATTGCAATAACAACGGGTGTCCCGAGGAGCAACGGACAAATTGAACGCGTCAATAGGGTTATACTTTCTATGTCGGCAAAACTGTCAGCTAGTAATTCAGCCAAATGGTATAATTATGCAGCGATGGTGCAAAAAGCGATTAACGCACATGTTCATACAACAACAAAATTTACACCTTACGAAATTATGTTTGGTGTAAAAATGAGAAACGAAATGTCTGCCGATATAATTAAGTTGCTCCAATATGAAATGTTGGTCGCATTCCAAGAGGATTGCAACAAACTAAGAGAGGAGGCTCGAATCAATATCCAAGCCGCCCAAGAAGTGTATAGACGAAATTTCGACAGGAGGCGTAAAAGTAGTCAGGGATATCAAAAGGCGGATTTGGTGGTGATAAAAGTAACACAGTTTTCAGATAAAAAGTTGGGGAACAAGTTCATCGGGCCTTATAGTGTGGTCAGAGATAAAGGTAATGGGCGGTACGAGGTTGAAAAAGCAGCCGATTTCGTTGAGCCGCACCTTACTTCTACCAGCGTCGACAATATGAAGCTTTGGGCGCATTATACAGATGAGAACGAGTTGTCATATGGGACAGATGACGAACAGGATGACCGAATGTGACAAATGGCAACCCTGCGACAAGGAGCAGAACTCACATGAGTGAACAAGCGAATTATTGTTAGTTGTCAAGCAGCCGTAAAGCGAAGAAGTCTATTATTACTTACTATAAACTACAAATTTTACAATTATTACAATTAAATGAAATAAAAGGATGACAATTGCTTATTCTTCATTTTTACATACATACATATGTATATGTAAACGCGTACGGTTTAGATGAGAATTATGCATACATACATTAGAAATTTGCATATGTTTGTCTAGTTGCCCTTGAAATTTTTGTACTATGTATTTCTTTTGTCGGGACAACTAGCAAGTGCAGCACTCAGACATTAATTAAGTCCATTGTACTACACTTGGACTCCCTTTTAATTTTCTTTAAATCTACCCGATCTCCGAAGAAATCTGAGTAGGTCTTGTGGTGCCAAGGAGCCAAGATGGTCGCTTCTTAACACATCAGTGCCAAAGACCTCAAACCTGATTCGAGCGAAGGCGGGGCAGAAGGACAGGGAGTGGTCCGCCGTCTCATCCTCCTCTTCACAAGCTTGGCAGAGTACACTGTCTGAGATGCCCACCCTTTCCATATGCTTCGCACACAGAAAGTGGCCCGTCATCAATCCAACCTATTTGCTAACCGTGGCTTTGATGACCGCAGAAGGGAGTGGCAGAACGGGCTGTGGGCCAAAGAAGTTGGCCTCAGAACCCATTTTAGCTAAGGAGTCAGAGGTCTCGTTACCCACGATTCCCACGTGTCCCGGGACCCGTGTTAGCATCAGGCTATTATGTCTACCGACATAGTTCAGCCTGGATTTATAGGACTCGATTACCCCTGATTTGGTTGGGGGGCTGTCTAAGGCCATAAGCGCAGCTTGTTGGAAGTGACGGATCAAGTTTTGAGTAACTGTACCAACGTTTCGCTTGTCGTATTATTGCAGTGGTTTCATTTCGGATTTCCTTGTACCGGCGCCAAGAAGTATCCGTCAAGTTTTTTCTCCACTTAGCATAATACTTGTTGCACTTTCTAATGGCAGCTCGAACTTTCGAGTTGTACCAAGGACATGAACTATTTAAAACATTTACAGAACGAAGCGGAACATGCATGATAAATAACGAGGATAGGTTACGGTTGAGGAAGTCAAGTTTATTATCAACAGAACTAAGAAACCAACATTCATTCCAATTTATGGAACCCATGTCTGAATACAAAGAATTAACATTCAACGATTTAAAATCACAATACTCATAGGTGGCACCTAAATTCGGACGATTCATCACAACATCTAAGGTACAAAATATTAAGTCGTGGTCAGATATAAAGTCAGCTTGGTCGAATTTAAGAATATGTGACAAGTCACATGTTATAAAATAATGAAGAAGACTAGGTTGTGAGTTATTTGAATATCTCGTTGGTGTAACAACACAAAGTCCTGCTGTTGCCAACTGGTCGAATAGTTTACTTCTACTAGGCTCATTTTTTTAAAATGTTAACATTAAAATCACCACACAACAGGATACGTTCGTAATTTAAGACATATTCAGACAGGTCAACAAATAGTGTATCAAGAGCAATACTTTTGTTAGGATTGTAAACACATGCAATTAAAATTTTATTCATGCCATCAGATACTTCAGTAAATAAGTATTCATTTTCACAGTTATTTGACTTTGCTATTAGTTTAAATTTCAAACTTTTTTTGCAAAATACTTGTTTCGAAATTTTCTCTTAGTATTAAAATGTCCGACACAGAACTTTTTCATAATCTACTTGTGCTGCTTTCTGCAACTTACTGCATGCTCATGCGCGCACTTAACGCACAGCAGCTGCAGTTGTTGAGCATTTAAAAGACATATTTACCTACACATATTGATGCATACATATGTACGGAGCCGCGGCCATTCAACATGACAAAAATTGAAGATTTACCAAATACTGGCAAATAATTCAACGCGAAATATTCCAATATTGACTATTTAGAATGGTCGAGAAAAGTGGTATATGGGCGGCTAACTTATCAATGAATTTATTTTGTTGTGCTTTTTAATATTTGAAACTGTTCAGCGCCGTGGCGGGTAAATAATCATGGCCGCTACAGCTGCGCCTATGCATGCATTTTGTTCTTGTAGTCGCTAGGCTTAAAATTTTAGTTTTGGAAACATACGCATGAAGAGGCATAAAGTGAGTGTGTGCGATTATATCTACATACATATGTGTGTACGAGTATGTGTTGTTTTGCTTAGAACAGAAACATCTACGTACATACATTGTCCCAACATATGTATTTATATTTGCATACATACATGTGACAAATGGCAACCCTGCGACAAGGAGCAGAAGTCACATGAGTGAACAAGCGAGTTATTGTTAGTTGTCAAGCAGCCGTAAAGCGAAGAAGTCTATTATTACTTACTATAAACTACAAATTTTACAATTAAATGAAATAAAAGGATTACGAGTGCTTATTCTTCATTTTTACATGCGGGCTCAACCTCTGAACAAAATACTAGGAAAAAGTCGAAGCATGAGAATGTTCGAGAATGCCTGTATGTAGATCAAGCAAAAAGAAGTGTAAGGCAGCAACAGAAGTTCAGTTAGAAATCGAAGAGAAAAAAGTAGAACCGAAACCGGTAGGAGAAGTTCAGTTGGAAGTTGAAAAAAGTGGGAAGCCGTAAGCAGCAAAAAAGAGTTAAGAAGAAGGGGAAGAAGACGATTCGAAGCTAAAGTCAGCAGCAAAAATTTCAGTGGAAGTTGAGAAAATTAGTTTAAAGTTGATAGAGTCTGAAGATTTTCACGTGAACAATATGCAGTTAACATCAAGTGTATGCAGTAATTCGGCAAATTCAGTTGAATTTCTCGAAATGTTAAGAATTCTAGAGGCCAATAGGAGCGTAACAGTCGAACAATTTGCAAAAATTATACCAGATTATGACGGTATAACAGTTCCAATCAGAACGTTGCTGGAGAATTTCAACGAAAATGCTTCTGCGTACGATTTAACAGAAAAACAAAAGTATGTGAATGCGAGAAATAAGATGAGAGCAACAGCCAAATTGTTCCTCGAAACGGTCAGCATCTCAAACTATGAAGCTTTATATAAAGCACTAGTCGAAGAGTTTGACCTGATACTTAGCAGTGCCGACGTTCATCAGAAGTTGATACAACGGAAAAAGAGAAATGAAGAGAATTTTCACGAGCTCGTACTTCAAATGAGGAAGCTAGAAGCGCTAGGAACGGTGGAAGATGAATCAGTCATTTGATATATCGTGGATAGTCTAAAGGTACGTGACGACTTGAAATACCCTTTATATAGCGCCAAAACTTTTAAAGAGCTGCGAGATCGTTTCGAAGTTATACAGCAGATGAGCGGCAATCAAATCAACAACCTGGTAGAGCAAAAGCAAAACTACGCGAAGCCAGCGCAGAAGGGCAGGGACAGCGGCAGCGAACTGGGTGGAGTTTCGAAACCACATTGTTTCAACTGCGGGTCAACTTCACACGTACGGTCACAATGCGAAGCAGAGACAAAATGTTTCAAGTGCAATGATAGTGGACATATTGCAAAAAATTGTGACAAATCGAACGGGAAGAGGAGAGTAAGCATAATAACGAATGACAAGAGAAACAAGAGAATGCAGATCAATAACAAATATTTTTCATGTCTGATTGATACTGGCGCAGATGTATCGCTGATGCAGCAAACTGTGTATGAGAAACATTTTAGCAATTTGGAATTTAGTAAAAGTTCTGCGAAATTGTATGGTTTGGGAAATGTAACAACTACGGTTAAAGGTGCACTCAAAGCAGAAGTTTTGGTGGATAAGATAAAATCCGATCATGCATTCCTTGTTATAGCTGACAGCAAAATAAGTTGCGAGGTGATTGTGGGCTACGATTTCATTCAGCAATTCCAATTGGAATTTAATTCCGATGGGTATTTTTTTTCTGAAAAAATTGGTCAGAAGCACGATGGGACATTTCAGTGTGTATACAATGTTGTAGAATCGGGGCACGAAATTGACGTTGCACCACAGTACAGAGAAGTTGTAATGAAGGTAGGTAGGTAAGATGGCAAGAGTACCCCAGGTACACTACAAGTAGCACTTACGTGCCGTTTTGATACCATAATGTGGACCACTACCTGTGAAAGGATTAAGGGAGGAGATAAAACCGTCTATAGCCATCCAGTGCTGTTGATGTAGCGGAGGAGAGAAAAGGGATCTAGGCTGGAGAATTTCATCAAATCATCCCTAAAGGGGACGCTGAGGAATCTCAAGCGCCTTGCCGCCAGAGCCGGACATTTGCAAAAAAAGTGTTCCACAGTCTCTTTCTCAGCAGGATCCCCACAGCTTCTGCAATGGGGGTTGTAGGGAATTCCAAGCTTCTCCGCATGAGTGCCGATCACCCAGTGGCCAGTGATCACCGCAATGAGTTTGGAAATTGAATGACGGGGGGTTCCCATCATTTTAAGCGTTGTAATGAAATTAATCAATAATTATAAACCGGTTGCTAACCCTGCTGTACACCATATTCAATTAAAAATAGTAACAAAGGGAAATCTACTGAACTTTAATGAGAGTCCAACTCGAATGTCTGGAGCAGAGCGTGCCGTTGTTAAAAAGCAAATTGAGGAATGGTTAGAAAAGGGTATAGTGCGTGAATCCACTGCAAATATAGCTAGGAAAATCGTCCTAGCAAAAAAGAAAGATGGCGGTTATCGTGTTTGCATAGACTATAGGAAACTGAATGCCACTGTGGTAAAATACCGATTCCCTGTACCGATTATTGACGAGGTTTTAGAGAAAATGCAGTCAGCTAGATTTTTTTCAGTGATGGACCTTAAAAAATGGGTTTTTCCACGTCCCTATCGAAGAAAGTAGCCAAAAGTACACGGCATTCGTTACGAAAGAGGGTTTATATGAATTTACTAGGGCACCATTTGGTTTCTGCAACTCACCTGCGGTGTTCGTTCGGTACGTTATGTATATTTTTCAGCAGCTTATAAACGTGGGAATAATGGAAATGTATGTAGACGACATAGTAGTTTTTGGTCAAACAAGCGATGAATGCCTTACAAATGTGCGAAAAGTGTTGCAAACAGCAGAACCTTACGGCTTGCAGATTAAATGGGCTAAGTGTAAGTTTTTAAGAGATAAAATTAGCTTCTTGGGGCACGAAATTCAGAATGGCAACATATGGCCAGGTAAAGATAAAATAAAAGCCGTTAAACATTTTCATATGCGGAAAAATATTAGAGGAGTTCAAGCGTTTTTAGGATTAACTGGATATTTTAGAAATTTTATCCAAAATTATGCAACTAAAGCTAGGTCACTAACGCAGTTATTGAAAAAAGATGCAGCATTTGTAATGGGTGTCACGAACAGCAAGCAGTACAGAAGTTGAAGGCAGCATTTACTCAAGACCCCGTTTTAAAGATTTTCAAACAAAACGAAAAAACTCAACTTCATGTCGTTGCATCAAAGCATGGCTTTGGGGCAACATTGGTGCAGCAGCATGAGAGCAAGTGGCATCCGGTGTCTGGAGCCGAAAGACGTCACCACAAGAAGAAAAACTTCACAGCTACTTTCTGGAAGTGAAGGCAGTATATCTAGCGACGAAACGTCTTCATCATTATTTGATGGGTATACGGTTTGACCTAATAACAGATTGCGCAGCGTTTAAGCAGACAAATGCCAAAAAAATGTGCCGCGTGAAGTAGTTCAGTGGCTCATGTACTTACAAGATTTTGACTTTAATATTGAGCATCGTTCAGCAGATAGAATGAAACACGTAGATAGCTTAAGCCGCTATCCGGTTATGGTAATCGAGTCACACATAAAAGCAAAAATTCGTAAAGCGCAGCAAAATGATGAACATCTGAAGGCAGTAACTGCAGTTCTCGAACAGAAACCTTACGCTGACTATGTTTTGAAAAACGGAGTTTTATTTAAACAATTAAAGGGCCTAGAACTGCTCGTTGTACCACGAAGTATGGAAAAGGAAATTATAAGAAATGTTCATAACTTCGGCCATTTCAGCACACAAAAAACGATTCACGTAATTCAACAAGATTATTTTATACCGCATCTCGAAAAAATGTAACGCAGCATATTTCGAATTGTATTGAGTGCATAGTACATAATCGAATGTTGGGAAAGCAAGAGGACTTTCTGCATTGTATTGGCAAGGGTGACTCTCCACTGTCTACTATCCATATAGACCATTTAGGAATTTTAGATCCTACGGCGAAGAATTATAAGTATATTTTTGCGATTGTTGATGGATTTTCGAAATTTGTTTGGATATTTCCGACCAAGTCAACGGACGCAGAGGAAGCAGTAAAGCATTCAAAAACATGGACTACAACATTTGGAAATCCGCAACGAATTGTGAGCGACAGAGGATCGGCTTTTTTATCAAATTTATTTAAAGATTTCTGCAAGGAAAATAAAATCGAGCATATTGCAATAACAACGGGTGTCCCGAGGAGCAACGGACAAATTGAACGCGTCAATAGGGTTATACTTTCTATGTCGGCAAAACTGTCAGCTAGTAATTCAGCCAAATGGTATAATTATGCAGCGATGGTGCAAAAAGCGATTAACGCACATGTTCATACAACAACAAAATTTACACCTTACGAAATTATGTTTGGTGTAAAAATGAGAAACGAAATGTCTGCCGATATAATTAAGTTGCTCCAATATGAAATGTTGGTCGCATTCCAAGAGGATTGCAACAAACTAAGAGAGGAGGCTCGAATCAATATCCAAGCCGCCCAAGAAGTGTATAGACGAAATTTCGACAGGAGGCGTAAAAGAAGTCAGGGATATCAAAAGGCGGATTTGGTGGTGATAAAAGTAACACAGTTTTCAGATAAAAAGTTGGGGAACAAGTTCATCGGGCCTTATAGTGTGGTCAGAGATAAAGGTAATGGGCGGTACGAGGTTGAAAAAGCAGCCGATTTCGTTGAGCCGCACCTTACTTCTACCAGCGTCGACAATATGTATTTGGGCGCATTATACAGATGAGAACGAGTTGTCATATGGGACAGATGACGAACAGGATGACCGAATGTGACAAATGGCAACCCTGCGACAAGGAGCAGAACTCACATGAGTGAACAAGCGAATTATTGTTAGTTGTCAAGCAGCCGTAAAGCGAAGAAGTCTATTATTACTTACTATAAACTACAAATTTTACAATTATTACAATTAAATGAAATAAAAGGATGACAATTGCTTATTCTTCATTTTTACATACATACATATGTATATGTAAACGCGTACGGTTTAGATGAGAATTATGCATACATACATTAGAAATTTGCATATGTTTGTCTAGTTGCCCTTGAAATTTTTGTACTATGTATTTCTTTTGTCGGGACAACTAGCAAGTGCAGCACTCAGACATTAATTAAGTCCATTGTACTACACTTGGACTCCCTTTTAATTTTCTTTAAATCTACCCGATCTCCGAAGAAATCTGAGTAGGTCTTGTGGTGCCAAGGAGCCAAGATGGTCGCTTCTTAACACATCAGTGCCAAAGACCTCAAACCTGATTCGAGCGAAGGCGGGGCAGAAGCACAGGGAGTGGTCCGCCGTCTCATCCTCCTCTTCACAAGCTTGGCAGAGTACACTGTCTGAGATGCCCACCCTTTCCATATGCTTCGCACACAGAAAGTGGCCCGTCATCAATCCAACCTATTTGCTAACCGTGGCTTTGATGACCGCAGAAGGGAGTGGCAGAACGGGCTGTGGGCCAAAGAAGTTGGCCTCAGAACCCATTTTAGCTAAGGAGTCAGAGGTCTCGTTACCCACGATTCCCACGTGTCCCGGGACCCGTGTTAGCATCAGGCTATTATGTCTACCGACATAGTTCAGCCTGGATTTATAGGACTCGATTACCCCTGATTTGGTTGGGGGGCTGTCTAAGGCCATAAGCGCAGCTTGTTGGAAGTGACGGATCAAGTTTTGAGTAACTGTACCAACGTTTCGCTTGTCGTATTATTGCAGTGGTTTCATTTCGGATTTCCTTGTACCGGCGCCAAGAAGTATCCGTCAAGTTTTTTCTCCACTTAGCATAATACTTGTTGCACTTTCTAATGGCAGCTCGAACTTTCGAGTTGTACCAAGGACATGAACTATTTAAAACATTTACAGAACGAAGCGGAACATGCATGATAAATAACGAGGATAGGTTACGGTTGAGGAAGTCAAGTTTATTATCAACAGAACTAAGAAACCAACATTCATTCCAATTTATAGAACCCATGTCTGAATACAAAGAATTAACATTCAACGATTTAAAATCACAATACTCATAGGTGGCACCTAAATTCGGACGATTCATCACAACATCTAAGGTACAAAATATTAAGTCGTGGTCAGATATAAAGTCAGCTTGGTCGAATTTAAGAATATGTGACAAGTCACATGTTATAAAATAATGAAGAAGACTAGGTTGTGAGTTATTTGAATATCTCGTTGGTGTAACAACACAAAGTCCTGCTGTTGCCAACTGGTCGAATAGTTTACTACTACTAGGCTCATTTTTTAAAATGTTAACATTAAAATCACCACACAACAGGATACGTTCGTAATTTAAGACATATTCAGACAGGTCAACAAATAGTGTATCAAGAGCAATACTTTTGTTAGGATTGTAAACACATGCAATTAAAATTTTATTCATGCCATCAGATACTTCAGTAAATAAGTATTCATTTTCACAGTTATTTGACTTTGCTATTAGTTTAAATTTCAAACTTTTTTTGCAAAATACTTGTTTAGAAATTTTCTCTTAGTATTAAAATGTCCGACACAGAACTTTTTCATAATCTACTTGTGCTGCTTTCTGCAACTTACTGTATGCTCATGCGCGCACTTAACGCACAGCAGCTGCAGTTGTTGAGCATTTAAAAGACATATTTACCTACACATATTGATGCATACATATGTACGGAGCCGCGGCCATTCAACATGACAAAAATTGAAGATTTACCAAATACTGGCAAATAATTCAACGCGAAATATTCCAATATTGACTATTTAGAATGGTCGAGAAAAGTGGTATATGGGCGGCTAACTTATCAATGAATTTATTTTGTTGTGCTTTTTAATATTTGAAACTGTTCAGCGCCGTGGCGGGTAAATAATCATGGCCGCTACAGCTGCGCCTATGCATGCATTTTGTTCTTGTAGTCGCTAGGCTTAAAATTTTAGTTTTGGAAACATACGCATGAAGAGGCATAAAGTGAGTGTGTGCGATTATATCTACATACATATGTGTGTACGAGTATGTGTTGTTTTGCTTAGAACAGAAACATCTACGTACATACATTGTCCCAACATATGTATTTATATTTGCATACATACATGTGACAAATGGCAACCCTGCGACAAGGAGCAGAAGTCACATGAGTGAACAAGCGAGTTATTGTTAGTTGTCAAGCAGCCGTAAAGCGAAGAAGTCTATTATTACTTACTATAAACTACAAATTTTACAATTAAATGAAATAAAAGGATTACGAGTGCTTATTCTTCATTTTTACATGCGGGCTCAACCTCTGAACAAAATACTAGGAAAAAGTCGAAGCATGAGAATGTTCGAGAATGCCTGTATGTAGATCAAGCAAAAAGAAGTGTAAGGCAGCAACAGAAGTTCAGTTAGAAATCGAAGAGAAAAAAGTAGAACCGAAACCGGTAGGAGAAGTTCAGTTGGAAGTTGAAAAAAGTGGGAAGCCGTAAGCAGCAAAAAAGAGTTAAGAAGAAGGGGAAGAAGACGATTCGAAGCAAAAATTTCAGTGGAAGTTGAGAAAATTAGTTTTAAGTTGATAGAGTCTGAAGATTTTCACGTGAACAATATGCAGTTAAAATCAAGTGTATGCAGTAATTCGGCAAATTCAGTTGAATTTCTCGAAATGTTAAGAATTCTAGAGGCCAATAGGAGCGTAACAGTCGAACAATTTGCAAAAATTATACCAGATTATGACGGTATAACAGTTCCAATCAGAACGTTGCTGGAGAATTTCAACGAAAATGCTTCTGCGTACGATTTAACAGAAAAACAAAAGTATGTGAATGCGAGAAATAAGATGAGAGGAACAGCCAAATTGTTCCTCGAAACGGTCAGCATCTCAAACTATGAAGCTTTATATAAAGCACTAGTCGAAGAGTTTGACCTGATACTTAGCAGTGCCGACGTTCATCAGAAGTTGATACAACGGAAAAAGAGAAATGAAGAGAATTTTCACGAGCTCGTACTTCAAATGAGGAAGCTAGAAGCGCTAGGAACGGTGGAAGATGAATCAGTCATTTGATATATCGTGGATAGTCTAAAGGTACGTGACGACTTGAAATACCCTTTATATAGCGCCAAAACTTTTAAAGAGCTGCGAGATCGTTTCGAAGTTATACAGCAGATGAGCGGCAATCAAATCAACAACCTGGTAGAGCAAAAGCAAAACTACGCGAAGCCAGCGCAGAAGGGCAGGGACAGCGGCAGCGAACTGGGTGGAGTTTCGAAACCTACATTGTTTGGAATTTAGTAAAAGTTCTGCGAAATTGTATGGTTTGGGAAATGTAACAACTACGGTTAAAGGTGCACTCAAAGCAGAAGTTTTGGTGGATAAGATAAAATCCGATCATGCATTCCTTGTTATAGCTGACAGCAAAATAAGTTGCGAGGTGATTGTGGGCTACGATTTCATTCAGCAATTCCAATTGGAATTTAATTCCGATGGGTATTTTTTTTCTGAAAAAATTGGTCAGAAGCACGATGGGACATTTCAGTGTGTATACAATGTTGTAGAATCGGGGCACGAAATTGACGTTGCACCACAGTACAGAGAAGTTGTAATGAAGGTAGGTAGGTAAGATGGCAAGAGTACCCCAGGTACACTACAAGTAGCACTTACGTGCCGTTTTGATGCCATAATGTGGACCACTACCTGTGAAAGGATTAAGGGAGGAGATAAAACCGTCTATAGCCATCCAGTGCTGTTGATGTAGCGGAGGAGAGAAAAGGGATCTAGGCTGGAGAATTTCATCAAATCATCCCTAAAGGGGACGCTGAGGAATCTCAAGCGCCTTGCCGCCAGAGCCGGACATTTGCAAAAAAAGTGTTCCACAGTCTCTTTCTCAGCAGGATCCCCACAGCTTCTGCAATGGGGGTTGTAGGGAATTCCAAGCTTCTCCGCATGAGTGCCGATCACCCAGTGGCCAGTGATCACCGCAATGAGTTTGGAAATTGAATGACGGGGGGTTCCCATCATTTTAAGCGTTGTAATGAAATTAATCAATAATTATAAACCGGTTGCTAACCCTGCTGTACACCCTATTCAATTAAAAATAGTAACAAAGGGAAATCTACTGAACTTTAATGAGAGTCCAACTCGAATGTCTGGAGCAGAGCGTGCCGTTGTTAAAAAGCAAATTGAGGAATGGTTAGAAAAGGGTATAGTGCGTGAATCCACTGCAAATATAGCTAGGAAAATCGTCCTAGCAAAAAAGAAAGATGGCGGTTATCGTGTTTGCATAGACTATAGGAAACTGAATGCCACTGTGGTAAAATACCGATTCCCTGTACCGATTATTGACGAGGTTTTAGAGAAAATGCGGTCAGCTAGATTTTTTTCAGTGATGGACCTTAAAAAATGGGTTTTTCCACGTCCCTATCGAAGAAAGTAGCCAAAAGTACACGGCATTCGTTACGAAAGAGGGTTTATATGAATTTACTAGGGCACCATTTGGTTTCTTCAACTCACCTGCGGTGTTCGTTCGGTACGTTATGTATATTTTTCAGCAGCTTATAAACGTGGGAATAATGGAAATGTATGTAGACGACATAGTAGTTTTTGGTCAAACAAGCGATGAATGCCTTACAAATGTGCGAAAAGTGTTGCAAACAGCAGAACCTTACGGCTTGCAGATTAAATGGGCTAAGTGTAAGTTTTTAAGAGATAAAATTAGCTTCTTGGGGCACGAAATTCAGAATGGCAACATATGGCCAGGTAAAGATAAAATAAAAGCCGTTAAACATTTTCATATGCGGAAAAATATTAGAGGAGTTCAAGCGTTTTTAGGATTAGCTGGATATTTTAGAAATTTTATCCAAAATTATGCAACTAAAGCTAGGTCACTAACGCAGTTATTGAAAAAAGATGCAGCATTTGTAATGGATGTCACAGAACAGCAAGCAGTACAGAAGTTGAAGGCAGCACTTACTCAAACCCCGTTTTAAAGATTTTCAAACAAAACGAAAAAACTCAACTTCATGTCGTTGCATCAAAGCATGGCTTTGGGGCAACATTGGTGCAGCAGCATGAGAGCAAGTGGCATCCGGTGTCTGGAGCCGAAAGACGTCACCACAAGAAGAAAAACTTCACAGCTACTTTCTGGAAGTGAAGGCAGTATATCTAGCGACGAAACGTCTTCATCATTATTTGATGGGTATACGGTTTGACCTAATAACAGATTGCGCAGCGTTTAAGCAGACAAATGCCAAAAAAATGTGCCGCGTGAAGTAGTTCAGTGGTTCATGTACTTACAAGATTTTGACTTTAATATTGAGCATCGTTCAGCAGATAGAATGAAACACGTAGATAGCTTAAGCCGCTATCCGGTTATGGTAATCGAGTCACACATAAAAGCAAAAATTCGTAAAGCGCAGCAAAATGATGAACATCTGAAGGCAGTAACTGCAGTTCTCGAACAGAAACCTTACGCTGACTATGTTTTGAAAAACGGAGTTTTATTTAAACAATTAAAGGGCCTAGAACTGCTCGTTGTACCACGAAGTATGGAAAAGGAAATTATAAGAAATGTTCATAACTTCGGCCATTTCAGCACACAAAAAACGATTCACGTAATTCAACAAGATTATTTTATACCGCATCTCGAAAAAATGTAACGCAGCATATTTCGAATTGTATTGAGTGCATAGTACATAATCGAATGTTGGGAAAGCAAGAGGACTTTCTGCATTGTATTGGCAAGGGTGACTCTCCACTGTCTACTATCCATATAGACCATTTAGGAATTTTAGATCCTACGGCGAAGAATTATAAGTATATTTTTGCGATTGTTGATGGATTTTCGAAATTTGTTTGGATATTTCCGACCAAGTCAAAAACATGGACTACAACATTTGGAAATCCGCAACGAATTGTGAGCGACAGAGGATCGGCTTTTTTATCAAATTTATTTAAAGATTTCTGCAAGGAAAATAAAATCGAGCATATTGCAATAACAACGGGTGTCCCGAGGAGCAACGGACAAATTGAACGCGTCAATAGGGTTATACTTTCTATGTCGGCAAAACTGTCAGCTAGTAATTCAGCCAAATGGTATAATTATGCAGCGATGGTGCAAAAAGCGATTAACGCACATGTTCATACAACAACAAAATTTACACCTTACGAAATTATGTTTGGTGTAAAAATGAGAAACGAAATGTCTGCCGATATAATTAAGTTGCTCCAATATGAAATGTTGGTCGCATTCCAAGAGGATTGCAACAAACTAAGAGAGGAGGCTCGAATCAATATCCAAGCCGCCCAAGAAGTGTATAGACGAAATTTCGACAGGAGGCGTAAAAGTAGTCAGGGATATCAAAAGGCGGATTTGGTGGTGATAAAAGTAACACAGTTTTCAGATAAAAAGTTGGGGAACAAGTTCATCGGGCCTTATAGTGTGGTCAGAGATAAAGGCGGTACGAGGTTGAAAAAGCAGCCGATTTCGTTGGGCCGCACCTTACTTCTACCAGCGTCGACAATATGAAGCTTTGGGCGCATTATACAGATGAGAACGAGTTGTCATATGGGACAGATGACGAACAGGATGACCGAATGTGACAAATGGCAACCCTGCGACAAGGAGCAGAACTCACATGAGTGAACAAGCGAATTATTGTTAGTTGTCAAGCAGCCGTAAAGCGAAGAAGTCTATTATTACTTACTATAAACTACAAATTTTACAATTATTACAATTAAATGAAATAAAAGGATGACAATTGCTTATTCTTCATTTTTACATACATACATATGTATATGTAAACGCGTACGGTTTAGATGAGAATTATGCATACATACATTAGAAATTTGCATATGTTTGTCTAGTTGCCCTTGAAATTTTTGTACTATGTATTTCTTTTGTCGGGACAACTAGCAAGTGCAGCACTCAGACATTAATTAAGTCCATTGTACTACACTTGGACTCCCTTTTAATTTTCTTTAAATCTACCCGATCTCCGAAGAAATCTGAGTAGGTCTTGTGGTGCCAAGGAGCCAAGATGGTCGCTTCTTAACACATCAGTGCCAAAGACCTCAAACCTGATTCGAGCGAAGGCGGGGCAGAAGGACAGGGAGTGGTCCGCCGTCTCATCCTCCTCTTCACAAGCTTGGCAGAGTACACTGTCTGAGATGCCCACCCTTTCCATATGCTTCGCACACAGAAAGTGGCCCGTCATCAATCCAACCTATTTGCTAACCGTGGCTTTGATGACCGCAGAAGGGAGTGGCAGAACGGGCTGTGGGCCAAAGAAGTTGGCCTCAGAACCCATTTTAGCTAAGGAGTCAGAGGTCTCGTTACCCACGATTCCCACGTGTCCCGGGACCCGTGTTAGCATCAGGCTATTATGTCTACCGACATAGTTCAGCCTGGATTTATAGGACTCGATTACCCCTGATTTGGTTGGGGGGCTGTCTAAGGCCATAAGCGCAGCTTGTTGGAAGTGACGGATCAAGTTTTGAGTAACTGTACCAACGTTTCGCTTGTCGTATTATTGCAGTGGTTTCATTTCGGATTTCCTTGTACCGGCGCCAAGAAGTATCCGTCAAGTTTTTTCTCCACTTAGCATAATACTTGTTGCACTTTCTAATGGCAGCTCGAACTTTCGAGTTGTACCAAGGACATGAACTATTTAAAACATTTACAGAACGAAGCGGAACATGCATGATAAATAACGAGGATAGGTTACGGTTGAGGAAGTCAAGTTTATTATCAACAGAACTAAGAAACCAACATTCATTCCAATTTATAGAACCCATGTCTGAATACAAAGAATTAACTTTCAACGATTTAAAATCACAATACTCATAGGTGGCACCTAAATTCGGACGATTCATCACAACATCTAAGGTACAAAATATTAAGTCGTGGTCAGATATAAAGTCAGCTTGGTCGAATTTAAGAATATGTGACAAGTCACATGTTATAAAATAATGAAGAAGACTAGGTTGTGAGTTATTTGAATATCTCGTTGGTGTAACAACACAAAGTCCTGCTGTTGCCAACTGGTCGAATAGTTTACTTCTACTAGGCTCATTTTTTAAAATGTTAACATTAAAATCACCACACAACAGGATACGTTCGTAATTTAAGACATATTCAGACAGGTCAACAAATAGTGTATCAAGAGCAATACTTTTGTTAGGATTGTAAACACATGCAATTAAAATTTTATTCATGCCATCAGATACTTCAGTAAATAAGTATTCATTTTCACAGTTATTTGACTTTGCTATTAGTTTAAATTTCAAACTTTTTTTGCAAAATACTTGTTTCGAAATTTTCTCTTAGTATTAAAATGTTCGACACAGAACTTTTTCATAATCTACTTGTGCTGCTTTCTGCAACTTACTGTATGCTCATGCGCGCACTTAACGCACAGCAGCTGCAGTTGTTGAGCATTTAAAAGACATATTTACCTACACATATTGATGCATACATATGTACGGAGCCGCGGCCATTCAACATGACAAAAATTGAAGATTTACCAAATACTGGCAAATAATTCAACGCGAAATATTCCAATATTGACTATTTAGAATGGTCGAGAAAAGTGGTATATGGGCGGCTAACTTATCAATGAATTTATTTTGTTGTGCTTTTTAATATTTGAAACTGTTCAGCGCCGTGGCGGGTAAATAATCATGGCCGCTACAGCTGCGCCTATGCATGCATTTTGTTCTTGTAGTCGCTAGGCTTAAAATTTTAGTTTTGGAAACATACGCATGAAGAGGCATAAAGTGAGTGTGTGCGATTATATCTACATACATATGTGTGTACGAGTATGTGTTGTTTTGCTTAGAACAGAAACATCTACGTACATACATTGTCCCAACATATGTATTTATATTTGCATACATACATGTGACAAATGGCAACCCTGCGACAAGGAGCAGAAGTCACATGAGTGAACAAGCGAGTTATTGTTAGTTGTCAAGCAGCCGTAAAGCGAAGAAGTCTATTATTACTTACTATAAACTACAAATTTTACAATTAAATGAAATAAAAGGATTACGAGTGCTTATTCTTCATTTTTACATGCGGGCTCAACCTCTGAACAAAATACTAGGAAAAAGTCGAAGCATGAGAATGTTCGAGAATGCCTGTATGTAGATCAAGCAAAACGAAGTGTAAGGCAGCAACAGAAGTTCAGTTAGAAATCGTAGAGAAAAAAGTAGAACCGAAACCGGTAGGAGAAGTTCAGTTGGAAGTTGAAAAAAGTGGGAAGCCGTAAGCAGCAAAAAAGAGTCAAGAAGAAGGGGAAGAAGACGATTCGAAGCTAAAGTCAGCAGCAAAAATTTCAGTGGAAGTTGAGAAAATTAGTTTTAAGTTGATAGAGTCTGAAGATTTTCACGTGAACAATATGCAGTTAAAATCAAGTGTAAGCTGTAATTCGGCAAATTCAGTTGAATTTCTCGAAATGTTAAGAATTCTAGAGGCCAATAGGAGCGTAACAGTCGAACAATTTGCAAAAATTATACCAGATTATGACGGTATAACAGTTCCAATCAGAACGTTGCTGGAGAATTTCAACGAAAATGCTTCTGCGTTCGATTTAACAGAAAAACAAAAGTATGTGAATGCGAGAAATAAGATGAGAGGAACAGCCAAATTGTTCCTCGAAACGGTCAGCATCTCAAACTATGAAGCTTTATGTAAAGCACTAGTCGAAGAGTTTGACCTGATACTTAGCAGTGCCGACGTTCATCAGAAGTTGATACAACGGAAAAAGAGAAATGAAGAGAATTTTCACGAGCTCGTACTTCAAATGAGGAAGCTAGAAGCGCTAGGAACGGTGGAAGATGAATCAGTCATTTGATATATCGTGGATAGTCTGAAGGTACGTGACTACTTGAAATACCCTTTATATAGCGCCAAAACTTTTAAAGAGCTGCGAGATCGTTTCGAAGTTATACAGCAGATGAGCGGCAATCAAATCAACAACCTGCAAAAGCAAAACTACGCGAAGCCAGCGCAGAAGGGCAGGGACAGCGGCAGCGAACTGGGTGGAGTTTCGAAACCACATTGTTTCAACTGCGGGTCAACTTCACACGTACGGTCACAATGCGAAGCAGAGACAAAATGTTTCAAGTGCAATGGTAGTGGACATATTGCAAAAAATTGTGACAAATCGAACGGGAAGAGGAGAGTAAGCATAATAACGAATGACAAGAGAAACAAGAGAATGCAGATCAATAACAAATATTTTTCATGTCTGATTGATACTGGCGCAGATGTATCGCTGATGCAGCAAACTGTGTATGAGAAACATTTTAGCAATTTGGAATTTAGTAAAAGTTCTGCGAAATTGTATGGTTTGGGAAATGTAACAACTACGGTTAAAGGTGCACTCAAAGCAGAAGTTTTGGTGGATAAGATAAAATCCGATCATGCATTCCTTGTTATAGCTGACAGCAAAATAAGTTGCGAGGTGATTGTGGGCTACGATTTCATTCAGCAATTCCAATTGGAATTTAATTCCGATGGGTATTTTTTTTCTGAAAAAATTGGTCAGAAGCACGATGGGACATTTCAGTGTGTATACAATGTTGTAGAATCGGGGCACGAAATTGACGTTGCACCACAGTACAGAGAAGTTGTAATGAAGGTAGGTAGGTAAGATGGCAAGAGTACCCCAGGTACACTACAAGTAGCACTTACGTGCCGTTTTGATACCATAATGTGGACCACTACCTGTGAAAGGATTAAGGGAGGAGATAAAACCGTCTATAGCCATCCAGTGCTGTTGATGTAGCGGAGGAGAGAAAAGGGATCTAGGCTGGAGAATTTCATCAAATCATCCCTAAAGGGGACGCTGAGGAATCTCAAGCGCCTTGCCGCCAGAGCCGGACATTTGCAAAAAAAGTGTTCCACAGTCTCTTTCTCAGCAGGATCCCCACAGCTTCTGCAATGGGGGTTGTAGGGAATTCCAAGCTTCTCCGCATGAGTGCCGATCACCCAGTGGCCAGTGATCACCGCAATGAGTTTGGAAATTGAATGACGGGGGGTTCCCATCATTTTAAGCGTTGTAATGAAATTAATCAATAATTATAAACCGGTTGCTAACCCTGCTGTACACCATATTCAATTAAAAATAGTAACAAAGGGAAATCTACTGAACTTTAATGAGAGTCCAACTCGAATGTCTGGAGCAGAGCGTGCCGTTGTTAAAAAGCAAATTGAGGAATGGTTAGAAAAGGGTATAGTGCGTGAATCCACTGCAAATATAGCTAGGAAAATCGTCCTAGCAAAAAAGAAAGATGGCGGTTATCGTGTTTGCATAGACTATAGGAAACTGAATGCCACTGTGGTAAAATACCGATTCCCTGTACCGATTATTGACGAGGTTTTAGAGAAAATGCAGTCAGCTAGATTTTTTTCAGTGATGGACCTTAAAAAATGGGTTTTTCCACGTCCCTATCGAAGAAAGTAGCCAAAAGTACACGGCATTCGTTACGAAAGAGGGTTTATATGAATTTACTAGGGCACCATTTGGTTTCTGCAACTCACCTGCGGTGTTCGTTCGGTACGTTATGTATATTTTTCAGCAGCTTATAAACGTGGGAATAATGGAAATGTATGTAGACGACATAGTAGTTTTTGGTCAAACAAGCGATGAATGCCTTACAAATGTGCGAAAAGTGTTGCAAACAGCAGAACCTTACGGCTTGCAGATTAAATGGGCTAAGTGTAAGTTTTTAAGAGATAAAATTAGCTTCTTGGGGCACGAAATTCAGAATGGCAACATATGGCCAGGTAAAGATAAAATAAAAGCCGTTAAACATTTTCATATGCGGAAAAATATTAGAGGAGTTCAAGCGTTTTTAGGATTAGCTGGATATTTTAGAAATTTTATCCAAAATTATGCAACTAAAGCTAGGTCACTAACGCAGTTATTGAAAAAAGATGCAGCATTTGTAATGGATGTCACAGAACAGCAAGCAGTACAGAAGTTGAAGGCAGCACTTACTCAAACCCCGTTTTAAAGATTTTCAAACAAAACGAAAAAACTCAACTTCATGTCGTTGCATCAAAGCATGGCTTTGGGGCAACATTGGTGCAGCAGCATGAGAGCAAGTGGCATCCGGTGTCTGGAGCCGAAAGACGTCACCACAAGAAGAAAAACTTCACAGCTACTTTCTGGAAGTGAAGGCAGTATATCTAGCGACGAAACGTCTTCATCATTATTTGATGGGTATACGGTTTGACCTAATAACAGATTGCGCAGCGTTTAAGCAGACAAATGCCAAAAAAATGTGCCGCGTGAAGTAGTTCAGTGGTTCATGTACTTACAAGATTTTGACTTTAATATTGAGCATCGTTCAGCAGATAGAATGAAACACGTAGATAGCTTAAGCCGCTATCCGGTTATGGTAATCGAGTCACACATAAAAGCAAAAATTCGTAAAGCGCAGCAAAATGATGAACATCTGAAGGCAGTAACTGCAGTTCTCGAACAGAAACCTTACGCTGACTATGTTTTGAAAAACGGAGTTTTATTTAAACAATTAAAGGGCCTAGAACTGCTCGTTGTACCACGAAGTATGGAAAAGGAAATTATAAGAAATGTTCATAACTTCGGCCATTTCAGCACACAAAAAACGATTCACGTAATTCAACAAGATTATTTTATACCGCATCTCGAAAAAATGTAACGCAGCATATTTCGAATTGTATTGAGTGCATAGTACATAATCGAATGTTGGGAAAGCAAGAGGACTTTCTGCATTGTATTGGCAAGGGTGACTCTCCACTGTCTACTATCCATATAGACCATTTAGGAATTTTAGATCCTACGGCGAAGAATTATAAGTATATTTTTGCGATTGTTGATGGATTTTCGAAATTTGTTTGGATATTTCCGACCAAGTCAACGGACGCAGAGGAAGCAGTAAAGCATTCAAAAACATGGACTACAACATTTGGAAATCCGCAACGAATTGTGAGCGACAGAGGATCGGCTTTTTTATCAAATTTGCTTAAAGATTTCTGCAAGGAAAATAAAATCGAGCATATTGCAATAACAACGGGTGTCCCGAGGAGCAACGGACAAATTGAACGCGTCAATAGGGTTATACTTTCTATGTCGGCAAAACTGTCAGCTAATAATTCAGCCAAATGGTATAATTATGCAGCGATGGTGCAAAAAGCGATTAACGCACATGTTCATACAACAACAAAATTTACACCTTACGAAATTATGTTTGGTGTAAAAATGAGAAACGAAATGTCTGCCGATATAATTAAGTTGCTCCAATATGAAATGTTGGTCGCATTCCAAGAGGATTGCAACAAACTAAGAGAGGAGGCTCGAATCAATATCCAAGCCGCCCAAGAAGTGTATAGACGAAATTTCGACAGGAGGCGTAAAAGTAGTCAGGGATATCAAAAGGCGGATTTGGTGGTGATAAAAGTAACACAGTTTTCAGATAAAAAGTTGGGGAACAAGTTCATCGGGCCTTATAGTGTGGTCAGAGATAAAGGCGGTACGAGGTTGAAAAAGCAGCCGATTTCGTTGAGCCGCACCTTACTTCTACCAGCGTCGACAATATGAAGCTTTGGGCGCATTATACAGATGAGAACGAGTTGTCATATGGGACAGATGACGAACAGGATGACCGAATGTGACAAATGGCAACCCTGCGACAAGGAGCATAACTCACATGAGTGAACAAGCGAATTATTGTTAGTTGTCAAGCAGCCGTAAAGCGAAGAAGTCTATTATTACTTACTATAAACTACAAATTTTACAATTATTACAATTAAATGAAATAAAAGGATGACAATTGCTTATTCTTCATTTTTACATACATACATATGTATATGTAAACGCGTACGGTTTAGATGAGAATTATGCATACATACATTAGAAATTTGCATATGTTTGTCTAGTTGCCCTTGAAATTTTTGTACTATGTATTTCTTTTGTCGGGACAACTAGCAAGTGCAGCACTCAGACATTAATTAAGTCCATTGTACTACACTTGGACTCCCTTTTAATTTTCTTTAAATCTACCCGATCTCCGAAGAAATCTGAGTAGGTCTTGTGGTGCCAAGGAGCCAAGATGGTCGCTTCTTAACACATCAGTGCCAAAGACCTCAAACCTGATTCGAGCGAAGGCGGGGCAGAAGGACAGGGAGTGGTCCGCCGTCTCATCCTCCTCTTCACAAGCTTGGCAGAGTACACTGTCTGAGATGCCCACCCTTTCCATATGCTTCGCACACAGAAAGTGGCCCGTCATCAATCCAACCTATTTGCTAACCGTGGCTTTGATGACCGCAGAAGGGAGTGGCAGAACGGGCTGTGGGCCAAAGAAGTTGGCCTCAGAACCCATTTTAGCTAAGGAGTCAGAGGTCTCGTTACCCACGATTCCCACGTGTCCCGGGACCCGTGTTAGCATCAGGCTATTATGTCTACCGACATAGTTCAGCCTGGATTTATAGGACTCGATTACCCCTGATTTGGTTGGGGGGCTGTCTAAGGCCATAAGCGCAGCTTGTTGGAAGTGACGGATCAAGTTTTGAGTAACTGTACCAACGTTTCGCTTGTCGTATTATTGCAGTGGTTTCATTTCGGATTTCCTTGTACCGGCGCCAAGAAGTATCCGTCAAGTTTTTTCTCCACTTAGCATAATACTTGTTGCACTTTCTAATGGCAGCTCGAACTTTCGAGTTGTACCAAGGACATGAACTATTTAAAACATTTACAGAACGAAGCGGAACATGCATGATAAATAACGAGGATAGGTTACGGTTGAGGAAGTCAAGTTTATTATCAACAGAACTAAGAAACCAACATTCATTCCAATTTAGAGAACCCATGTCTGAATACAAAGAATTAACATTCAACGATTTAAAATCACAATACTCATAGGTGGCACCTAAATTTGGACGATTCATCACAACATCTAAGGTACAAAATATTAAGTCGTGGTCAGATATAAAGTCAGCTTGGTCGAATTTAAGAATATGTGACAAGTCACATGTTATAAAATAATGAAGAAGACTAGGTTGTGAGTTATTTGAATATCTCGTTGGTGTAACAACACAAAGTCCTGCTGTTGCCAACTGGTCGAATAGTTTACTTCTACTAGGCTCATTTTTTAAAATGTTAACATTAAAATCACCACACAACAGGATACGTTCGTAATTTAAGACATATTCAGACAGGTCAACAAATAGTGTATCAAGAGCAATACTTTTGTTAGGATTGTAAACACATGCAATTAAAATTTTATTCATGCCATCAGATACTTCAGTAAATAAGTATTCATTTTCACAGTTATTTGACTTTGCTATTAGTTTAAATTTCAAACTTTTTTTGCAAAATACTTGTTTCGAAATTTTCTCTTAGTATTAAAATGTCCGACACAGAACTTTTTTATAATCTACTTGTGCTGCTTTCTGCAACTTACTGCATGCTCATGCGCGCACTTAACGCACAGCAGCTGCAGTTGTTGAGCATTTAAAAGACATATTTACCTACACATATTGATGCATACATATGTACGGAGCCGCGGCCATTCAACATGACAAAAATTGAAGATTTACCAAATACTGGCAAATAATTCAACGCGAAATATTCCAATATTGACTATTTAGAATGGTCGAGAAAAGTGGTATATGGGCGGCTAACTTATCAATGAATTTATTTTGTTGTGCTTTTTAATATTTGAAACTGTTCAGCGCCGTGGCGGGTAAATAATCATGGCCGCTACAGCTGCGCCTATGCATGCATTTTGTTCTTGTAGTCGCTAGGCTTAAAATTTTAGTTTTGGAAACATACGCATGAAGAGGCATAAAGTGAGTGTGTGCGATTATATCTACATACATATGTGTGTACGAGTATGTGTTGTTTTGCTTAGAACAGAAACATCTACGTACATACATTGTCCCAACATAGGTATTTATATTTGCATACATACATGTGACAAATGGTAACCCTGCGACAAGGAGCAGAAGTCACATGAGTGAACAAGCGAGTTATTGTTAGTTGTCAAGCAGCCGTAAAGCGAAGAAGTCTATTATTACTTACTATAAACTACAAATTTTACAATTAAATGAAATAAAAGGATTACGAGTGCTTATTCTTCATTTTTACATGCGGGCTCAACCTCTGAACAAAATACTAGGAAAAAGTCGAAGCATGAGAATGTTCGAGAATGCCTGTATGTAGATCAAGCAAAAAGAAGTGTAAGGCAGCAACAGAAGTTCAGTTAGAAATCGAAGAGAAAAAAGTAGAACCGAAACCGGTAGGAGAAGTTCAGTTGGAAGTTGAAAAAAGTGGGAAGCCGTAAGCAGCAAAAAAGAGTTAAGAAGAAGGGGAAGAAGACGATTCGAAGCTAAAGTCAGCAGCAAAAATTTCAGTGGAAGTTGAGAAAATTAGTTTTAAGTTGATAGAGTCTGAAGATTTTCACGTGAACAATATGCAGTTAAAATCAAGTGTATGCAGTAATTCGGCAAATTCAGTTGAATTTCTCGAAATGTTAAGAATTCTAGAGGCCAATAGGAGCGTAACAGTCGAACAATTTGCAAAAATTATACCAGATTATGACGGTATAACAGTTCCAATCAGAACGTTGCTGGAGAATTTCAACGAAAATGCTTCTGCGTACGATTTAACAGAAAAACAAAAGTATGTGAATGCGAGAAATAAGATGAGAGGAACAGCCACATTGTTCCTCGAAACGGTCAGCATCTCAAACTATGAAGCTTTATATAAAGCACTAGTCGAAGAGTTTGACCTGATACTTAGCAGTGCCGACGTTCATCAGAAGTTGATACAACGGAAAAAGAGAAATGAAGAGAATTTTCACGAGCTCGTACTTCAAATGAGGAAGCTAGAAGCGCTAGGAACGGTGGAAGATGAATCAGTCATTTGATATATCGTGGATAGTCTAAAGGTACGTGACTACTTGAAATACCCTTTATATAGCGCCAAAACTTTTAAAGAGCTGCGAGATCGTTTCGAAGTTATACAGCAGATGAGCGGCAATCAAATCAACAACCTGCAAAAGCAAAACTACGCGAAGCCAGCGCAGAAGGGCAGGGACAGCGGCAGCGAACTGGGTGGAGTTTCGAAACCACATTGTTTCAACTGCGGGTCAACTTCACACGTACGGTCACAATGCGAAGCAGAGACAAAATGTTTCAAGTGCAATGGTAGTGGACATATTGCAAAAAATTGTGACAAATCGAACGGGAAGAGGAGAGTAAGCATAATAACGAATGACAAGAGAAACAAGAGAATGCAGATCAATAACAAATATTTTTCATGTCTGATTGATACTGGCGCAGATGTATCGCTGATGCAGCAAACTGTGTATGAGAAACATTTTAGCAATTTGGAATTTAGTAAAAGTTCTGCAAAATTGTATGGTTTGGGAAATGTAACAACTACGGTTAAAGGTGCACTCAAAGCAGAAGTTTTGGTGGATAAGATAAAATCCGATCATGCATTCCTTGTTATAGCTGACAGCAAAATAAGTTGCGAGGTGATTGTGGGCTACGATTTCATTCAGCAATTCCAATTGGAATTTAATTCCGATGGGTATTTTTTTTCTGAAAAAATTGGTCAGAAGCACGATGGGACATTTCAGTGTGTATACAATGTTGTAGAATCGGGGCACGAAATTGACGTTGCACCACAGTACAGAGAAGTTGTAATGAAGGTAGGTAGGTAAGATGGCAAGAGTACCCCAGGTACACTACAAGTAGCACTTACGTGCCGTTTTGATACCATAATGTGGACCACTACCTGTGAAAGGATTAAGGGAGGAGATAAAACCGTCTATAGCCATCCAGTGCTGTTGATGTAGCGGAGGAGAGAAAAGGGATCTAGGCTGGAGAATTTCATCAAATCATCCCTAAAGGGGACGCTGAGGAATCTCAAGCGCCTTGCCGCCAGAGCCGGACATTTGCAAAAAAAGTGTTCCACAGTCTCTTTCTCAGCAGGATCCCCACAGCTTCTGCAATGGGGGTTGTAGGGAATTCCAAGCTTCTCCGCATGAGTGCCGATCACCCAGTGGCCAGTGATCACCGCAATGAGTTTGGAAATTGAATGACGGGGGGTTCCCATCATTTTAAGCGTTGTAATGAAATTAATCAATAATTATAAACCGGTTGCTAACCCTGCTGTACACCCTATTCAATTAAAAATAGTAACAAAGGGAAATCTACTGAACTTTAATGAGAGTCCAACTCGAATGTCTGGAGCAGAGCGTGCCGTTGTTAAAAAGCAAATTGAGGAATGGTTAGAAAAGGGTATAGTGCGTGAATCCACTGCAAATATAGCTAGGAAAATCGTTCTAGCAAAAAAGAAAGATGGCGGTTATCGTGTTTGCATAGACTATAGGAAACTGAATGCCACTGTGGTAAAATACCGATTCCCTGTACCGATTATTGACGAGGTTTTAGAGAAAATGCAGTCAGCTAGATTTTTTTCAGTGATGGACCTTAAAAAATGGGTTTTTCCACGTCCCTATCGAAGAAAGTAGCCAAAAGTACACGGCATTCGTTACGAAAGAGGGTTTATATGAATTTACTAGGGCACCATTTGGTTTCTGCAACTCACCTGCGGTGTTCGTTCGGTACGTTATGTATATTTTTCAGCAGCTTATAAACGTGGGAATAATGGAAATGTATGTAGACGACATAGTAGTTTTTGGTCAAACAAGCGATGAATGCCTTACAAATGTGCGAAAAGTGTTGCAAACAGCAGAACCTTACGGCTTGCAGATTAAATGGGCTAAGTGTAAGTTTTTAAGAGATAAAATTAGCTTCTTGGGGCACGAAATTCAGAATGGCAACATATGGCCAGGTAAAGATAAAATAAAAGCCGTTAAACATTTTCATATGCGGAAAAATATTAGAGGAGTTCAAGCGTTTTTAGGATTAGCTGGATATTTTAGAAATTTTATCCAAAATTATGCAACTAAAGCTAGGTCACTAACGCAGTTATTGAAAAAAGATGCAGCATTTGTAATGGGTGTCACAGAACAGCAAGCAGTACAGAAGTTGAAGGCAGCACTTACTCAAGACCCCGTTTTAAAGATTTTCAAACAAAACGAAAAAACTCAACTTCATGTCGTTGCATTAAAGCATGGCTTTGGGGCAACATTGGTGCAGCAGCATGAGAGCAAGTGGCATCCGGTGTCTGGAGCCGAAAGACGTCACCACAAGAAGAAAAACTTCACAGCTACTTTCTGGAAGTGAAGGCAGTATATCTAGCGACGAAACGTCTTCGTCATTATTTGATGGGTATACGGTTTGACCTAATAACAGATTGCGCAGCGTTTAAGCAGACAGCTGCCAAAAAAATGTGCCATGTGAAGTAGTTCAGTGGCTCATGTACTTACAAGATTTTGACTTTAATATTGAGCATCGTTCAGCAGATAGAATGAAACACGTAGATAGCTTAAGCCGCTATCCGGTTATGGTAATCGAGTCACACATAAAAGCAAAAATTCGTAAAGCGCAGCAAAATGATGAACATCTGAAGGCAGTAACTGCAGTTCTCGAACAGAAACCTTACGCTGACTATGTTTTGAAAAACGGAGTTTTATTTAAACAATAAAAGGGCCTAGAACTGCTCGTTGTACCACGAAGTATGGAAAAGGAAATTATAAGAAATGTTCATAACTTCGGCCATTTCAGCACACAAAAAACGATTCACGTAATTCAACAAGATTATTTTATACCGCATCTCGAAAAAATGTAACGCAGCATATTTCGAATTGTATTGAGTGCATAATCGAATGTTGGGAAAGCAAGAGGACTTTCTGCATTGTAATGGCAAGGGTGACTCTCCACTGTCTACTATCCATATAGACCATTTAGGAATTTTAGATCCTACGGCGAAGAATTATAAGTATATTTTTGCGATTGTTGATGGATTTTCGAAATTTGTTTGGATATTTCCGACCAAGTCAACGGACGCAGAGGAAGCAGTAAAGCATTCAAAAACATGGACTACAACATTTGGAAATCCGCAACGAATTGTGAGCGACAGAGGATCGGCTTTTTTATCAAATTTATTTAAAGATTTCTGCAAGGAAAATAAAATCGAGCATATTGCAATAACAACGGGTGTCCCGAGGAGCAACGGACAAATTGAACGCGTCAATAGGGTTATACTTTCTATGTCGGCAAAACTGTCAGCTAATAATTCAGCCAAATGGTATAATTATGCAGCGATGGTGCAAAAAGCGATTAACGCACATGTTCATACAACAACAAAATTTACACCTTACGAAATTATGTTTGGTGTAAAAATGAGAAACGAAATGTCTGCCGATATAATTAAGTTGCTCCAAGATGAAATGTTGGTCGCATTCCAAGAGGATTGCAACAAACTAAGAGAGGAGGCTCGTATCAATATCCAAGCCGCCCAAGAAGTGTATAGACGAAATTTCGACAGGATGCGTGAAAGTAGTCAGGGATATCAAAAGGCGGATTTGGTGGTGATAAAAGTAACACAGTTTTCAGATAAAAAGTTGGGGAACAAGTTCATCGGGCCTTATAGCGTGGTCAGAGATAAAGGTAATGGGCGGTACGAGGTTGAAAAAGCAGCCGATTTCGTTGGGCCGCACCTTACTTCTACCAGCGTCTACAATATGAAGCTTTGGGCGCATTATACAGATGAGAACGAAGTGTCATCTGGGACAGATGACGAACAGGATGACCGAATGTGACAAATGGCAACCCTGCGACAAGGAGCAGAACTCACATGAGTGAACAAGCGAATTATTGTTAGTTGTCAAGCAGCCGTAAAGCGAAGAAGTCTATTATTACTTACTATAAACTACAAATTTTACAATTATTACAATTAAATGAAATAAAAGGATGACAATTGCTTATTCTTCATTTTTACATACATACATATGTATATGTAAACGCGTACGGTTTAGATGAGAATTATGCATACATACATTAGAAATTTGCATATGTTTGTCTAGTTGCCCTTGAAATTTTTGTACTATGTATTTCTTTTGTCGGGACAACTAGCAAGTGCAGCACTCAGACATTAATTAAGTCCATTGTACTACACTTGGACTCCCTTTTAATTTTCTTTAAATCTACCCGATCTCCGAAGAAATCTGAGTAGGTCTTGTGGTGCCAAGGAGCCAAGATGGTCGCTTCTTAACACATCAGTGCCAAAGACCTCAAACCTGATTCGAGCGAAGGCGGGGCAGAAGCACAGGGAGTGGTCCGCCGTCTCATCCTCCTCTTCACAAGCTTGGCAGAGTACACTGTCTGAGATGCCCACCCTTTCCATATGCTTCGCACACAGAAAGTGGCCCGTCATCAATCCAACCTATTTGCTAACCGTGGCTTTGATGACCGCAGAAGGGAGTGGCAGAACGGGCTGTGGGCCAAAGAAGTTGGCCTCAGAACCCATTTTAGCTAAGGAGTCAGAGGTCTCGTTACCCACGATTCCCACGTGTCCCGGAACCCGTGTTAGCATCAGGCTATTATGTCTACCGACATAGTTCAGCCTGGATTTATAGGACTCGATTACCCCTGATTTGGTTGGAGGGCTGTCTAAGGCCATAAGCGCAGCTTGTTAGAAGTGACGGATCAAGTTTTGAGTAACTGTACCAACGTTTCGCTTGTCGTATTATTGCAGTGGTTTCATTTCGGATTTCCTTGTACCGGCGCCAAGAAGTATCCGTCAAGTTTTTTCTCCACTTAGCATAATACTTGTTGCACTTTCTAATGGCAGCTCGAACTTTCGAGTTGTACCAAGGACATGAACTATTTAAAACATTTACAGAACGAAGCGGAACATGCATGATAAATAACGAGGATAGGTTACGGTTGAGGAAGTCAAGTTTATTATCAACAGAACTAAGAAACCAACATTCATTCCAATTTAGAGAACCCATGTCTGAATACAAAGAATTAACATTCAACGATTTAAAATCACAATACTCATTGGTGGCACCTAAATTTGGACGATTCATCACAACATCTAAGGTACAAAATATTAAGTCGTGGTCAGATATAAAGTCAGCTTGGTCGAATTTAAGAATATGTGACAAGTCACATGTTATAAAATAATGAAGAAGACTAAGTTGTGAGTTATTTGAATATCTCGTTGGTGTAACAACACAAAGTCCTGCTGTTGCCAACTGGTCGAATAGTTTACTTCTACTAGGCTCATTTTTTAAAATGTTAACATTAAAATCACCACGCAACAGGATACGTTCGTAATTTAAGACATATTCAGACAGGTCAACAAATAGTGTATCAAGAGCAATACTTTTGTTAGGATTGTAAACACATGCAATTAAAATTTTATTAAATTTTATTCATGCCATCAGATACTTCAGTAAATAAGTATTCATTTTCACAGTTATTTGACTTTGCTATTAGTTTAAATTTCAAACTTTTTTTTGCAAAATACTTGTTTCGAAATTTTCTCTTAGTATTAAAATGTCCGACACAGAACTTTTTCATAATCTACTTGTGCTGCTTTCTGCAATTTACTGTATGCTCATGCGCGCACTTAACGCACAGCAGCTGCAGTTGTCGAGCATTTAAAAGACATATTTACCTACACATATTGATGCATACATATGTACGGAGCCGCGGCCATTCAACATGACAAAAATTGAAGATTTACCAAATACTGGCAAATAATTCAACGCGAAATATTCCAATATTGACTATTTAGAATGGTCGAGAAAAGTGGTATATGGGCGGCTAACTTATCAATGAATTTGTTTTTGTTGTGCTTTTTAATATTTGAAACTGTTCAGCGCCGTGGCGGGTAAATAATCATGGCCGCTACAGCTGCGCCTATGCATGCATTTTGTTCTTGTAGTCGCTAGGCTTAAAATTTTAGTTTTGGAAACATACGCATGAAGAGGCATAAAGTGAGTGTGTGCGATTATATCTACATACATATGTGTGTACGAGTAAGTATTGTTTTGCTTAGAACAGAAACATCTACGTATATACATTGTCCCAACATATGTATTTATATTTGCATACATACATGTGACAAATGGCAACCCTGCGACAAGGAGCAGAAGTCACATGAGTGAACAAGCGAGTTATTGTTAGTTGTCAAGCAGCCGTAAAGCGAAGAAGTCTATTATTACTTACTATAAACTACAAATTTTACAATTAAATGAAATAAAAGGATTACGAGTGCTTATTCTTCATTTTTACATGCGGGCTCAACCTCTGAACAAAATACTAGGAAAAAGTCGAAGCATGAGAATGTTCGAGAATGCCTGTATGTAGATCAAGCAAAAAGAAGTGTAAGGCAGCAACAGAAGTTCAGTTAGAAATCGAAGAGAAAAAAGTAGAACCGAAACCGGTAGGAGAAGTTCAGTTGGAAGTTGAAAAAAGTGGGAAGCCGTAAGCAGCAAAAAAGAGTTAAGAAGAAGGGGAAGAAGACGATTCGAAGCTAAAGTCAGCAGCAAAAATTTCAGTGGAAGTTGAGAAAATTAGTTTTAAGTTGATAGAGTCTGAAGATTTTCACGTGAACAATATGCAGTTAAAATCAAGTGTATGCAGTAATTCGGCAAATTCAGTTGAATTTCTCGAAATGTTAAGAATTCTAGAGGCCAATAGGAGCGTAACAGTCGAACAATTTGCAAAAATTATACCAGATTATGACGGTATAACAGTTCCAATCAGAACGTTGCTGGAGAATTTCAACGAAAATGCTTCTGCGTACGATTTAACAGAAAAACAAAAGTATGTGAATGCGAGAAATAAGATGAGAGGAACAGCCACATTGTTCCTCGAAACGGTCAGCATCTCAAACTATGAAGCTTTATATAAAGCACTAGTCGAAGAGTTTGACCTGATACTTAGCAGTGCCGACGTTCATCAGAAGTTGATACAACGGAAAAAGAGAAATGAAGAGAATTTTCACGAGCTCGTACTTCAAATGAGGAAGCTAGAAGCGCTAGGAACGGTGGAAGATGAATCAGTCATTTGATATATCGTGGATAGTCTAAAGGTACGTGACTACTTGAAATACCCTTTATATAGCGCCAAAACT
Source organism: Anastrepha obliqua (assembly GCF_027943255.1). Classification (NCBI taxonomy): domain Eukaryota; kingdom Metazoa; phylum Arthropoda; class Insecta; order Diptera; family Tephritidae; genus Anastrepha; species Anastrepha obliqua. The sequence goes on from NC_072897.1 coordinate 129,071, forward strand.
TTTAAAGAGCTGCGAGATCGTTTCGAAGTTATACAGCAGATGAGCGGCAATCAAATCAACAACCTGCAAAAGCAAAACTACGCGAAGCCAGCGCAGAAGGGCAGGGACAGCGGCAGCGAACTGGGTGGAGTTTCGAAACCACATTGTTTCAACTGCGGGTCAACTTCACACGTACGGTCACAATGCGAAGCAGAGACAAAATGTTTCAAGTGCAATGGTAGTGGACATATTGCAAAAAATTATGACAAATCGAACGGGAAGAGGAGAGTAAGCATAATAACGAATGACAAGAGAAACAAGAGAATGCAGATCAATAACAAATATTTTTCATGTCTGATTGATACTGGCGCAGATGTATCGCTGATGCAGCAAACTGTGTATGAGAAACATTTTAGCAATTTGGAATTTAGTAAAAGTTCTGCGAAATTGTATGGTTTGGGAAATGTAACAACTACGGTTAAAGGTGCACTCAAAGCAGAAGTTTTGGTGGATAAGATAAAATCCGATCATGCATTCCTTGTTATAGCCGACAGCAAAATAAGTTGCGAGGTGATTGTGGGCTACGATTTCATTCAGCAATTCCAATTGGAATTTAATTCCGATGGGTATTTTTTTTCTGAAAAAATTGGTCAGAAGCACGATGGGACATTTCAGTGTGTATACAATGTTGTAGAATCGGGGCACGAAATTGACGTTGCACCACAGTACAGAGAAGTTGTAATGAAGGTAGGTAGGTAAGATGGCAAGAGTACCCCAGGTACACTACAAGTAGCACTTACGTGCCGTTTTGATACCATAATGTGGACCACTACCTGTGAAAGGATTAAGGGAGGAGATAAAACCGTCTATAGCCATCCAGTGCTGTTGATGTAGCGGAGGAGAGAAAAGGGATCTAGGCTGGAGAACTTCATCAAATCATCCCTAAAGGGGACGCTGAGGAATCTCAAGCGCCTTGCCGCCAGAGCCGGACATTTGCAAAAAAAGTGTTCCACAGTCTCTTTCTCAGCAGGATCCCCACAGCTTCTGCAATGGGGGTTGTAGGGAATTCCAAGCTTCTCCGCATGAGTGCCGATCACCCAGTGGCCAGTGATCACCGCAATGAGTTTGGAAATTGAATGACGGGGGGTTCCCATCATTTTAAGCGTTGTAATGAAATTAATCAATAATTATAAACCGGTTGCTAACCCTGCTGAACACCCTATTCAATTAAAAATAGTAACAAAGGGAAATCTACTGAACTTTAATGAGAGTCCAACTCGAATGTCTGGAGCAGAGCGTGCCGTTGTTAAAAAGCAAATTGAGGAATGGTTAGAAAAGGGTATAGTGCGTGGATCCACTGCAAATATAGCTAGGAAAATCGTCCTAGCAAAAAAGAAAGATGGCGGTTATCGTGTTTGCATAGACTATAGGAAACTGAATGCCACTGTGGTAAAATACCGATTCCCTGTACCGATTATTGACGAGGTTTTAGAGAAAATGCAGTCAGCTAGATTTTTTTCAGTGATGGACCTGAAAAATGGGTTTTTCCACGTCCCTATAGAAGAAAGTAGCCAAAAGTACACGGCATTCGTTACGAAAGAGGGTTTATATGAATTTACTAGGGCACCATTTGGTTTCTGCAACTCACCTGCGGTGTTCGTTCGGTACGTTATGTATATTTTTCAGCAGCTTATAAACGTGGGAATAATGGAAATGTATGTAGACGACATAGTAGTTTTTGGTCAAACAAGCGATGAATGCCTTACAAATGTGCGAAAAGTGTTGCAAACAGCAGAACCTTACGGCTTGCAGATTAAATGGGCTAAGTGTAAGTTTTTAAGAGATAAAATTAGCTTCTTGGGGCACGAAATTCAGAATGGCAACATATGGCCAGGTAAAGATAAAATAAAAGCCGTTAAACATTTTCATATGCGGAAAAATATTAGAGGAGTTCAAGCGTTTTTAGGATTAGCTGGATATTTTAGAAATTTTATCCAAAATTATGCAACTAAAGCTAGGTCACTAACGCAGTTATTGAAAAAAGATGCAGCATTTGTAATGGGTGTCACAGAACAGCAAGCAGTACAGAAGTTGAAGGCAGCACTTACTCAAGACCCCGTTTTAAAGATTTTCAAACAAAACGAAAAAACTCAACTTCATGTCGTTGCATTAAAGCATGGCTTTGGGGCAACATTGGTGCAGCAGCATGAGAGCAAGTGGCATCCGGTGTCTGGAGCCGAAAGACGTCACCACAAGAAGAAAAACTTCACAGCCACTTTCTGGAAGTGAAGGCAGTATATCTAGCGACGAAACGTCTTCGTCATTATTTGATGGGTATACGGTTTGACCTAATAACAGATTGCGCAGCGTTTAAGCAGACAGCTGCCAAAAAAATGTGCCATGTGAAGTAGTTCAGTGGCTCATGTACTTACAAGATTTTGACTTTAATATTGAGCATCGTTCAGCAGATAGAATGAAACACGTAGATAGCTTAAGCCGCTATCCGGTTATGGTAATCGAGTCACACATAAAAGCAAAAATTCGTAAAGCGCAGCAAAATGATGAACATCTGAAGGCAGTAACTGTAGTTCTCGAACAGAAACCTTACGCTGACTATGTTTTGAAAAACGGAGTTTTATTTAAACAATTAAAGGGCCTAGAACTGCTCGTTGTACCACGAAGTATGGAAAAGGAAATTATAAGAAATGTTCATAATTTCGGCCATTTCAGCACACAAAAAACGATTCACGTAATTCAACAAGATTATTTTATACCGCATCTCGAAAAAATGTAACGCAGCATATTTCGAATTGTATTGAGTGCATAGTACATAATCGAATGTTGGGAAAGCAAGAGGACTTTCTGCATTGTATTGGCAAGGGTGACTCTCCACTGTCTACATTTAGGAATTTTAGATCCTACGGCGAAGAATTATAAGTATATTTTTGCGATTGTTGATGGATTTTCGAAATTTGTTTGGATATTTCCGACCAAGTCAACGGACGCAGAGGAAGCAGTAAAGCATTCAAAAACATGGACTACAACATTTGGAAATCCGCAACGAATTGTGAGCGACAGAGGATCGGCTTTTTTATCAAATTTATTTAAAGATTTCTGCAAGGAAAATAAAATCGAGCATATTGCAATAACAACGGGTGTCCCGAGGAGCAACGGACAAATTGAACGCGTCAATAGGGTTATACTTTCTATGTCGGCAAAACTGTCAGCTAATAATTCAGCCAAATGGTATAATTATGCAGCGATGGTGCAAAAAGCGATTAACGCACATGTTCATACAACAACAAAATTTACACCTTACGAAATTATGTTTGGTGTAAAAATGAGAAACGAAATGTCTGCCGATATAATTAAGTTGCTCCAAGATGAAATGTTGGTCGCATTCCAAGAGGATTGCAACAAACTAAGAGAGGAGGCTCGTATCAATATCCAAGCCGCCCAAGAAGTGTATAGACGAAATTTCGACAGGAGGCGTAAAAGTAGTCAGGGATATCAAAAGGCGGATTTGGTGGTGATAAAAGTAACACAGTTTTCAGATAAAAAGTTGGGGAACAAGTTCATCGGGCCTTATAGCGTGGTCAGAGATAAAGGTAATGGGCGGTACGAGGTTGAAAAAGCAGCCGATTTCGTTGGGCCGCACCTTACTTCTACCAGCGTCGACAATATGAAGCTTTGGGCGCATTATACAGATGAGAACGAGTTGTCATATGGGACAGATGACGAACAGGATGACCGAATGTGACAAATGGCAACCCTGCGACAAGGAGCAGAACTCACATGAGTGAACAAGCGAATTATTGTTAGTTGTCAAGCAGCCGTAAAGCGAAGAAGTCTATTATTACTTACTATAAACTACAAATTTTACAATTATTACAATTAAATGAAATAAAAGGATGACAATTGCTTATTCTTCATTTTTACATACATACATATGTATATGTAAACGCGTACGGTTTAGATGAGAATTATGCATACATACATTAGAAATTTGCATATGTTTGTCTAGTTGCCCTTGAAATTTTTGTACTATGTATTTCTTTTGTCGGGACAACTAGCAAGTGCAGCACTCAGACATTAATTAAGTCCATTGTACTACACTTGGACTCCCTTTTAATTTTCTTTAAATCTACCCGATCTCCGAAGAAATCTGAGTAGGTCTTGTGGTGCCAAGGAGCCAAGATGGTCGCTTCTTAACACATCAGTGCCAAAGACCTCAAACCTGATTCGAGCGAAGGCGGGGCAGAAGCACAGGGAGTGGTCCGCCGTCTCATCCTCCTCTTCACAAGCTTGGCAGAGTACACTGTCTGAGATGCCCACCCTTTCCATATGCTTCGCACACAGAAAGTGGCCCATCATCAATCCAACCTATTTGCTAACCGTGGCTTTGATGACCGCAGAAGGGAGTGGCAGAACGGGCTGTGGGCCAAAGAAGTTGGCCTCAGAACCCATTTTAGCTAAGGAGTCAGAGGTCTCGTTACCCACGATTCCCACGTGTCCCGGAACCCGTGTTAGCATCAGGCTATTATGTCTACCGACATAGTTCAGCCTGGATTTATAGGACTCGATTACCCCTGATTTGGTTGGGGGGCTGTCTAAGGCCATAAGCGCAGCTTGTTGGAAGTGACGGATCAAGTTTTGAGTAACTGTACCAACGTTTCGCTTGTCGTATTATTGCAGTGGTTTCATTTCGGATTTCCTTGTACCGGCGCCAAGAAGTATCCGTCAAGTTTTTTCTCCACTTAGCATAATACTTGTTGCACTTTCTAATGGCAGCTCGAACTTTCGAGTTGTACCAAGGACATGAACTATTTAAAACATTTACAGAACGAAGCGGAACATGCATGATAAATAACGAGGATAGGTTACGGTTGAGGAAGTCAAGTTTATTATCAACAGAACTAAGAAACCAACATTCATTCCAATTTAGAGAACCCATGTCTGAATACAAAGAATTAACATTGAACGATTTAAAATCACAATACTCATAGGTGGCACCTAAATTTGGACGATTCATCACAACATCTAAGGTACAAAATATTAAGTCGTGGTCAGATATAAAGTCAGCTTGGTCGAATTTAAGAATATGTGACAAGTCACATGTTATAAAATAATGAAGAAGACTAGGTTGTGAGTTATTTGAATATCTCGTTGGTGTAACAACACAAAGTCCTGCTGTTGCCAACTGGTCGAATAGTTTACTACTACTAGGCTCATTTTTTAAAATGTTAACATTAAAATCACCACGCAACAGGATACGTTCGTAATTTAAGACATATTCAGACAGGTCAACAAATAGTGTATCAAGAGCAATACTTTTGTTAGGATTGTAAACACATGCAATTTATTTCATGCCATCAGATACTTCAGTAAATAAGTATTCATTTTCACAGTTATTTGACTTTGCTATTAGTTTAAATTTCAAACTTTTTTTGCAAAATACTTGTTTCGAAATTTTCTCTTAGTATTAAAATGTCCGACACAGAACTTTTTCATAATCTACTTGTGCTGCTTTCTGCAATTTACTGTATGCTCATGCGCGCACTTAACGCACAGCAGCTGCAGTTGTCGAGCATTTAAAAGACATATTTACCTACACATATTGATGCATACATATGTACGGAGCCGCGGCCATTCAACATGACAAAAATTGAAGATTTACCAAATACTGGCAAATAATTCAACGCGAAATATTCCAATATTGACTATTTAGAATGGTCGAGAAAAGTGGTATATGGGCGGCTAACTTATCAATGAATTTGTTTTTGTTGTGCTTTTTAATATTTGAAACTGTTCAGCGCCGTGGCGGGTAAATAATCATGGCCGCTACAGCTGCGCCTATGCATGCATTTTGTTCTTGTAGTCGCTAGGCTTAAAATTTTAGTTTTGGAAACATACGCATGAAGAGGCATAAAGTGAGTGTGTGCGATTATATCTACATACATATGTGTGTACGAGTAAGTATTGTTTTGCTTAGAACAGAAACATCTACTTATATACATTGTCCCAACATATGTATTTATATTTGCATACATACATGTGACAAATGGCAACCCTGCGACAAGGAGCAGAAGTCACATGAGTGAACAAGCGAGTTATTGTTAGTTGTCAAGCAGCCGTAAAGCGAAGAAGTCTATTATTACTTACTATAAACTACAAATTTTACAATTAAATGAAATAAAAGGATTACGATTGCTTATTCTTCATTTTTACATGCGGGCTCAACCTCTGAACAAAATACTAGGAAAAAGTCGAAGCATGAGAATGTTCGAGAATGCCTGTATGTAGATCAAGCAAAAAGAAGTGTAAGGCAGCAACAGAAGTTCAGTTAGAAATCGAAGAGAAAAAAGTAGAACCGAAACCGGTAGGAGAAGTTCAGTTGGAAGTTGAAAAAAGTGGGAAGCCGTAAGCAGCAAAAAAGAGTCAAGAAGAAGGGGAAGAAGACGATTCGAAGCTAAAGTCAGCAGCAAAAATTTCAGTGGAAGTTGAGAAAATTAGTTTTAAGTTGATAGAGTCTGAAGATTTTCACGTGAACAATATGCAGTTAACATCAAGTGTATGCAGTAATTCGGCAAATTCAGTTGAATTTCTCGAAATGTTAAGAATTCTAGAGGCCAATAGGAGCGTAACAGTCGAACAATTTGCAAAAATTATACCAGATTATGACGGTATAACAGTTCCAATCAGAACGTTGCTGGAGAATTTCAACGAAAATGCTTCTGCGTACGATTTAACAGAAAAACAAAAGTATGTGAATGCGAGAAATAAGATGAGAGGAACAGCCACATTGTTCCTCGAAACGGTCAGCATCTCAAACTATGAAGCTTTATATAAAGCACTAGTCGAAGAGTTTGACCTGATACTTAGCAGTGCCGACGTTCATCAGAAGTTGATACAACGGAAAAAGAGAAATGAAGAGAATTTTCACGAGCTCGTACTTCAAATGAGGAAGCTAGAAGCGCTAGGAACGGTGGAAGATGAATCAGTCATTTGATATATCGTGGATAGTCTAAAGGTACGTGACTACTTGAAATACCCTTTATATAGCGCCAAAACTTTTAAAGAGCTGCGAGATCGTTTCGAAGTTATACAGCAGATGAGCGGCAATCAAATCAACAACCTGCAAAAGCAAAACTACGCGAAGCCAGCGCAGAAGGGCAGGGACAGCGGCAGCGAACTGGGTGGAGTTTCGAAACCACATTGTTTCAACTGCGGGTCAACTTCACACGTACGGTCACAATGCGAAGCAGAGACAAAATGTTTCAAGTGCAATGGTAGTGGACATATTGCAAAAAATTGTGACAAATCGAACGGGAAGAGGAGAGTAAGCATAATAACGAATGACAAGAGAAACAAGAGAATGCAGATCAATAACAAATATTTTTCATGTCTGATTGATACTGGCGCAGATGTATCGCTGATGCAGCAAACTGTGTATGAGAAACATTTTAGCAATTTGGAATTTAGTAAAAGTTCTGCAAAATTGTATGGTTTGGGAAATGTAACAACTACGGTTAAAGGTGCACTCAAAGCAGAAGTTTTGGTGGATAAGATAAAATCCGATCATGCATTCCTTGTTATAGCTGACAGCAAAATAAGTTGCGAGGTGATTGTGGGCTACGATTTCATTCAGCAATTCCAATTGGAATTTAATTCCGATGGGTATTTTTTTTCTGAAAAAATTGGTCAGAAGCACGATGGGACATTTCAGTGTGTATACAATGTTGTAGAATCGGGGCACGAAATTGACGTTGCACCACAGTACAGAGAAGTTGTAATGAAGGTAGGTAGGTAAGATGGCAAGAGTACCCCAGGTACACTACAAGTAGCACTTACGTGCCGTTTTGATACCATAATGTGGACCACTACCTGTGAAAGGATTAAGGGAGGAGATAAAACCGTCTATAGCCATCCAGTGCTGTTGATGTAGCGGAGGAGAGAAAAGGGATCTAGGCTGGAGAATTTCATCAAATCATCCCTAAAGGGGACGCTGAGGAATCTCAAGCGCCTTGCCGCCAGAGCCGGACATTTGCAAAAAAAGTGTTCCACAGTCTCTTTCTCAGCAGGATCCCCACAGCTTCTGCAATGGGGGTTGTAGGGAATTCCAAGCTTCTCCGCATGAGTGCCGATCACCCAGTGGCCAGTGATCACCGCAATGAGTTTGGAAATTGAATGACGGGGGGTTCCCATCATTTTAAGCGTTGTAATGAAATTAATCAATAATTATAAACCGGTTGCTAACCCTGCTGTACACCCTATTCAATTAAAAATAGTAACAAAGGGAAATCTACTGAACTTTAATGAGAGTCCAACTCGAATGTCTGGAGCAGAGCGTGCCGTTGTTAAAAAGCAAATTGAGGAATGGTTAGAAAAGGGTATAGTGCGTGGATCCACTGCAAATATAGCTAGGAAAATCGTCCTAGCAAAAAAGAAAGATGGCGGTTATCGTGTTTGCATAGACTATAGGAAACTGAATGCCACTGTGGTAAAATACCGATTCCCTGTACCGATTATTGACGAGGTTTTAGAGAAAATGCAGTCAGCTAGATTTTTTTCAGTGATGGACCTGAAAAATGGGTTTTTCCACGTCCCTATCGAAGAAAGTAGCCAAAAGTACACGGCATTCGTTACGAAAGAGGGTTTATATGAATTTACTAGGGCACCATTTGGTTTCTGCAACTCACCTGCGGTGTTCGTTCGGTACGTTATGTATATTTTTCAGCAGCTTATAAACGTGGGAATAATGGAAATGTATGTAGACGACATAGTAGTTTTTGGTCAAACAAGCGATGAATGCCTTACAAATGTGCGAAAAGTGTTGCAAACAGCAGAACCTTACGGCTTGCAGATTAAATGGGCTAAGTGTAAGTTTTTAAGAGATAAAATTAGCTTCTTGGGGCACGAAATTCAGAATGGCAACATATGGCCAGGTAAAGATAAAATAAAAGCCGTTAAACATTTTCATATGCGGAAAAATATTAGAGGAGTTCAAGCGTTTTTAGGATTAGCTGGATATTTTAGAAATTTTATCCAAAATTATGCAACTAAAGCTAGGTCACTAACGCAGTTATTGAAAAAAGATGCAGCATTTGTAATGGGTGTCACAGAACAGCAAGCAGTACAGAAGTTGAAGGCAGCACTTACTCAAGACCCCGTTTTAAAGATTTTCAAACAAAACGAAAAAACTCAACTTCATGTCGTTGCATTAAAGCATGGCTTTGGGGCAACATTGGTGCAGCAGCATGAGAGCAAGTGGCATCCGGTGTCTGGAGCCGAAAGACGTCACCACAAGAAGAAAAACTTCACAGCTACTTTCTGGAAGTGAAGGCAGTATATCTAGCGACGAAACGTCTTCGTCATTATTTGATGGGTATACGGTTTGACCTAATAACAGATTGCGCAGCGTTTAAGCAGACAGCTGCCAAAAAAATGTGCCATGTGAAGTAGTTCAGTGGCTCATGTACTTACAAGATTTTGACTTTAATATTGAGCATCGTTCAGCAGATAGAATGAAACACGTAGATAGCTTAAGCCGCTATCCGGTTATGGTAATCGAGTCACACATAAAAGCAAAAATTCGTAAAGCGCAGCAAAATGATGAACATCTGAAGGCAGTAACTGTAGTTCTCGAACAGAAACCTTACGCTGACTATGTTTTGAAAAACGGAGTTTTATTTAAACAATTAAAGGGCCTAGAACTGCTCGTTGTACCACGAAGTATGGAAAAGGAAATTATAAGAAATGTTCATAATTTCGGCCATTTCAGCACACAAAAAACGATTCACGTAATTCAACAAGATTATTTTATACCGCATCTCGAAAAAATGTAACGCAGCATATTTCGAATTGTATTGAGTGCATAGTACATAATCGAATGTTGGGAAAGCAAGAGGACTTTCTGCATTGTATTGGCAAGGGTGACTCTCCACTGTCTACATTTAGGAATTTTAGATCCTACGGCGAAGAATTATAAGTATATTTTTGCGATTGTTGATGGATTTTCGAAATTTGTTTGGATATTTCCGACCAAGTCAACGGACGCAGAGGAAGCAGTAAAGCATTCAAAAACATGGACTACAACATTTGGAAATCCGCAACGAATTGTGAGCGACAGAGGATCGGCTTTTTTATCAAATTTATTTAAAGATTTCTGCAAGGAAAATAAAATCGAGCATATTGCAATAACAACGGGTGTCCCGAGGAGCAACGGACAAATTGAACGCGTCAATAGGGTTATACTTTCTATGTCGGCAAAACTGTCAGCTAATAATTCAGCCAAATGGTATAATTATGCAGCGATGGTGCAAAAAGCGATTAACGCACATGTTCATACAACAACAAAATTTACACCTTACGAAATTATGTTTGGTGTAAAAATGAGAAACGAAATGTCTGCCGATATAATTAAGTTGCTCCAAGATGAAATGTTGGTCGCATTCCAAGAGGATTGCAACAAACTAAGAGAGGAGGCTCGTATCAATATCCAAGCCGCCCAAGAAGTGTATAGACGAAATTTCGACAGGAGGCGTAAAAGTAGTCAGGGATATCAAAAGGCGGATTTGGTGGTGATAAAAGTAACACAGTTTTCAGATAAAAAGTTGGGGAACAAGTTCATCGGGCCTTATAGCGTGGTCAGAGATAAAGGTAATGGGCGGTACGAGATTGAAAAAGCAGCCGATTTCGTTGGGCCGCACCTTACTTCTACCAGCGTCGACAATATGAAGCTTTGGGCGCATTATACAGATGAGAACGAGTTGTCATATGGGACAGATGACGAACAGGATGACCGAATGTGACAAATGGCAACCCTGCGACAAGGAGCAGAACTCACATGAGTGAACAAGCGAATTATTGTTAGTTGTCAAGCAGCCGTAAAGCGAAGAAGTCTATTATTACTTACTATAAACTACAAATTTTACAATTATTACAATTAAATGAAATAAAAGGATGACAATTGCTTATTCTTCATTTTTACATACATACATATGTATATGTAAACGCGTACGGTTTAGATGAGAATTATGCATACATACATTAGAAATTTGCATATGTTTGTCTAGTTGCCCTTGAAATTTTTGTACTATGTATTTCTTTTGTCGGGACAACTAGCAAGTGCAGCACTCAGACATTAATTAAGTCCATTGTACTACACTTGGACTCCCTTTTAATTTTCTTTAAATCTACCCGATCTCCGAAGAAATCTGAGTGCCAAGGAGCCAAGATGGTCGCTTCTTAACACATCAGTGCCAAAGACCTCAAACCTGATTCGAGCGAAGGCGGGGCAGAAGCACAGGGAGTGGTCCGCCGTCTCATCCTCCTCTTCACAAGCTTGGCAGAGTACACTGTCTGAGATGCCCACCCTTTCCATATGCTTCGCACACAGAAAGTGGCCCATCATCAATCCAACCTATTTGCTAACCGTGGCTTTGATGACCGCAGAAGGGAGTGGCAGAACGGGCTGTGGGCCAAAGAAGTTGGCCTCAGAACCCATTTTAGCTAAGGAGTCAGAGGTCTCGTTACCCACGATTCCCACGTGTCCCGGAACCCGTGTTAGCATCAGGCTATTATGTCTACCGACATAGTTCAGCCTGGATTTATAGGACTCGATTACCCCTGATTTGGTTGGGGGGCTGTCTAAGGCCATAAGCGCAGCTTGGCTGTCGCTGCAGGCACATATAGATCTAACTCTCCATCGTTTTTCCACAACAAAGTTCATCGCTTCTTAAACTGCATTCACCTCCGCTTGAAACACATATGCATGCATTCCAAGAGCAAAGTTCAGTTTTGTCCTGCTGGAGCCATCTGTGAATATGCGAACACAGTTTTTGCCAGGCTCATTTTCTGAGTTTGACCACAACTGAGCCTCTGGCAGTACTACACTGTATCTCTTTTGAGTTACGACTCTTGATGGCATAGAGTCAAGGGGAATGGAGAGAATCATTGGATCATTGGATCACTGACGCATAGGTGAAAATAGGTCTTATCATAGCCGTGAAGATCCATAGGACCTTGCTAGGAGATGGATGAGCCTTCAGCGACTTCTGATGCATGCGCAATTCCTCCAGTCGTTCCAGACTTTTCAGCATGAAAGAAGTCATGCTGATGGGTCTAAAACCTTTGGGATGAAGGCGATCTTCACCATCCTCCAATAGCGTGGTATGTAGGCCTTCCAAAGGCCTGCAAAGAAGATTTTCTGTAAGGCTGCTGTCACGGACTCTTCGCCTTCTTTCAGCATGGCAAGATATATGCCATCTGGTCCGGGCGACTTGTAGCCGCACAGCAAAAAAAACTAATATCAAAATAGTTCAAAGGACTCAATCTAAAACACTTCGAACAATAACAAAAGCAGGCTGGTATATACCGAATGCCGTGATCCACAGCTGACACAATTTGAAAATGCAGCATCAAGCATATACAACGACTAACAAATCATCAAAATGAACAAATGCGCAAACTACCACAATCGGAGAAATTGGGAAAACGAAGATTAAAGCGATTAACTCCAACAGAACTCACAATATAATAAAACAAAAAAAGAAAAAACTAATATAATAATAATAATTATCACTTAGAAAGTAATATAGTATAGCATAATCTAAAGCAAAATTGAATGTTTATCTAGCATTGGTTAGAGAACAAAGAATTCCAATACTACATTAAAAATAATAACTTAATGTTTAAAGGTCCCGCAACGCCCCCTAAACTTCTGCCAGTCTGTTTTTCTGGGGTTTCTAGATGGCAATGACAGTTGTGCCTCCTCGCCACACTGAAACTCAATGTACCTGTGGTCTGAGCACGAATCTTTGGCAAAGACTCTGCAGATCATGATTTACCACCCAAGTTTTGAGTTTGATAGGGTGAGATCAATCACCTGCTGCTATTTAGCTGTTACAATCATTAGCTGTGCTCACAGCTTGTTATGTATGTCTAGGCAAGAGGACGCGATAATTATGAAAAGTCGACAGCCCCGTCCATTGCACTTGCTGCTGCCCCAGATTGTATGCTGGGCATTAGCATCGCAACATAGGATAAGACCCAGATTGCGCCGCTCACAGAACCTCACGAGACTAGTGGCTCCCCATCCTCAGCTCCTATCCTCCACTGACGAAAATGTCTCTGGGCAGAAAGCTGTTGTGGACTTTTTGTTGAGGCGCCGATAGGGACGTGGCTCAGCAGAACCTTTTCCTGCCACATTGACTGGCGCTAAGGCCGCGCTCGTACCTTGGGGGGTAATGGCTCGGCCATTGGCGGCAGCTGCAGGGAAGGGAGGTGTACTGCTTTCAGCCACTGTCCTTCTCCGCATACCTCGACAGCGAGACAGCTTGGGAGCGACCGTACCCACCGAGGATTCGGTAGCTTCCGTGGGTGTCACTTCCGCCGACCGAGGTCTTTTGGAAGACACAGCCGCAGAAGGGCCGGCAGAGCCACATGAGGATTTCCCCCGCATGAGCCTTGCCCGCTGCTTTCTTCTCTCCCTCCTTGCCACGCTCTTCGATTTCCCGGCTTCTTTGGGAGGTCGTGCAACCACCGAAGAGACTTCACAACTCAGGCCCTCCGAAACAGGAAAACGTTGTGTAGACTCTGAAGAAGAGCATATTGCGATAGCAACTCCCGTCTATTCCAGGATGCGCTCTCGTTCACAGAGCTGAGAGGCTTGGGTAATGGTTGAGCAGGTTTCAGACCCCAGGTTTTACCAAAAGCTCTGCGCCATTGCTGAAAAATCCCTAATACGCGATTCACTTTCCCTGAAACGTGTGTCTCCCAAGTCAGCTTCTTATCCAAGATTATGGAAAAATGGGCTCATCCAATGGCTGGGATTCGCAATAATGTATATGGGCAATTTTTGGCAAACTATAATGTCTTTATTAATGAAACTTAATGTTAGGGAGGTGTTAAGGAACAATCCTTATAATTCCAAATTATTCGGGAAATAATAATTTCGTAATTATTTGCCTTCAAAGTGCCCTCGGGAACTTCACTATAGTTCGGCACATTACAATATATATTTTATAACACTTCACCAAAATTCACTAAATATATACTCACACGCGTATTTTTACTTATTTTTATCCTTATGTTCGAATTACCTATTTTCATTCAAATTAAATGCAAATGCATTTGTGTACAATCACTTTTTAATTTTAAACGCGAATAACAAGAGGATTGGAATGATAACAGTATGGTGTTGCCGGATGCCTACAAATGAAAACAAAAAGATGAACAAAAATGAAGTATTTAAGTTTAGTATTAATGATGAGGATGGGGGTTATTGTGCCTCCTTACAACACACACGCATATGACGTTTTAAGTTTGGGTTCAATGGTTTTAACACGGAAAGGAGTTCTACCCAAAAATACTGTGCATTGCGTAGCCGGAGTTGGATTGATGAGGGTTATTTTTTTGAAGCGCGGCCGAAGACAGCCCACGCGAAAAGGAGTTCTAGGCTAAAATACTGTGGATCGAGTAGCCGGAGTTGGACTGATGAGAATTATTTTTTTGAAGCGCGACTGATGGCCGCCCACGCGAAAAGGAGTTCTATGCAAAAATACTGTAAATTGCGTAGCCGGAGGTGGACTGATGAGGGTTATTTTTTTGAAGCGCCCATGCGAAAAAGAAGTTCTATGCATGGGGACCCGTTTGCAAAACTGATCAAAGCAATACAATACATTTAGAAACCGTAATTTTTGGCTTTTAATTACTTTATTATTTTTTGTGATAAGCTTAATATCATTGTTTTTAAGTTTCGATAAGTTGTATGTTTTTATTTTAAAAAATATTTCTCAATTTTAAATTACAGCCAAAAATATTGCAGTTTTACAATCAACCCACAACTAAACATCTCTGCATACGAACTTCGTTTTTATTTCAGGTGTATGGCCACACAAACTTTTTGCTAAATTACAGAACTTTAACATTATATTACTTAAAAACTATAAGCCTTCTTTTCAAAACAATATCTCTCCATCCAATTTCCGTTTTCTCGTAAACAAGATTATAGTTGTTTTGTTCGGATTAACGGAAAGACCTTGTCTCATGCACCAGCCATCGATTTTGTCCAGAATCCTCTGCATTTTCGTGCAAAGTTTCTTAGAGATTTATCCGATATTAGCGAACGGACACGGTCCGCATATGATAGCTTCGACACTGTTCCCACTCTTCCAGTACTTTATTTTTGCAACAACGGTATCTCCGGATCAACGGTATCATTCCCTTCACAGTGAAGTATTTGTCCCCACGACATAGAACCTAGACCACAGAGAGGCTTGTGACATACCCATGGTTCTTGTATATGTGTGGGTATGTTTGCATCCAGACAGAATCCAGACAGTCGCTCGTGCCAGCCTTTCTTTGTTACTCTCAACAAGAATGAGCTTGCTGTTTTCCCAGGCTGGAATTTTTGCTATCTCTCTTTCCAGCCATTCTCGAGAAAAATCATTGGAACAGTGCACCTTTACGATGCCGTCCACCACGCTTTTACCCTCGAAAGTCGGCGCGACTTTCGACTGACCGATAGCTTGCCAAAGATAGCTGTCACGATAGTCTTATTGACCTTTGTAGGTATTTATCTCTACCGTTATTGATTTTGTTGCCACTCTCGCGAATGATTCGCCAGACGTTGACGGAAGAGTGTCATTGGACATTTGAGGCCCCTTAGCCCTTGCCTTGTCAGGTAAAGGTTTATCTGCGTAGGTTTGGGTCAAGGATACAGACATTTCTGATTCCCTGTGCCATTCTCCTCTTCCCGGTCATTGGCATAGACCCCGTTTCGTTTCCGGAAGAGTGCAACGTTACAGAGGAATCCTGGTTTCTGCCTCGCTTTCCCGTTTCCATTACAGGTGTCGAAGTTGACGGAGCTTGAGTACTTACCTTAGTTAATGCTTCGGTTTTCTTCTCCTTCTGTCTTCTTCGTTTGATCTGCCTTGCGGATAGACCAGCACCTGCGTTCGAATTTCCAATAACTTCAACCTTTTTACCGATACTTACCTGATTCGCACCATGTTTGACCGTTAACAATGACTTACTCGGTATCAGAGATCCAACTGAGTCTACTGAGAGATTGTCCGGCATCTCCACATCCTTCACAACTTGTTCAGTTGCTTCGGATCGTTTCGGCGACGGTGATTCGCTCGCATTCACTCGGCTCTCCATTGGCATAGCCAATGTGCCATGTTTCACCAGTAGTAGTGCGCTTCCTCTGGAACCCTGGGTGTCAGTTCCGGCCATAAGGGGGTGTGGGGTTCGGGCTTGCACATCCGATGCCCGAGCCGTCAATTGCTCAGCGGGAGGATTTCCCGAAAGTGGGTTACCTCGTGCAGAGAGATCCATGGTTAACCTCCACATTGTAGGAAATGCATTTTATACCTCCTGCCAGGTTGTCAGTACGGTACTCTCCACATAGTACTTGGGTGGCCACCAATTCCGCCGTTCCGCGGATGAGTGGATACCCAATTCCTATATGGAGCTGCGCTCTAAGTTCGTGGTAAGTTAATCTCCATAACATGAGGTTAAATCACCACTTAAGCCTCATCCCCGCGGCAAGGAGACTGACATGACAAGGCAACTTAGCGAGTTAACTTAGCACTTTTGATACTTAGAGTCACTATCTCGTTTATTTATCAAATATGCGTGATATTTCACCGGGCTTAAGTACATATTTCGCGGAGCGATTTATAAACACGTCCGTAAGCTTGTACAGTTGTACACAAGACTAGCAAGACTTGTGGTCGCTTTTTGGCAATCTCCTTGAGGACTTCTGCTGGTACTTCATCCGGTCCTGGTGCCTTGATGTTTTTCAGCTTGTTCGTAGCTGACTGGAGTTCCTCATTGGTGAATATTGGCTCTTCTGTCACTTTTATTTGACACGTCCGTAAGCTTGTACAGTTGTACACAAGACTAGCAAGACTTGTGGTCGCTTTTTGGCAATCTCCTTGAGGACTTCTGCTGGTACTTCATCCGGTCCTGGTGCCTTGATGTTTTTCAGCTTGTTCGTAGCTGACTGGAGTTCCTCATTGGTGAATATTGGCTCTTCTGTCACTTTTATTTGACACTCAGTACCCTCTCTAGATTCGTGACTTTGGAGAATTTATTTTACGATGTAGTCCATCGTGCTCGAGCTTAGTTCCGCTCTTGATATCCTGGCTTCTAGTTTCTTCACCACAATCTTATACCCAAGACCCCAGCGATTCCATGGTAGGTCTGGTCGGAATTCCTCCCATTTTCTTTTTTGCAGTTATTGGCAATAGCGGCCACTTCTGATTTTGGATTCTTCTGCGTCCACAGTGGCTTTGGTGTATTTCCGTCTGAGGCGTAGACAGTCACATCTTCGTTCGGCTATTTCCTCCGTCCACCAATAAACATAGCTTTTATGCTTTTCGTTGTCAGAACCGGCATTGCTTTATTACAAGCTTGTTTGATGTGACGCATTTCAGCTCTCTCCACTTGCGAGGCGCTTTCAAAGGTTGCGTTTCCGTGGAAATGTGCATCAACGGTGGCTATTAAGGCTGCGCGGTTAAAAAACTTTGACACATTCCACTTCCGGATAAAACTTTTCCTTATATTTGCCGCACGTGCTCCCTTATGTTCTACTCTGAACGAAATAAATTGGTGGTCGCTGCCTGGGAAGTCTTCGAAAACCTTCCACGCTTTTACTAGTCCAGTAAGGGATCAGATATGCGTGTGATATCTAATGTTGATCTTTCGCAACCGGGTCTTCTAAATGTGGTTACTCTTCCGATCTTCATGGTCGTCAATCCATATACAGAACCCTTCTGCCTCTTGAATTCGTAGTTTGCATATATCATGTAAAATTTCTCCCAATCCTGATACTCCATCTTTTATGTCTGTGCTGTCTTTATTTTGCGTTAGTAACGCAAGCTTCATTTTATTTGTGGCCCTTTTGCATTTCGTAAGGGATTCTTCTTCGGCGGCTTAAATTTTTGGTACGATCTTCTGTTTTGGAGAACTCTGATAGTACGACAGTAGTGAGGTTTGCGTAGGAGGGGCGTATAATTTCGGTCTTTCGATGCATCTATTATAGCCTTTACTGTTGTTTTGCCAGGCTTGCCTTCGGGGTCCACCGTAATCGTCTTTGTTTTTTTTATGATTGAGGCGTGCTCATGACTGGAGATCGCAGTCCCTGCTGCTCTTTTTGGACACGTTTCTCTCGTCTATGCTCTTTTGTTAAAATTTTGTTGTTGTTGTTTTTGTCCCATTTTTTATTCCTTGGCTCTCTTGACTCTAAAACGTATCATGGTTTTAGCGAGACGGAGGCGATTGTAGCATTAACTAATTAGCCATTTCGCGGAGGTGTCACCCCCTGTACTGAAACCAGATTGGTGCTTGGTTTTCGGCGGTAGTGGATCTATATTGACATAGAAACATCTTCCTGCCCTGCCGAGAACTGTTTGGCTGCATCGCACAGTGTAACCTCAACGGGCACAAATAAAATCCTGTGTTATTCGAATACGTATTTGGATTGTGGAACAGCATCAAGGCGCACACCCCAAACACGAGGAGGAGCTCGGCCAAACACGCAAAAATGGTGTACGCGCCAATTATATATATATATATATATTTGGATTGTTGAAACACTTCTCAACCCTAATTTAATTACTTAATTTCATCGGAAATATAAAAGCTATACAAAACTTAAAAAAACAATCCCAGATATCAAGGATTCAGCATAGTCTAACCCAGTACGGTACAATATTTTGATCAAAATTCATCCATTTCTGCTCATCTATACTAATATTATAAAGAGGAAAACTTTGTTTGTTTGTTTGTTACGAATAGGCTCAAAAACTACTGGACCGATTTTAAAAATTCTTTCACCATTCGAAAGCTACATCATCCACGAGTAACATGGATCATATTTTATTTTGGAAATAGGGCTCGAGATATAGGTCAAAACGTGGACCCGGGTAACCTTTGGATGTGTATGTACAATATGGGTATCAAATGGAAGCTGTTGGTGAATGCTTTAGTCCAGAGTATCTTTCATGCCGCTCCGTGACTAGGGTCTCGAGATAGAGACCAAAACGTGGACCCTAGAATGTGTTTGTACAATATGGATATCAAATTGAAGCTGTTGGTGAATGCTTTAGTACAGAGTATTTTTCATGCCGCTCCGTGACTGGGGTCTCGAGATATAGGTCAAAACGTGGACCCGGGTAACCTTTGGTTGTGTATGTACAACATGGGTATCAAATGAAAGCTGTTGATAAGTGCTTTAATACGGGGTAATTTTCATACCTATTGATGACTAGGGTCTGGAAATATATGCCAAAACGTGGACCCGCCGTGTCTTTGCACCGAATTAAACCAAACTTACACACATTGTTAAGGAGGTATTGAAGATGGTTTCCGTATAGTATGGATACCTATTGGTAGATAGGGTCTCGAGATATAGGTCAAAACGTGGACCCGGGTAACCTTCGGATGTGTATGTACAATATGGGTATCAAATGGAAGCTGTTGGTGAATGCTTTAGTTCAGAGTATTTCCATCCGCTCCGTGACTAGGGTCTCGAGATAGAGACCAAAACGTGGACCCTAGAATTTGTTTGTACAATATGGATATCAAATGAAAGCTGTTGATAAGTGCTTTAATACGGGGTAATTTTCATACCTATTGATGACTAGGGTCTCGAAATATATGCCAAAACGTGGACCCGCCGTGTCTTTGCACCGAATTAAACCAAACTTACGCACATTGTTAAGTAAGTATTGAAAATGGGTTTCGTAAAGTTTGGTTGTAATTCGGAGCACTGGCAACGGGTACAGCGTTCTTTCGAGCCAGCCATAATGTCGTTTACTTTTTTAACGCTTGGGGCGGAACTGAACTGTCAAATTGACAGTGTGAGTTACAATGTGTCAATATTTCTTTCTGATTTGGATGCCATAAGGAAAAAGCGTAAGTGCAACATGTAAAAATTGTGAATTTTTTTGGAGTGGATTTTGGAACAGTGAATAATTTCTTACGAAATTTGAGAATTTAATGTGAAATCCGAATGAAATTATGTGTTCGTGGGAAAAACAATTTTTTTCGTTTTTTTTTTTTTTGAAAAATATAAATGGATAATGGTTAAAAAAGCTCCAATGCTTAATAAAACATATAAATTGAAACGAAAAATTCATGGATGATCAGGAAAAAGACGGTTGTTTCTTAGTTATTCATTTGCGTTGATTTGAAATTTAAAAACAACCTTCTTTTTTCCTGATTTTCAATTTGTATTTTATATTTACTCAAAAACAAATAGAAAAACAAAAAATATTGTTTATGCCAAAGCGATTGAATAAAGAATAAAGAAATAAATAATATGAAAACCATATATTTTCTGTTCTAAACCATATCTATTCTATTTTAGTGTGCCCAGCGAAGGGGGCGGGGTTTGCTAGTCTTATATATAAAAATGGAGACGTTTTTTTGTGTTCGTTAGTCGCCGATTCACGCCTAAACGCATTCACTGATTTCAATCAAACTTTCACAGATCATTGGTATTGGTCCATAGATGGTTTATGTGAAGTTTTAAAGAAATCGGTAAAAGTATGCGTGCGTTGTGTAAGTGTGAAAAATACAATATTTCCGTGTTTCCCTTATACGGACATTACGTATACGGAATGAGAATACACGCAAATGAATAGAATATACACAGTCATGAATAACATTGTTTCGATGTCGGGTGACGTATACGACTGTATTATTCGTAACGCAATAGTTGTCCTCTCTTTTCTTTCCTTTTTTTATCCGTGACACGGCATCAAAGCACATTGCTTTTTTTTAACTGGAAAAATATTTTGAGCTTCATTTCAACGTTTTATGATTTAGATAAAATAAAAATTCGTTAAATATATTTGATTCCATTAATAACCATAAGCCTGTATTTTTCGAAGCTCAAAGTTTTTGGACAAATATTGAAACGTTTACTTAAATTAAATGTTAAATACATATATAATATATTATATAAATGCGCAAATGTAAAAGTTTAGATGGATTTAAAATATACGAAATTATTCAGCGGTTGAATCTATACATTTTTTGAAATCCATCATATGGATCGACAGTCGCCATAAATGTTCTTTTCAAAAATAAAATGTGTTAATTTGATGGTAGCTCGAGTATTAAGATCAGGTTTCTATTAGTATAACTTTGTTCATGGGTTTGCGTAATTTTTCTGTGGTGAAAGTCTAAAACCAAGAAAAGAAAACGCGAAAGCCGACGAGCAAAATGTAAAAAATAAATCCTTCTGCATGTATACACATATACTCGAAAAAGTTATGCTAACACTTTTTTCATGCATTTACGTAGACAATTTTATATGGGCAAACGTACGTTTACGAGATAAATGCCTAAAAGCAGGTGTAACTAAAATAGCGCTCTCAGGCATTTCTGTTACAATACTTCTGTAAATTTCATGCTCCAAGTGTTCGAGCATTGGTTAGCGCTGAAGACGAATGCTCAGGATATAATACAAAAATGCATATTTACTTGATTTCACATAGTAATATTACCATTGTTAAAAGAGAACAAGTTTGTATTAGGTAATAATTTGACGAGTGGGAAACCCAAAATAAAAAATTATATTTGTATGTGTGTTTAAAAGAGTTGGATTATTTTGTGAGTGTAAGCAGTTTCAAAGTCAAAGAGTAGTTGCAACATTAAAAAGTACCTGAAACACATTTTCATTTAACAACTAAAATAGCAAATATGAGTGTGTTTGTCATTGTTGTTTTTTTTTTTTTTGGGAAAAAATTTATAAAAATAAAATATATTGTGCGTAAAATTTTAATAATCAGTGAAAATAAAAAAACGGTGGTTTCGTTGTTGTTGTTAGCGATTGTAATGCACATTGTAAGTTTTTCATGTTTTTTTGATTAAATTCATTACTTTTCAATTATTTTGTTTTAACTTATTGGAAATCAACTTATGCGGCCAAAAGAATTAGAAATTTAATTTCAACAATAGAAAAAAGAAAATTATATTACTTACTGGAATGGGAAGAGTTTTGCAACAATGCAAATTAAATGTGTGGGATGAATGTGCAATGGCACATAAAAAATCAGTGGAAGCATTGGATAGAACTTTGAAAGATTTACGTAATAATCAAGAAATATTTGGTGGTGCTTTAATATTATTGTCTGGTGATTTTCGTCAAACTTTGCCAGTAATTCCCCGTTCAACACCAGCAGGTGAATTAAAAGCATGTTTAAAGACATCCCATTTATGGAGGCACGTAAAAACTTTGACTTTGAAAACAAATCTGCGAGTTTATTTGCAAAATTATGCATCGGCTGACGAATTTTCAAGACAACTTCTGAAGATAGGAAATGGACAAATTCCTATTGATGCTGCTATTGGCTTAATCACTTTGCCAGATAATTTTTGTAATTTTGCACACACAAAACAAGAATTAGTTTCAAGTGTTTTTCCAAATATTGCGCAAAATTATCAAAATCACAATTGGTTAGCTGAGAGAGCAATACTGGCTGCGAAAAATAAGGATGTTGGTCAATTGAATGCGAATATTTTAAATGATATGCCTGGTGAGATTGTAACATTTAAATCAATTGATACAGTTATAAATCAAGATGACGCTGTAAATTATTCAACAGAATTTTTAAATTCCTTGGATTTACCTGGACTGCCGGCTCATCGCTTACAATTTAAAGTTGGTGCACCAATTATTTTACTTAGCAGATTAGCAGTCAAAAAGGTCATTAATAATCTTATTGAAGCAACAATTTTAAAAGGAAAATTCAAAGGTGAATACGTATTGATTCCGCGTATTCCGCCAATTCCACCAGATTTAGCTTTTGACTTCAAAAGATTGCAATTTCCAATACGTCTTGCATTTGCAATGACAATAAACAAAGCACAAGGACAATCGCTGGAATTATGCGGAATTGACTTAGAATATCCATGCTTCTCCCACGGACAATTATATGTATCATGTTCACGTGTAGGAAAGCCATCAGTTCTGTTTATTTATACCACAACTCAGGGCAAAACAAAAAATGTAGTTTACGAAAAGGCTTTGCGTTAGTTTAAGTTTAAAATTAACATTAATTTTATATTGTAAAAAAAGAATAAATACACATAGAGTGAATCTAAATCGAGAGTTCATTATTCATTTCTAATTTTGATATGCCTAGCGAAGCAGGCAGAGGGCCCGCTAGTTGTATATATTGAGCTACAGCACTCTGCTACAGCACACTTTATTACTCGACACGTAGATTTGCGTATTCTCTTATTTCTATACCCTTACTTTATGCATAAAGGAGAAGGACTATTTTAGTGGAAATGTACTGGCACCCCACATACAAAATCATTTTTGTTCGACATTCTGACTCTATGGTATTATGTACTTAATGCTCGAACGCATTCAAAAGAAATTTTTTCATTTGTTCTCAAATCTTTAAACTCCACACATCCGATTCCTTCATAAAACGCATGGTGAGCATTACTAAATTTCAAATCGTTACAAAATAGAATAATTTTACTTTCTTTCTGGTGTGTTTTCGATATTATAAAAGGGACAGTTGACTCTCTATTACATTCAGAGCGCATTCACTTTTACCTACCGCAAAAAAATCTTCGGGGTAATAATTTCTTCTTCTTCGGAGTAATAATTTGGTCTCTATATTATACGTGCCATGCTACTAGAATTGAACGAATCCAGGAAGTATTCTTACATTTCGCGTTGCGTAATTTACATATGAAGCGCGTATTACATATTGGCGCGTAAACCCGTTTTGGGTGTTTGGCCGAGCTCCTCCTCCTATTTGTGGTGTGCGTCTTGATGTTGTTCCACAAATGGGGGGACCTACAGTTTCAAGCCGACTCCGAGCAGCAGATGTTTTTATGAGGAGCTTTTTCATGGCAGAAATACACTAGGAGGTTTGCCATTGCCTGCCGAGGGGCGATAGCTATTAGAAAAATGTTTTTCTTAATTTTGGTGTTTCACCGAAATTCGAACCTACGTTCTCTCTGGGAATCCCGAATAGTAGTCACGCCCCAGCCCATTCGGCTACGGCGGCCGACGTAATTAATATAGTCCATCTTATTGAAACTTGGAGCATGCATGTAGCACAGCTACATTTAAGCCGAGTTATTTTTGGTAATAAAGTTTAGTAAAAATTTTACACAATTTTTGTCGGGGTTTAAGCCAGTACTAGCATTGTAAAGTTGGCGCTGTTAAATACAAAGTTCATTGAGGCAATGATAGAAAGAAGAGAAAAGTGTACAGAGAATTTAAGACCAAAGAGGGAGACAAGATAAAGTGAGAGTATAAAGTGTAAATAGTTAGATAAGTTCAACCAACAGCCTGATTCTGTGTTTTCTTGATACAATTTTTGTCAAGCTTTTTACCAGGCAAAAGTTTTATTGGCATTCTATGGCAACTGTTACAACGCTGTGTAATTGCGTTGTAATTAATAACAACCTTTGTTTGGTGCTTAAAAATGCATACTTGCGCTGCACTTCACGAGCTCGGTTCAAAGTAAAGCGAACGAAGAAAGCTCGTTCTTTTACTTTGGAGCCATCGCCGCGTGCAGACGAGTGCGCTGAAGCACAAATGTAAGTACCTATATATAACGGGTGATCAATCATGAGGTGCTTTTTTCAATAGTTAAAAAAAAAAACAAAAATGTAAATTATGTTCAAAACCTTTATTTATCATTTGAAAGGACATTCTTTGACATTTACTTTTTGAATATGACTTCATTCAAATGTTGGCCGCAACTACGCTTAAGGTGGTCCATTCTGAAGGTCCAATTTTCAATCACTCGTTCGAGCATTTCGACTGGTATGTCGTGAATAACACGCGTAATGTTGGCTTCCAGAGCTTCAATCGTAGCTGGTTTATCAGCATAGACCTTGGACTTCACGAATCCCCAAAGAAAAAAGTCCAAAGGTGTGATATCACAAGATCTTGGTGGCCAACTCACAGGTCCTAAACGTGAAATCAGCTGCTCTCTGAAATGACTTCTCAATAAAGTCATTGTTTCACGAGCTGTATGGCAAGTGGCTCCGTCTTGTTGAAACCAAATGTCGTAGAGATCATTAGATTCAATTTCAGGTAGCAAAAAGTCCGATATCATGGTACGGTAGCGAGCACCATTCACAGTTACGTTGCGGCCATCATCATTTTTGAAAAAATATGGACCGATGATTCCACCAGGACATAAACCACACCAGACCGTTGTTTTCTCTGGGTGTAAAGATAGCTCTTGAACCTGTTCTGGTTGCTCTTCATCCCAAATACGGCAATTTTGCTTATTGACGTAACCATTGAGCCAGAAATGCGCCTCATCGCTGAACAAAATTTTGCTCGAAAACAGCGGATCTTCTTCAATCTTTTCAAGAGCCCAATCAGCAAAACGGTGACGTGCAGGAAGGTCATTTGGCTTTAGTTCTTGTACGAGCTGTATTTTGTATGCTTTTAAATGAAGATCCTTCCGTAAAATTGACCAAGTTGTTCCATACGACAGTCCAAGTTGCTGAGAACGGTGCCGAATCGATTCATCGCGGTTTTCACGTACACTCTCTGCTACTGCCGCTATATTCTCAATGCTTCTTGCTGGACGTGGTCTATTCGGTCGAGAATTATCCACCAATGAATATTCGGATTCAAATTTGTTGATGGTATGTCGAATAGTGTTTAAGGCAGGCCGATTATGTTGACCATAATGCGGTCTAAGCGCACGAAAAACATTTGTCACAGAACGCTGATTTTCATAATACAGTTGAACAATTTGTAGACGTTGTTGCGGTGTGAGTCTTTCCATGATGAAATGCCAAACGCTGTTCAACAAATCCACGATGACAGTTTGCCACAACTCGCGCGCGATCTGTAAAAAAAACGCAAATGAAAAAAACTCCTCTTAATTGATCACCCGTTATATATATATATCATATATCTATATATAAATATGAATTGTAAATTGAAACAAAATGTAAACTAATCTATACTAATATTATAAAGAGGAAAACTTTGTTTGTTTGTTTGTTTGTAATGAATAGGCTCAAAAACTACTAGACCGATTTTAAAAATTCTTTCACCATTCGAAAGCTACATCATCCACGAGTAACATGGATCATATTTTATTTTGGAAATAGGGCTCGAGATATAGGTCAAAACGTGGACCCGGGTAACCTTCGGATGTGTATGTACAATATGAGTATCAAATGGAAGCTGTTGGTGAATGCTTTAGTCCAGAGTATTTTTCATGCCGCTCCGTGACTAGCGTCTCGAGACATAGGTCAAAACGTGGACCCGGGTAACCTTCGGACGTGTATGTACAATATGAGTATCAAATGAAAGCTGTTGGTGAATGCTTTAGCACAGAGTATTTTTCATGCCGCTCCGTGACTGGGGTCTCGAGATATAGGTCAAAACGTGGACCCGGGTAACCTTTGGTTGTGTGTATACAATATGGGTATCAAATGAAAGCTGTTGATAAGTGCTTTAATACGGGGTAATTTTCATACCTACTGATGACTAGGGTCTCGAAATATATGCCAAAACGTAGACCCGTCATGTCTTTGCACCGAATTAAACCAAACATACACACATTGTTAAGTAACTATTGAAAATGGGTTTCGTAAAGTTTGGTTGTAATTCGGAGCACTGGCAACGGGTACGCGTTCTTTTGAACCAGCCATAATGTCGTTTACTTTTCTAACGCTTGGGGCGGAACTGAACTGTTAAATTGACAGTGTGAGTTACAATGTGTCAATATTTCTTTCTGATTTGGATGCCATAAGGAAAAAACGTAAGTGCAACATGTAAAAATTGTTTGTGAATTTTTTTGGAGTGGATTTTGGAACAGTGAATAATTTCTTACGAAATTTGAGAATTTAATGTGAAATCCGAATGAAATTATGTGTTCGTGGGAAAACAATTTTTTTTCGTTTTTTTTTTTTGAAAAATATAAATGGATAATGGTTAAAAAAGCTCCAATGCTTAAACATATAAATTGAAACGAAAAATTCATGGATGATCAGGAAAAAAGACGATTGTTTATTCATATGCGTTGATTTGAAATTTAAAAACAATCTTCTTTTTTCCTGATTTTCAATTTATATTTACTCAAAAACAAATAGAAAAACAAAAAATATTGTTTATGCCAAAGCGCTTGAATAAAGAATAAAGAAATAAATAATATGAAAATCATATATTTTCTATTCTAAACCATATCTATTCTATTTTAGTGTGCCCAGCGAAGGGGGCCGGGTTTGCTAGTTTTCTAAATAAAATTGTAGATTTTCGCAGTCGAAGCGCAAAATATTGAAATAAACAGCCGACGTTTCAATATCAACGAAAATATTTTGTGGTTATTTCCGAAATTTATCAGTTTGGAAATATTTTTTTAAAATTAATTCCGTCAATATTTTCTGAAACGTGCACAAAACGGCGATGTCCCCACCAGAAATGGATATCAGGGCAGATGACGAACTGATGGCAAATGTTGTTGCATCACCGGCGGCGGACACGTGTGTGCAGCTAACGACTAATTCGAGGTTAGAGACGATATCACCGGTTCTGCAATCAACCAATCCAACGGCCATTGAAACTTTACGTATGCTATATGGGCGCCCAGACGTCATATGTCATTCACTGCAACGCAAGCTACGTCAAGAGCCATTGGTAAGGTATGACAAGCTGGAAACCCTAATTCAGTTCGCACTTGCGGTACAAAATTACTGTTGTACTCTGAAAGCCATTGGCCTCTCTTCTTATTTAAATGATCCGATGCTACTTTCTGAGCTACTTTGCAAATTACCAAGCGACTTGAAATTAGAGTAGGGTAGATATAGGGTTTCACTGGTCCATGCTGACATAAGTGAGTTCGACTATTGACTTTTCAAATTGGCGACGTGCGCTAGTCAAGTCGTCTCCGTAAGTAGTTCCGCCGATGAAGTCAAAGTTAACAATAATCAATTTAAGAAAAGGGTGTTCGTGCACGGCGTAGTTCACACCAACAGTGCCACAAGCTCTCAACCTTATTGCCTTCAGTGCAGTGGTGATCATCGACTCGAGAAATGCAAACAGTTTTGCGATTTGTCTACCAACGATAGGTGGTGCTTTGTTTGCGACAATAAGCTATGCATCAGATGCTTCCGCAAATATTTCCTGAAGAACTGCCCATTGCATAGCCGTTGTGGTATTGATGGTTGCACAAAGCCACACCATGTTCTGCTCCATTCAAATTATTCGGTCAATCCAAGCCATAAAGCAGCTGTGATGTTACATAAGGAAGAGCACGCGACAAACACATTGTTGCGTTACGTTCCAGTAATACTCTATGGAAAATCCAAGTGCATAAAGACGTATGCGTTAATAGACGAGGGATCCACATTTACACTCTTGGAGAAACACATTGCTGAAGAGCTTGGTTTGGATGGTCCATCTGATGAGCTGTGTCTCAGGTGGACGGGTGATATAACACAGGTAGAGCCTGAATCAAAATGTGTTACCATCGGGCTCTCTTCCACACATGAAACGTCGCCTAGGTTTAATCTTCTGAATATACGCACAGTAGCTAATCTTGATCTTCCAAAGCAGTCATTGTTACAAGAAGTGCTCTCGTCGCACAGTCATTTGCACAATTTGCCTATCGAACCATATGCTGGGGTGCGCGCTACACTGCTTCTTGGCGTCGACAATGCAAAGCTCGGTGTTCCCCTCAAAGTGAAGGAAATAGAAGGAGATCAGCTCATCGCAACTAAATGTCGACTTGGTTGGTCAGTATATGGCCGTGGAGAGGAAGCTAATGCCCTTTCGAATAGGGTGATGCACATCTGCTCTTGTGTGTTAACTGAACGCATGGATGAAATGTTAAAGGCTAATTACGCGTTAGAGGCAGTTGGTATTAGCATGAAAGATGAACCACTGAAATCCAAAGCAGATGAACGGGCTCTCGCCATTATGCAATCGACTAAAAAGTACTTGGAAAATGAAAAGCGTTGGGAAACGGGTTTATTGTGGAAATTCGATAAAATCGATTTACCAAATTCGTATTCCATGGCATTGCAACGCCTCAGTTGTTTGGAAAAACGCATGACCCGGGACCCACTCTTACGGAATTTTCTCAACAAACAAATTCGTGAGTATGAAGATAAAGGATATATTCGGAAATTGACAAAAGATGAGATATCTCATGGAAAAAGGTCATGGTTCATTCCAATTTTTACCGTGACGAATAAAAATAAAAACAAGATAAGGCTCGTTTGGGATGCCGCTGCCACCGTCGACGGTATCGCTCTCAACACCTATTTAATGAAAGGGCCCGACCTTCTGGCGTCTCTGGTTGGAATACTTATACGATTTCGTGAGCGAGCTTTTGCAATTACAGGAGACATTCGCGAGATGTTCCATCAAATTCGAGTGCGCAGCAAAGACCAAACGGCACAGCAGTTTTTGTGGCGACATGGGAATAGCTCTAGAAATCCTGATGCTTACGTAATGACGGTGATGACTTTTGGTGCTGCTTCTTCTCCATCATTGGCAAATTTCATCAAAAACAAAAATGCTTCGCGTTTCGTCAACGAAAACGCTAGTGCGGTTGAGGCAATTCATCGGAACATGTACGTGGACGATTGGCTGCAGAGCGTAGATACGGAGAAAGAATTGGTCGATTTGGCGTTGCAAGTCAAGCATATACACGGTGAAGGTAGCTTCGAGATGCGCAACTGGCTGTCAAACTCTACCAATGCACTGCATGCAATTTCCAGGACGGCAAAGCAATCGGGTAAGCTCCTCCAAGATCCTTCTATGACATACGAAAAAGTTCTGGGCATATGGTGGCTGCCTTGGTCGGACGAGCTAACTTTCTTCGCGAAATTTGATACATCCGTTTTCGGTAACAACTCATCTGTCACAAGAAGGAGCGTTCTTCGGGTAATTATGTCTGTTTATGATACCATTGGCTTAATTGGGTTTTTTATGATTCAAGCAAAAATCATAATGCAAAATATTTGGCGATCTGGTGTCACCTGGGATGCACCTGTGCAAAAAGACGAGCACGAAGCATGACAGTCATGGGTTCGATTGTTACCACGAATACATGACGTACGTATACCACACTGTTACCCCTTAGCCAGCTTTACTCACGACGTTCAGCTCCATATATTCTGCGACGCGAGTAGTTTAGCGTATGCGGCAGCTGCTTATCTAAGAGCCACCGTCAGTGGTAAGGTGAAATGTTGTTTAGTGGCCTCGAAGTCGCGAGTAGCGCCACGGAAACCAGTTTCTATACCGCGGTTAGAACTGACGGGTGCCATTTTGGGCTTGCGACTCGCAAAATTTATTAGAAATGAATTAACCTTGCCTATCAGCGAGGAGGTGTACTGGACCGATTCAAAGAACGTTCTTCACTGGATCCGATCAGACACTCGAAAGTTCAGTCAATTTGTTGGCGTAAGAATCGGAGAAATTTTGGAGTCATCTAGCATCAATAACTGGAGGTGGGTGCCTTCAGCCGACAACGTTGCCGACGACGCCACAAAGTTGAAGCAGTGGTCGAAGTTGGATGGAGAATTGCGTTGGTTCCAAGGTCCTCAATTCTTGACTTTGCCTTCCTGGGAGTGGCCAGAGACGATTTTAGTGAACTCTGCAGAACATGAGTTAGTTCATCACATCGAGCTTAATACAACACTTAGCTTCACATCTTTTACGGAAGTTGTACCTCATGTGTCGAGATTCAGTAAGTGGGAGAAGCTGCGTGGTGCAACAAGATACGCTTTGCGGTTTCTTCGGTTAATAAGCAGGAGACCAGCTATATCAGAGTTCGTTCAGATGATGTTGCAGGACACGACAGTAAACAGCGCCGAAGTTTTAATTGTTCTTATGTGCCAGAGTGAGACCTTCGGAGATGAAATTAAATGTCTACATCAAGGCCAACTGGTAAGTCGAAAAAGTTCCATTTTCAAATGCTCGGCTTTCATAGATGAGTTTGGATTGCTCAGAATCAAAGGTCGAATCGATTCGATAGAGGGAGTCCCTGTTAGCGTGAAAATACCTATAATTCTGCCCTCACGCCATCCAGTGACACTTCTAATAATCGATTTTTTCCATCGTAAATACCACCATCATCACAACGAAATCCGTCAAAAATACTGGGTGAGTGGACTAAGAGCGTTGGTAGGTAGCGTCGGAAGGAAGTGTCAAGTTTGCCGAATCCGCAAGGCAGTACCACAGCCTCCTCAAATGGGTTCTCTGCCACCTGAACGACTCGCGTTGAATATGCGCCCATTTACATACACTGGGGTAGATTTCTTCCGACCGATAGACGTCGTTGTTGGTAGACATCATGAGAAACGTAGGGGTGTATTATTCACTTGCCTCACTGTTCGCGCAGTGCATATTGAAATTACCCACTCTCTATCCACAGACGCATTTTTACTTATTCTGAATCAGTTTATCTGCCGTCGTGGTGCGCCTAGGCGAATTATTTCAGACAATGCCACAAATTTTAGAGGCGTAAGTCGTATTCTACAAGCCGAGATAGAGAGAATTTCGTCTAATGAGCTACAGTAAAGGTACCCGGAGGTGGAGTGGCGTTTTATACCCCCGGCTGCACCGCACATGGGCGGAGCATGGGAGAGGATGATCCGATCCGTCAAATCTATTTTATCGGACATACTTCGCGCGAACATTATACACGAGCACATACTTCGAGCAGCACTAGCAGATGTCGAAAACGTCTTAAATTCCAGACCACTGACATACATTCCTCTGGATACAGCAAATGACGAGGCACTCACTCCGAACCATTTTTTGCTTGGTGGGTCAAGCGGACTAAGAGAACGAGGCATTGAAGACAGCAGCGGTGCCACACTCCGAAAAAACTTTAGGGTCGCGTCACAGCTGGCTGACCAGTTTTGGCGACGGTGGGTAAGGGAATATCTGCCTAATCTCACTCGTCGCGCAAAATGGTATCAACCTCCTCCTGAACCTGTCGACAACGTTGACGTGGTAATCATCGTCGATGAAACAAGCAAACGCAGCACCTGGATCAAAGGAATTGTAGTTGAAGTTTTGCGAGCAAAGGATGGCCAAGCCCGGAGCGCTATCGTGAAAACCATACATGGATTGATAACCCGACCAGTTGTTAAGTTAGCAAAATTGGACTTATCTGGGTAAACTTTGACGCCAGGCATCAAGTTTACGAGGGGGGGAATGTTACAACGCTGTGTTATTGCGTTGGAATTAATAACCAGCTTTGTTTGGTGCTTAAAAATGCATACTTGCGCTGCACTTCACGAGCTTGGTTCAAAGTAAAGCGAACGAAGAAAGCTCGTTCTTTTACTTTGGAGCCATCGCCGCGTGCAGACGAGTGCGCTAAAGCACAAATGTAAGTACCTATATATATATATATATGTATGCATATATCTATATGTAAATATGAATTGTAAATTTAAACAAAATGTAAACTAATTTTCTAAATAAAATTGTAGATTTTCGCAGTCGAAGCGCAAAATATTGAAATAAACAGCCGACGTTTCAATAGCAACCTTGATAAATTAAAAAGCTCTATAATTTCACCATGAGGTAAACCATTGATAGTATCAATTTTGAAAAAGATGGATGAGGATAAAGTGTAAGTTTACAAATTCCATTTAATTGTAAATGAAAATATGTAATAGTGTTCTTATTTTTTGCAGAACGGGTAAATGCGATAGCGTAACACATGAGCAATTGCAATATTACATTTATATTTTCCGCAATAGACCGCAGTTGCTTTCGTTGAAAATTTGTTCCAGAGCCCCCAAGCAAAAGCAAGAGTTGTGGACTGAAATCGCGGAAGAACTTAATGCTTTGTCAATGCAAATAAAATTGCCATTTGAATTTTAAGTATTACATATGCAGACTTTAGGTGTGCGTAAAAGCCGATTAAGGACACGAGCAAAGTGGATTAAGGCAGAGTATAAACGGTAGCGGCCAATGTAACAAATAGCTCACAGATTTTAACGAGATAGAAACACTTTTGGTGCAGCACCTGTCAATGGAATAGGGATAAATACTTTGGGGCTAACCCCATCAACAACAGTTATCACTATAAACGCATCGTTACGTTACAATGTATAATAAATCCACCTATCCCGGCAGCTTTGCACAACCCTGGTTCAGAAGAGCGCGTAATTCGCCGTCCAAAGGGCGAAACCTCTACGAAGTTCTCTAGGAAAAAATAAAAGTGAGAGCGACGAAGGAAAAGTTACGCGATCACTCAAAAAATGTTATAAGTTTTGTAGCAATTAGCTAGTTGTCTCTCAGAGCTTGTTGAAACAGTAAACAATATACAATAAACTTTGTACAAAAACGTATAAAACTGTCGTCGAATTTTTATTTGTTTTCATATTATATTACTGTGTTTGATTTTCTTAAAATAATGTCGACAACTATGAGAAGAGGAGCGAAATTGCAAGAACAACAACAGAATTTATGTGTCACAAACTAACGGCAATTGTTGCATACTTCGTAAAACAGCAATGTCGCCAGTGAGTTGTTCCTTTTTATATGCAATTTTTTTGTGATAAAATGGAAACTATGCTAACCTTAGGTCAGTGTCATTAATGACACTTTGTCGCAAATCATTACAGAGTCGGCACTTGAAGTATAACCACCTTCACACCGATCGCGCAGCGAGTTGGCTAAATGGCAGTCCAGAGTATTGTTTACAAGCGCGCGGAAGCATTTCGCCGAGAGTAAACGCGAAAAAAGAAAATCAATCAGGGATTTCAAACGTAATAGTGTGATTGCATTATATTTGACTGGAAAATCATAACCAGCGATTGTTCGTGAGCTCGATCACCTTACAGTAAAGTTTTAATTTATCGCACCATTACTCGCTACAATGGTGCTGGTATCATAGCGAGACGTAAAGAGGTGGTCATCAAAATACTGCGAAATGGTTCAAAAAGTGAAGAAGCGACTTGAGCGAAATCCCCCACGAAGTGCCAATTAAATGGCAAAACATCTGAAAATATCTGACCGAGCATGATCTCATAAAAAGGCAGCAACAAGACGGACTTGAGAGAGCGAAGGTGTTGTTTCGCTTGGCCGAAAGCGGTCAATTTTCGCACATTGTGTTTTCTGACGAGAAAAGTTTTCAAATTGAGCAATTCGTAAACTCCAAAAACGATAGGGTTTATTTGACCGACCGTGCATACGAGAATACGAGTCATCGATTGGCCACCAGGAGGCAGCACCCGCCACAGGCAATGGTTTGGGCCGCAGTAACCGCAAATGGGCGTTCTCCAATCGTTTTCACTGAGTCTGGCGTCGAGGTAAATTGCGAAATATTATCGGGGAAGTATTCTGGAGGTTGCTTCGAAGCTGTGGGTAGACAAAATTTCGACTCGGGACCGTCTCACAAAGCCTAAGTGAACCAAGAATGGCTAAAAGACACCGTTCTGAACTTCATAATGTCCACACAATGGCTCCCGAATCCACCAGACGCGAATCCAATGGATTATTCTCCTTGGACCATTTTGGAGAGCAAGGTGCGAACCAAAAGTTTCACCAGTCTCCAGGCGCTGAAAAAGCCATTGCCCGCGAGTGAGCTAAAATAGTTGCAAGTCTCATTCGGGCGGCTTGCGATTCGTTTCTGGACTTTCTCAAGGCCATGGTCAAGGCAAAAGGTGGGCATATCGAACCAAAGTAAATCGATCCGTAATTTTGCATTATTTTTTACCTTCAAAGGAATAAAAGTGATTTTCCAAACTAAATTTATGTCCTTTTTAATTGGTTACACTGCGAATGCCGTTCCCTGTAGTAACTGTTATTTCCGTACCTAAATTACCGCGTTGAGCGTTTCGCTTGTATGCTTATCTCGCTCAAGCTCACGAAAGTTATATACGCCTTGCCATGGGTGCGCCCATTTAATCGTAATAAGAACTTTGTACATTTGCCTTTATTACATAAATACCACACTAAATGGATACCGTGATTATGTCAGGAACTGCAACTACGGGCCAAATAAAGTTAAATTCAGACGCAGTAAAGCCGATGGCATTTTCCACCACCAAAAATCTTGCAGGTTTGATAAATCTTTGATAAATTTGATAATCTATGTTTGGTGTTATGCAAACTTTTTGATTAAAGAGAATCAGAAAACATGCCACAGGAATCAGTCAGCAATTACCAACGTTTGTTGAATGCAATTTACTAGTTGGAGTGTAGCAGTGTATACTAAAACACATTGGACACTCTTTCCAAAAGTATTACACACGCTTAGTGGTTTTCAATGTCTTGGCAGCCCTGCTGATGCTGTTGTGAGCTTGAATTCATATTTTTTGGTCAAAAATTAAAGTGTTTGCTGGCAGTAGAATCTGTGAAAAATCTGAGAAGTGAAAATAAACTTTTCTAAGTCTAAAGACAAATAAACATAATCCAAATCAAATATATTACTGGAATTTGCAATAAATGTGTGAAAAATAGTTAGTTATAGTGAGTGAAGCAAGAACAGTGCGAAAAAATTAATCAATAATAACACTCATACTCAACCACCCTGCGTTCTGTATATACGGAAATTTAGGCTGGAAATATATGTCCCTCCAAACATACAGACATACATATTCCTGAAGTAATTTTGACCTTATGAAGTGGAGTAATTAGTACATAAATGTACGGGAAAATTTCCCTAAGGTGCCCCATGAATTTAAAAAAACGGGCTATAAGAGCGGGAGGGGGGTGGGGTGGGGCTCTGCGTAGAGGGGATATTCTACTTTCTAAGAGTGAAAACCTCACCTGGCGCGGGGTTATAGTTTTTAAGTTATTTGATTTCAAAATTTGTAAAATTGACCGAGAACTCTCCTATTTTGATTTTTTCAACAAGCAGAAATGCTGCCAGACATCTTATAAATAAACAATTTTAGAAGATAATTAATGAGTAACACTGCTAAATTTTAGTTTATTTCTATTTTATATACGTCTTAGCTATATATTATTTATATACATATACATATATTAATACTTGATTTTTAGTAAAGTATGTTTGATTGTATGTATTTTGAGTTTACGGATTTGTATTTGGTGGGTGTATTTAGATTTGTATTCAAACAAAAAAAAAGTTATTTATTAATATTTCATACATATATATGTTTTATTTGAAAAAATATCAAATATTATTATTTGATATATATATATATATATATATATTTATACATATATTTTATTTAAAACAAAAACACGTCATTAATATTTAATACATATATGTATATTTGTTTTAGTTAAAAAAAGAAAAATAGCGCGATTTTTAATTCCAAATTTTCACTATAATTAATATTTGATATTCTTGTTTATACATATATAGGCAATACTGCTGTTTCCGTGGCGCCGCAATTTATTGGCGGATTCTTATAGATTCTTATAGTACAATTTTTTGATATCTCGCTCAGTTTTCAGGTAATTTAATGTTAAAGTTCTCTAATTTAGCGAAAAGTTGGTGTTGCCATACACCTGAAATAAAAACGAAGTTCGTATGCAGAAATGTTCAGTAGAAGGTTCATTGTAAAACTGCAGTATTTTTTGCTCTAATTTTAAGTTGAGAAATAATTTTGAAAATAAAAACATACAGCTCATTCAAACTTAAAAACAATTACATTAAGCGTATCTCAAAAAATAATAAAGTAATTAAAATTAAATTAATTAACACAGTATTTTTGCGTAGAACTCCTTTTCGCGTGGGCGGCCTTCGGCCGCGCTTCAAAAAAATAACCCCCATAAGTCCAGCTCCGGCTACGCAATCAACAGTAATTTTGGGTAGAACTTCTTTTCGCGTGTGCGGACTTCGGCCGCGCTTCAAAAAAATAACCCTCATCAGTCCAACTCCGGTTACGCAATCCACAGTATTTTTGGGTAGAACTCCTTTTCGCGTGGGCGGCCTTCGGCCGCGCTTCAAAAAAATAACCCTCATAAGTCCAACTCCGGCTACGCAACCAACAGTAATTTTGGGTAGAACTTCTTTTCGCGTGGGCGGCCTTCGGCCGCGCTTCAAAAAAATAACCCTCATCAGTCCAACTCCGGCTACCCAATCCACAGTATTTTTGGGTAGAACTCCTTTTCGCGTGGGCGGCCTTCGGCCGCACTTCAAAAAAATAACCCTCATCAGTCCAACTCCGGCTACGCAATCCACAGTATTTTTGCGTAGAACTTCTTTCCGTGTTAAAACCATTGAACCCAAAATTAAAACATCATATGCGTGTATGTAGTAAGGAGGCACAATAACCCCCATCCCCAACATTAACACTAAACTTAAATACTTAATTTTTGTTCATATTTTTGTTTCATTTGTAGGCATCCGGCAGCAGAATCCCCCATATATATATATATATATATTTTATTTAAAAACATAGCGCCGCGATTTTTTATTCCAAATTTTCACTGTAATATTATTATTTGATATATATATATGTATATGTTTTATTTAAAAAAAAAAGCGCTGATGGTAAAAGTTCGGAATAAAAATCGCGCAATTTTCACTATAATATTAATATTTGAAACATATACATATATATGGGGCATTCTTTCTCAACGGGAGACCCCTATCTGTCAAAAAATGTTTTTGACCTAGAGAGTTCTAATATGGCTTAAAATTTAGCTCTTTTTATCTACTTTACAATACAGAGTGGCCAAAAACGAAATTCAAGATGGCTCATTTAATATGGCTAAAAATGTAATCAAAATTCATTAAATTCATTCTAATAACCTATACCAAAAAAATTCATTTCAACGGAAAGAGTTGTACGAGGTCTCAAAATTTAGCTAATAAAGTTTACTTTAAAATACAAAATGAAAAATTTTAAAATCCAAGATGGCGGCCACAACATGGCGGCTAATTTTTTAAAACTCCTCAAATCCACTTAAAATGTATCATATTACTCGGGGGTTTTTTGGGTCGCTGATTACAAATCTGGTGTTAATTTCCAAATTTCAAAATGGCGGATCCAATATGGCGGACGGATTTTTGAAAAAACTCATGAATTCGCATGAAACTCGTTACTCAGGGGTTTAAGTGGATTTGAGTAGTTTTAAAAAATTAGCCGCCATGTTGTGGCCGCCATCTTGGATTTTAAAATTTTTCATCTTGTATTTTAAAGTAAACTTTATTAGCTAAATTTTGAGACCTCGTACAACTCTTTCCGTTGAAATGAATTTTTTGGTATAGGTTATTAGAATGAATTTAATGAATTTTGATTACATTTTTAGCCATATTAAATGAGCCATCTTGAATTTCCTTTTTGGCCAGTCTGTATTGAAAAGTAGATAAAAAGAGCTAAATTTTAAGCCCTATTAGAACTCTCTAGGTCAAAAACATTTTTGGACAGATAGGGGTCTCCCGTTGAGAAAGAATGCCCCATATATATATGCAAGTTTTATTAAAAAAATATCGCTACAGGCGAAAATCATCTCATTATTCTAATAGAAGAAAGTATGGAAATTGTTCCTAAGTTGCCTCATTTTAATTCGCGTTCACATTGTTTTCTTTGCTGCAGCACTCCATTTCAGCGATACTTTTTAGTTATTGTTAATTTGGCTGGCATATTTGGAGTTTGCAACTTAAAAATGCAATTTACATTGTTAATTTATGGTATATATCAATAAAAAATGTTAGAAACGCGCGTGTATCTTACACAGTTTTAATAATCATTAAAATAAATGTGATATTGTAATAAAATTTGGTGAAGGTAAAAGACAAATTTTATTAGCAAATAACTTAAAAACTATTATTAACTGAATAGTGTTGGTGCTAGTTTTAGCAAAATAAGCACTAAATCAACATCTCCTGTGAATTTCATTGAAAAATTCGTAATATTCCTCTCAAAACAAGTGACGCGGCGCTATTTTTTTTTTAAATAAAACATATATATATGTATGTATAAACAAGATATCAAATATTAATAATAGGCAAAATTTGGAATTAAAAATCGCGGGATTTTTTATTTCAAATTTTCGCCTCCGGCGCTATTTTTTTTTTTTTAATATATATACATATGTATATATATTATATATATCATATTATATAATAGTAATATAGTGAAAATTGGGAACTAAAAATCGCGCGATTTTTTATTCCAAATTTTCGCCTGCGGCGCAATTCTTTTTTTAACTAACACATATAAATATATATATTAAATATTAATGACGTATCTTTGTTTTAAATAAAATATATGTATAAATATATATAGTATATATCAAATATTAATATTTGATATTTTTTCAAATAAAACATATATAATATATGTATGAAATATTATTAAATATCGTTTTTTTGTTTGAACACAAATCTAAATACACCCACCAAATACTAATCCGTAAACTCAAAATGCATTGAATCAAACATACTTTACTAAAAATCAAGTATTAATATAAGGTTTTCACTTTTATAAAGTAGAATACTCCCTCTACATCCCCTTATAACCCTTTTTTTTTTTTTTAATTCATGCAGCATTATATGGAAATTTTCCCCAAGTATGTACACTTCAAACAAAAAAAGCGTGGCAGGCGAAAATTTTGACTAAAAAACGCGCGATTTTTATTCCAAAGTTTCAGTATTTGTAAAAATATGTATTTAAAAGCATGTATATATATATATATGTATATATAATTGGCGCGTACACCCGTTTTGGGTGTTTGGCCGAGCTCCTCCTCCTATTTGTGGTGTGCGTCTTGATGTTGTTCCACAAATGAAGAGACCTACAGTTTCAAGCCGACTCCGAACGGCAGATATTTTTTATGAGGAGCTTTTTCATGGCAGAAATACACTCGCAGGTTTGTCATTGCCTGCCGAGGGGCGATCGCTATTAGAAAAATGTATTACTTAATTTTTGGTGTTTCACCGAGATTCGAACCTACGTTCTCTCTGTGAATTCCGAATGGTACTCACGCACCAACCCATTCGGCTACGTCGGCCGCATCTATGATATATACATATCGCACCCTAAATACAAAAGGGTCACAACTCAAAATGTACTTCTGCTCAAATATGAACGAGACGTTAACAATAAAACGGTCCGCGGATGACAAATGGCAAAAATAAATTTTTTGTTTTTTGGTAGGACTGTTATAAGCTTACATGGCAAATTTCAGCGTTATATGTCACATAGTTTGTTTTCTGTGCTACTGTAAACAAGTCAAGCTCGAGTGTGGAAAATTTTGAGTTGTGACCCTTTTGTATTTAGGGTGCGATATGTACATTTTTAAACAAAAAAGCACCGCAGGCTAAAAAATCGCGCGTTTAGAAGAACATTTGTAATAACAGAATTTTCCTAAAATTCGTGGCATTATTGAGTAAACATAGCTTTAACTCAAATCTTGAATTGGTAAAGAATGTTTACGAGTATAAGTGAATATTATTACTTTTCTGTGTTTGTATTTAAATAAAAGAAGCGTCTGTAATACGGCATTCTTCACGCTTTTGAAAAAAAAGCATATTTAACGTTAAATATTGCTACTAATTTTTAACGATAATTTATAAAAAGTACTATAAATCAAACGGCTGATAAAGTGACCGCATTTGTTTGTTATAACTTTCAAATTCGGTCCACGCATTTAGCCATTATAAGTAAATTTATCATGTTAGCAATGGAAAGCCAACCCTGAAGATTTACCATTCATATGAAAATTTATTGGGTTGGCTTTGCAGTACTATCACGAAAGTTTTGCTAATAATGACTAAATGCGTGGACCTAATTTAAAAACTATTGCACATAAATGTAGTCAATATATCAGCATTTTGATTTATGATACTTTTTACGAATTATCATTAAGAATCAATAGGAATATTTTACGTTAAAAATGTGTATTTTTGCTCGCGCTACAGGGGTAAATCGACTCCTCTATGTCTATCTCCAATCGTTTTGGGCTGTTACCTACAACTGTTATGTAAACAGAATTGGAATGCCATTGTGTAAATTACAGTTTTTCTTATTAAAAGTGAGTAAAAAAATATTTTTTAAGTAGGTTGAGCTACTGATTTGGTTTATTGCTTAAATGCCACTGTACTTAAAGACTACTACAATTATTAAAAAAAAAGCAAGAGATCTGCGTCGGTGTTTCTCACGACAAATCTCTTTAAGGTAATTTGACCACGTCAGCAATGTTTGTAACTGTTTTGTTCTTAATCTAATGGCTTGCTGTTGCCGTGTGGCTTTGTGTTATAGACCACAAATTGAAGTCCATGTTCACTTCTGTTACGCTTACTCTTCCCCTGCTAATTTGAACTGCGTCCTCGTTGTTGGGATTTGAAGGATAAGGGTTGTCTCCGGGCGCCTCGTTTTTCGTTTTTTTTAGATTTCTTTCGTTTTTCCAAAAGCGTTATGGGTCAAAAATATTCTAATTGCAACAGCAATAGTTAATTTTTTCATCTGTATTTGTGACATGTAATTCTTTCAGCATTTGAATCGATAGGGCCTCCCTAGGCTCTTGACGGTAATGGTTTTGCTGCTGCGTTGCGAATGGTTACCTTGGAATTAGTAAGATTATTATAAATGTTGCACTTAGTTATATAGATTGGTCATATATTACCACCTCTTGGAAATGCAGTCAGATGCAGTTAGATTTACAATATTTACTGATTCTATAATTGATATACCTGTATTATAGTCTTTCAACTATTTCTAAGTTTAGCATTATCTCATTGCAAAATAAAATACTTTCATATAAAAATTTTATGTTCGTATATCTATTTTGGTTTAAGATTTCATTAATATTTTTTTGGATAATTATGTTTTATTTAGTAAAGATATACGGCGGCCGCCGTAGCCAAATGGGTTGGTGCGTGACTAGCATTCGGGGTACGTAGGTTCGCAGCTCCGTGCTGGAAACACCAAAATGAAAACAAAGTTTTTTCTAATACCGGTCCCCCTCGGCAGGTAATGGCAAACTTTCGAGTATATTGCAAGAGCTAACAGAAGTGTACGCACCAATTACTTATTATTTTTTGTTTTTTTATAATACGAGGGCGGATCAATAAGTCCGTGACTTTTTGTATTTCTGACCTCTTTACTGAAAAACAAATACTGCTCCTGTCAACAGGCATCTGTCAGTTGACTCCTGTCAAAATTTGAACGTGCTGCGTTAGTAAGTTTGCGTTTTACAGCTACCTTTATCAGACTACCCAGTAATTCACAGTCGACCACAAACGCAATCGAGTAACAACTTCACAGAAAGGTTTGCCGTTGTTTAATCGCAATATGGAGGAGTTTTTGCGCAGTTTTGTAACCGGTGACGAAACATGGATCCATTACCACACACCAGAGACCAAACAACAGTCGAAACAGTGGGTTTCTAAGGGTGAATCGGCTTAATAAGCACACGAAATTCAGTTTTTTCCATTTTCTCCTCAAATTACTGGGTAGTCTGATAAACGTAGCTGTAAAACACAAACTAACTGACGCAGTACGATCAAATTTTGACAGGAGTCAACTGACAGATGCCTGTTGACAGGAACAGTATTGCTTTTTCAGTAAAGAGGTCAGAAATACAAAAAGTCACGGACTTATTGACCCGCCCTCGTATAATATAAAGTGAATATATTTGAAACAGATTTTACTTCACTAAATTCTAATGCTTCACTCATATTGACGTAAGACATACCTAGCTTTTCAAAAAATGTTCTTGTTATTTAATATTTATCTCATAGTTTGATAGTACATATAAATGAATTAACTTCACCCGATTTTGTCCATTGTGCTGCATAGTAATGCATTTGTATTAAATGTATGTATATTATTATTCACTTTTATGCTTCTTATAACTGCTTTCTATAGAATTTCGCAAGATTGTACTACAGTAAAATTACAATTATATATATATATATATACATACATAATTGGCGCGTACATCCTTTTTGGGTGTTCGGCCGAGCTCCTCGTAATATTTGTGGTGTGCATCTTCATGTTGATCCACAAATGGAAGAACCTACAGTTTCAAGCCGACTCCGAACGACAGAAATTTTTTATGAGGAGCTTTTTCATGGCAGAAATACACTCGGAGGTTTGCCATTGCCTGCCGAGGGGCAACCGCTATTAGAAAAAACTTTTTGTTAATTTTGATTTTTCACCGCGATTCGAACCGACGTTCTCTCTGTGAATTCCGAATGGTAGTCACGCACCAACTCATTCGGCCACGGCGGCCGCCAATTGCAATGACTATAAATTATTAGTAGTTTTTGAAATTCCCTCTAGTCTCTGAATCGTCATTCTATTTATTATTACTTGTTTGTTATAGTTTTTATGTTTATTTGATTGTCGTGTCGTCTATATATTTCCAATCAGTTCCTAATATGTTTAAAGATGTTTTTAAATTTCTTCGTTTAAGTACGTATAGAATGTCTTTTATTTGGTCAATAGTATGGGCCAAGAAGAGTAACTGCTATTTTTTTTTTATGATATATGATTGTATTATTTCTGTCATAGTGTCTTCGTACTGTTCGAGGTTAATTACGTGTACTAATTGCAAAGTTCCGTCTTGTAGTCTTCCAGTTCCCATTTTTATGGCTATTATTTGTGAGTTGGTATAGTCCAAAATTCGTGTATCCGTAAGAAAAGTCCAATGCTGCGCTCATCGCCTTAGACAGCCCTCCAACCACTTCAAGGGTAATTGAGTTCTGTGAATCCAGGCTGAACTATATCGGTAGACATGATACCCTGATACAAACATGGTTCCCCAGACATGTGGGTATCGGGGGTAACGGTATCTCTCACTCTTTAACTAGGATGTGGGCCTCAGAGCCCGTTCTGCCATTCCCTTCTGCAGCTAACAAAGCCAAGGCTAGCAAACGGGTCACTTTAACCCACAAGCGAGCCTGGCAGGCTGAGAGAGGGTGTAGATGGACAAAACTGATGTTACTTGTCATGTCCGATCGACTGTCGCAGATCCGTCTGTCATTAAACAGAGGGAACTGTACACAGCTGGTTGGACTGATGACGGGCCCCTTTCTATGAGCGAAGCACATGGGGAAGGTAGGCATCTCAGACAGTGCACTCTGCCCAGCATGTGGGGAGGAGGATGAGACGGCGGACCACTCTCTGTGCGTCTGCTCAGCCTTCGCTTGAATCAGGCTTGAGGTCTTTGGCACTGATATGCTAAGAAGCCACCACCTCCGCTCCTTGGCACCACAAACAAGATCTACCCAGGTTTCCTCGGAGGTGCAGTGAAATGGACTTGCTAGTCTGTCTTGACAAAAAAAAGTCGAAATAAGCGAAAATATATAAAGCTCATCTTGTAGGCGATCCATCATTTTCCTAAAAAAATATTTCTTATTCTAAAAGCTATAAATTTTTATTTATTATTTTTATTTTGCTTTACTTGTTTTGTTTGTCCTTGTTGTGTTTTTTTATATTATATTATTTCCTTATGAGCCCTTTGTGAACAATACTACCAGATCTTACCATAACAGTATATTTTTTCATCTTCTGCTTTTATTTCTTCTTTATATCTGTTTGACAACTTCTTTCCTATCTTCTAGTTTGTTTTGACAATTTAGTGCCTCCTGGGTTATAATTTTTGGAAGTGTGTATATTTTTAATATGACGATTAGGGGAGTTGTATGGGGACCTGGATAGTCCGTAACGTGAATATTCCTTAATTTGGTTTTCAATTTGGTTTTTTTAAGCACATTGGGTAAGGATAGCTTTTCGAATACACGGTATTATCTGAGTTTGTTC
The DNA here is from genome assembly GCF_027943255.1 of Anastrepha obliqua. Classification (NCBI taxonomy): domain Eukaryota; kingdom Metazoa; phylum Arthropoda; class Insecta; order Diptera; family Tephritidae; genus Anastrepha; species Anastrepha obliqua. The sequence goes on from NC_072897.1 coordinate 173,735, forward strand.
GGATTTCTCCTTTTAAATATTGTTACGGATAACGGTCTTGTAGATTGTAATTGAATCTTGGTAGGAAGGGTTGACTATGGGTGAATATAATTTGCTAAATGAAAATAAAATTCTTATTGGCTCATTCTGCGTGGTGGCAAAATTGAATTTGCTTAATGGATTTTCTTATGTTATGTTCATAAGCAAAATTATTAAGATAAGTTCGGTGTTCTAATTTGAGATGCTTGGGGCAAATCTGTCGGCCGAGAGGTCTAGGCAAATCTTCATTTAAGCCTCTGACAAAAGTGTTGAATGCTTTATTTCGATAGGTTTGTTTCAATAAGTGCCACGATAATGTGTTCACAAACAGCGTGAAATCGCACTTCAATACTGCGAAGTGTTATAGGACGCTTACCCTATTATGCCATACAATTTTGGCGATTCACGGATCGACTGGTAAATTTGTATGATCCCTTCAACACATTTTTTCCAGGATCCAAATTTATTTGGTTGGCTTGAAAACTCACGTAAATTCCTCACCACTGTAAAACTTTCATGGACATGTATCGGACAGCAGAAAATATATATTTTTGAGCATGCAGAAACCAGAAAAAGATTTAAAGAGCTGACCCCTTGTATACGAATAGTTTAGTTTTATCAGTATTAGCGCTGAGTATGTTTTACTTTGGGTAGTCGTTGCCACGCTGTTAGATGCACCTGCATTTTGCCTGCATCCGTTTTGAGTTCAAGAAACTCAATTCGTACACTATCATCAACTGACTTTCTCGGACTCCCAATAGCAGTTAATCTCTTTTTTTCTTTTTTAATTGGTTCTTTATTTTTGGCCAAAGACCTCGCTTAACATCGACGATGTAAAGATTTTTAGAGGTGTGGCCAAGATCAGACCTTTAACCGGCTACCAGCCAATTTGAAATATTCAGCCGATTAGCTGACGTCACATGGGTCATCACAGCGGTTTGTTTGCAAGAAAACGGAGATTGGGTTGATAATATACCAAAGAAATCAACACAGTCTTAACTCATTTTGCTTCGCTGCCGTCTGAGCAACCATGGTAAAAGGATTTTTAAAGGTGTGGCCAAGATCATACCGTTAATCGGCTCTCAGCGAATTTGAAAGATTCAGCTGATTGGCTGACGTCGCATTGGTCATCCTAGCGATTTGTTTACGAAAAGCTGAGAATTGTGATATGCGAAAGAAACCAGCACAGTCTTAGCCCATGTCGCTTCGCTGCCGTTAATAATTATTTTCGACGAATTGCCATGAATGTCAGGGGCAAATAGCTTGCATAGCTTCCATTTTATCGCAAAACAAATTGCATATAAAAAGGAACAGCTGACTAGCGGTATTACTATTTTACGAAGTATGCATCAAATAGCAGTAGTTTGCTCTTTCTGAGAATAATGTCGACAACCATGAAAAGAAGAGCGAAATTGCAAGAACAACAATAGAACTTATGTGTCGCAAACTAACTAACTTATATGTTGCATACTTCGTGAAACAGCAATGTCGCCAGTGAGATGTTCCTTTTTATATGCAATTTTTTGCGATTAAACGAAAACTATCCTGGCCTTTTGTCAGTGTCATTCATGGCAATTTTTCGCCATTAGTAACATTAGTAACTGGTACTTCCGTACCTAAATTACCGCGTTGAGCGTTTCGCTTGTATGCTTATCTCGCTCAAGCTCACGAAAGTTATATACGCCTTGCCATGGGTGCGCCCATTTAATCTTAATAACAACTTTGTAACTTTGCCTTTATTACATAAATACCACATTAAATGGATACCGTGATTATGTCAGGAATTGCAACTACGGGCCAAATAAAGTTAAATTCAGATGCAGTAAAGCCGATGGCATTTTCCACCATGCAAAACTTTTGATTAAAAGGAAACTTATGCAAACTTTTTGATTAAAAAGAATCAGAAAACATGCCACAGGAATCAGTTAGCAATTACCAACGTTTGTTGAATGCAATTTACTAGTTGGAGTGTAGCAGTGTATACTAAAACACATTGGACACTCTTTCCCAAAAGTATTACACACGTTTAGTGGTTTTCAATGTCTTGGCAGCCCTGCTGATGCTGTTGTGAGCTTGAATGCATATTTTTTTGGTCAAAAGCTAATGTGTTTGCTGACAGTGGAATCTGTGAAAAATCTGAAAAGTAAAAATAAACTTTTCTAAGACTAAAGCGAAATAAACATAATCTAAATCAAATATATTACTGGAAAATGCAATAAATGTGTGAAAAATAGTTAGTTATAGTGAGTGAAGCAAGAAAAATGCGAAAAAATAATCAATACTAACGCTCATACTCAACCACCCTGCGTTCTGTACATACGGAAATTTAGGCTGGAAATATATGTCCCACCAAACATACAGACATACATATTCCTTCAACATATGTACACTAAACTAATGTTGGCCTTATAAAGTGAAACAAAGAAATTTCACGCAATTGCAGCGGTTACACTCTATGTATAAGTTTTTTGATTGAAGAATGATAGAATACAATCACTCAAAACAGCCGATTCTGTAAAGTTCGCCAAGAACAAAGTAGTGGTGCTGGGATAGCGTCACCTTTGTTTTCCCTTCATTGTGATATCGAATTTGGTCATATTCGATGACGGATTCGGCGATAGTGACTATTTTCGCCAATGCCTATTAATGTATCTGTTTCGGCGAACGGTTGCCACTTTGTTTGTTCTTATCCAAAATTCGTTTTTTTTTATTTTAATTTAACATAGAAGCAAAAATTAATACCAAATGCACTAAAATCAAATCGACTAATTGGAAATTATTGTTTTTCTAAAGCAATCGTTTCAAGTTTAGAAAACGGTAAAGAGTATATCTATAAAACGGATTGGGATAATGTTGTTTTACTAATTATTGTACCTTCCGCACTGCTCAGCAACAGCCGAAAAGGAATTGCAAAATTTATTAATTTTTTTTTTTTTTCAATTTGGATGTTCCACGATAGATTTGGATGGGGGTGTGTCACCGCGCACCATGCCCAATAAAAAGAGCAAGGTCATACCATTATAACGATGGAAGAAAAGGTTTTATTGTCGTAATTAGAGCTGTGATAGACATGCAAATGCCACAGGAATCAGTCAGCAATTACCAACATTTGTTGAATGCAATTTACTAGTTGGAGTGTAGCAGTGTATACTAAAACACATTGGGCACTCTTTCCCAAAAGCATATTTTGCATGTTTGGTCCATAAAAGCATATTTCGATTTAAAATGCATGTTTGCATATTTTTTGAGTAATTTTAAGAAATGTAAATCATTCTTCTAACCAAAACATAAAGAAAAACAATTCGCAGCTAAACTTTCGTTTCAAGAACAGATGTATAACATTTTATGCGCCCTGTTCTGTTTCAAACTTTTTTTATTTGCTTTCTCCAATGAGGCGACAAATTTGTTTATAAAAATGAGACTCGAAAATTTCCACGAAATGAGTTTGGCGCAATTATTGGTTACTATGATTTCTGAAGAGAGCACAACGACAAGTGCTATGCGTCACGTGTTATGCTGAAAACAGTGAAGACCGCACGGAATCCCTTACCGCATGCCCTTACCGTGCACAAAAACTCACCCCCGAGAACAACTGCGTTCTTTTAATTACATATTTACACAATACATCGGTTTGTGTGTGTATGTGTTTGGTTGTATCTACACAATACATTGGATTGTGTGTGTATGTGTTTGGTTGTATCTACACAATACATCGAATTGTGTGTGAATGTGGTTGTATCTACAAAATGTTGCCATTGATATTTTTGCTTACACACTTTTTCACACATCCGCGTTATCAGTTAAAATTTTTCATTGTTTAATAAACCAAAGCCAAAAACCAACAAATGCAAATAGTTCATTTATCTATAATTAACATTATTCAACAGTATTTTTAAGCTATTTTAACAAAAAATATCATTTTTCTAAGTTTATTTTGTAAATGATTTCGAAATGTACTTCTTGGCAACACTGTGTGGTGAGAGAGCAATCAGCTGAGTCGGTATTACGGGATTTTTTTAATAATCGTGAAATAAAATCTACGGTACAACGATACGGAAGGAAGGAACTTTTCGTTTACATGGGGTTCTCATTAGTTTGATCGGAACAGCTGAGTCGGGATTGTGTTTACGGTGTTCACTGTTTTCAGCATAAGTTCCATCATATTCTTCTCAGTTATTGCATGAAGTAATCGGTTGATTGAAAATTGGGTTAAGATGCCAAAAGATAGAAAAGAAACGCCGGGTGAATTTATTGTGCATATGAAAAACCAGTTTCTCAATGTTTTTCGGTCGGACAAATCAGTTTTATTTTGTTCACAATGCAATTTTTTTGGTTTCTGCTAAAAAAATATTTCAAGTCAAACAGCACATTGATTCAGTGAAACACAAGGATGCTCAAGAAAGAAAAAAAACAGAATTCTGAACGTGAAATGAGCCAATTGTTAATATCAAATCATCAACAGAAACATGGGCAAAATCTTTCGAAATTCAATATGGATTTATGTAAAACCTTAATTGAAGCCAACATTCCATTAAATAAAGTGAATTATCCGAGTGTAGTACAATTCATAGAAAAATACACTTCACAATCAGTTCCAGATCAAAGTATACTTCTTCGTAAGTATGTGTGTTTAAAAGCTGATGGAAAATATATTTGGGTTACTCTGGCTGAAACAACGGATATTGAAAAAAGATCAGTTGCGAATTTTGTTTTTGGCATATTGGATGATGAAAATGAGCGCGGAAAATCTTATTTTTTGAACATTAAAGAATTAGACAAATGCAACGCTACAACGATCGCAACATTTTTTACCGAATCATTGTTACTTTTATGACCTGAAGGTATGTAAGTGTTTACCTTAACACCTTTTTTTTGCGTTTCTTTTGTATTGAAGGAGTTCAATATGAAAATATTATGCCCGTTACTATCCATGCCGCTGTATATATGATTTCGGCAAAGAAGTCTCTTTAAGTTTTATTTCCAAAAATGCTACACGTTAAATGTTTTGCCCATGGATTGCATCGATTGATAGAATTTATTCGTTCAGAGTTCCATGAAGTAAATTTGTTGATATCAAAAGTAAAGGCTACCTTCGTCAAAGTACGTATTGCTATTTTTATCTATGGTTTAAATTCTTATATTAAAAAAACCATTAAATTCCTTCACAGTCAGCAGCTCGACGACAGCTGTTTAAGCAAGCGAATTCGAACTTTTCACTGCCACCCGAACCAATTGTCACTAGATGGGGAACTTGGCTACAAGCATGTGATTACTATGCCGACAAATTTGACGCTTTAAAATCGGTTGTTGATTATTTAAATGATGCGGATTCGGAATGTATTCGAGATGCAAAAAAAGCGTTTAGAGCGTCCAATATTAGATAAGATTTGGCATTTGGTTTTAGAATCAAAAGGACTTGAATTGAAAAAGTGTATAGAACTGTATGAAGAAGTTCATGCTATCTTAGGCACAATGACCGACGACCGTTTTTTGAATAAGTTCGAAGAAGTGTTATCTCGGAATGTTAGATATAGTTCTTTGCTTAAAATTAATGATATTTTGAATGGAGATTCACGAGCTAGCGCATCAAATGAATATATTATATAACAGCATTGACACCATGTGAAATAACATTTTTTAAAATTTTCTGTAGCCCAGGAGAAAGAACTACCTTTTTTGCAATTTTCGTATTTTTTGAGAGATTTCGGAATATTATTTCGGACCTTTTTTGCATGTTTTCGTATATATTTTCGTGCATATTTGGTCTTTTTTCCATTTTGTCGTGCATATTCCAGAGTTTTTCATGCATTTTTGCCTGCATATTTTGGCCTGCTATTTTGCATGCCTATCAGCTCTAATCGTAATATATGTATACAGGAGACGCTGCCAAAAAATTTATTATTTTTATAAAAATTTTATAAAATATTTTGTTTTTTCTAACATGTATATATTTGGAAATAAAAATTTGGAATAAAAACCCCGCGATTCTTAGTATTTGTAAGAATATATATTTAAAATTAAAAAAGCGCCATTTTATAAAAATTTTCTTTTTTTGCAACAAGTATGTACATTTCAAACAAAAAAGCGTTACAGGCGAAAATTTTGACTAATAATCGCGCGATTTTTATTCCAAAGTTTCAGTATTTGTAAAAATATGTATTTAAAATTAAAGAAGCGACTTTTTACAAATTGGTTTTTTTGTTTTTGTAGCATGTATATATGAATATTTTTTATATTTTATTTTTTATAATTTTCGGGTGTTTGGTGGGTGTTTGGGAGAGCTCCTCCTCCTATTTGTGCTGTGCGTCTTGATGTTGTTCCAATAATGAAGGGACCTACAGTTTCAAGCCGACTCCGAACGGCAGATATTTTTTATGAGGAGCTTTTTCATGGCAGAAATACACTCGCAGGTTTGTCATTGCCTGCCGAGGGGCGATCGCTATTAGAAAAATGTATTACTTAATTTTTGGTGTTTCACCGAGATTCGAACCTACGTTCTCTCTGTGAATTCCGAATGGTACTCACGCACCAACCCATTCGGCTACGTCGGCCGCATCTATGATATATACATATGTATGTACATTTTTAAACAAAAAAGCACCGCAGGCTAAAAAATCGCGCGTTTAGAAGAACATTTATAATAACAGAATTTTCCTAAAATTCGTGGTATTATTGAGTAAACATAGCTTTAACTCAAATCTTGAATTAATTAGTAAAGAATGTTTACGAGTATAAGTGAATATTATTACTTTTCTGTGTTTGTATTTAAATAAAAGAAGCGTCTGTAATACGGCATTCTTCACGCTTTTGAAAAAAAAGCATATTTAACGTTAAATATTGCTACTAATTCTTAACGATAATTTATAAAAAGTACTATAAATCAAACGGCTGATAAAGTGACCGCATTTGTTTGTTATAACTTTCAAATTCGGTCCACGCATTTAGCCATTATAAGTAAATTTATCATGTTAGCAATGGAAAGCCAACCCTGAAGATTTACCATTCATATGAAAATTTATTGGATTGGCTTTGCAGTACTATCACGAAAGTTTTGCTAATAATGACTAAATGCGTGGACCTAATTTAAAAACTATTGCACATAAATGTAGTCAATATATCAGCATTTTGATTTATGATACTTTTTACGAATTATCATTAAGAATCAATAGGAATATTTTACGTTAAAAATGTGTATTTTTGCTCGAGCTATCGTGCGCGTGGACAGACGGACGAATATACAGGGGTAAATCGACTCCTCTATGTCTACCTCCAATCGTTTTGGGCTGTTACCTACAACTGTTATGTAAACAGAATTAGAATGCCATTGTGTAAATTACAGTTTTTCTTATTAAAAGTGAGTAAAAAAATATTTTTTAAGTAGGTTGAGCTACTGATTTCGTTTATTGCTTAAATGCCACTGTACTTAAAGACTACTACAATTATTAAAAAAAAGCATAATTCTAACTGCAAGAGAGCTGCGTAGGTGCTTCTCACGAGAAATCTCTTTAAGGTTATTTGACCACGTCAATTTACTGGTTTAATAATTGATATATTATTATAGTCTTACAACTATTCCTAAGTCCTAGTATTTTCTCATTGCAAAATAAAATACTTTCATATGACAATTTTATGTTCGTATATCTATTTTGGTTTAAGATTTCATTAATATTTTCTTGGATAATTTTTTTTATTTAGTAAAGATATATGCCGGCCGCCGTAGCCAAATGGGTTGGTGCGTGACTAGCATTCGGGGTACGTAGGTTCGCAGCTCCGTGCTGGAAACACCAAAATGAAAACAAAGTTTTTTCTAATACCGGTCGCCCTCGGCAGGTAATGGCAAACTTTCGAGTATATTGCAATTACTATAAATTATTAGTAGTTTTTGAAATTCCCTCTAGTCTTTGAATCGTCATTCTATTTATTATTACTTGTTTGTTATAGTTTTTATGTTTATTTGATTGTCCTGTCGTCTATATATTTCCAATCAGTTCCTAATATGTTTAAAGATGTTTTTAAATTTCTTCGTTTAAGTACGTATAGAATGTCTTTTATTTGGTCAATAGTATGGGCCAAGAAGGAGTAACTGCTATTTTTTTTATGATATATGATTGTATTATTTCTGTCATAGTGTCTTCGTACTGTTCGAGGTTAATTACGTGTATTAATTGCAAAGTTCCGTCTTGTAGTCTTCCAGTTCCCATTTTTATGGCTATTATTTGTGAGTTGGTATAGTCCAAAATTCGTGTATCCGTAAGAAAAGTCCAAAGCTGCGCTCATCGCCTTAGACAGCCCTCCAACCACTTCAAGGGTAATTGAGTTCTGTGAATCCAGGCTGAACTATGTCGGTAGACATGATACCCTGATACAAACATGGCTCCCCAGACACGTGGGTATCGTGGGTAACGGTATCTCTTTAACTAGGATGTGGGCCTCAGAGCCCGTTCTGCCACTCCCTTCTGCAGCTAACAAAGCCAAGGCTAGCAAACGGGTCACTTTAACTCACAAGCGAGACTGGTAGGCTGAGAGAGGGTGTAGATGGACAAAACTGATGTTACTTGTCACGTCCGACCGACTGTCGCATATCCGCCTGTCATTAAACAGAGGGAACTGTAGACAGCTGGTTGGACTGATGACGAGACGGACTAATTCCGTAACGTGAATATTCCTTAATTTGGTTTTTTAAGCACATTGGGTAAGTATAGCTTTTCGAATACACGGTATTATCTGAGTTTGTTCGGAATCTTGGTTGGAAGGGTTGACTATGGGTGAAGATAATTTGCTATTAAATGAAAATAAAATTGTTATTGGCTCATTCTGCGTGGTGGCAAAATTGAATTCAATTATTGGATTTTCATGGGGCAAATCGGTCGACCGAAAAGTCTAGGAAATCTTCATTTAAGCCTCTAGCCAAAGTGTCGAATGCTTTATTTGGATAGGTTTGTTTCAATAAGTGTCGGCATTTTGGGCCAATGTATGTAAATTTATTTAATATTAAAGGAAAGTGTGCGTACACTTTTTGGCCAAATTATCTTTAACTAAGATAGTCATTCGGAACTCCTGCGTGTGTAAACACATGGTATGTAAATTTATTTAATATTAAAGAAAAGTGTGCGTACGCTTTTTGGCCAAATTATCTTTAACTAAGATAGTCATTCGGAACTCCTGCGTGTGTAAACACATGGCAACCGTAAATGACGGCGATGTATGGCAACTAGATGCTGTAGTCATGATAGTTTAAAATCGTCAACGGCAGTAAACGAACGAACGACGAACACGTAGGTCGCTAACAGGCGACAATGAGGCGACAAATTTGTTTATAAAAATGAGACTCGAAAATTTCCACGAAATGAGTTTGGCGCAATTATTGGTTACTATGATTTCTGAAGAGAGCACAACGACAAGTGCTATGCGTCACGTGTTATGCTGAAAACAGTGAAGACCGCACGGAATCCCTTACCGCATGCCCTTACCGTGCACAAAAACTCACCCCCGAGAACAACTGCGTTCTTTTAATTACATATTTACACAATACATCGGTTTGTGTGTGTATGTGTTTGGTTGTATCTACACAATACATCGGATTGTGTGTGTATGTGGTTGTATCTACAAAATGTTGCCATTGATATTTTTGCTTACACACTTTTTCACACATCCGCGTTATCAGTTAAAATTTTTCATTGTTTAATAAACCAAAGCCAAAAACCAACAAATGCAAATAGTTCATTTATCTATAATTAACATTATTCAACAGTATTTTTAAGCTATTTTAACAAAAAATATCATTTTTCTAAGTTTATTTTGTAAATGATTTCGAAATGTACTGCTTGGCAACACTGTGTGGTGAGAGAGCAATCAGCTGAGTCGGTATTACGGGATTTTTTTAATAATCGTGAAATAAAATCTACGGTACAACGATACGGAAGGAAGGAACTTTTCGTTTACATGGGGTTCTCATTAGTTTGATCGGAACAGCTGAGTCGGGATTGTGTTTACGGTGTTCACTGTTTTCAGCATAAGTTCCATCATATTCTTCTCAGTTATTGCATGAAGTAATCGGTTGATTGAAAATTGGGTTAAGATGCCAAAAGATAGAAAAGAAACGCCGGGTGAATTTATTGTGCATATGAAAAACCAGTTTCTCAATGTTTTTCGGTCGGACAAATCAGTTTTATTTTGTTCACAATGCAATTTTTTTGGTTTCTGCTAAAAAAATATTTCAAGTCAAACAGCACATTGATTCAGTGAAACACAAGGATGCTCAAGAAAGAAAAAAAACAGAATTCTGAACGTGAAATGAGCCAATTGTTAATATCAAATCATCAACAGAAACATGGGCAAAATCTTTCGAAATTCAATATGGATTTATGTAAAACCTTAATTGAAGCCAACATTCCATTAAATAAAGTGAATTATCCGAGTGTAGTACAATTCATAGAAAAATACACTTCACAATCAGTTCCAGATCAAAGTATACTTCTTCGTAAGTATGTGTGTTTAAAAGCTGATGGAAAATATATTTGGGTTACTCTGGCTGAAACAACGGATATTGAAAAAAGATCAGTTGCGAATTTTGTTTTTGGCATATTGGATGATGAAAATGAGCGCGGAAAATCTTATTTTTTGAACATTAAAGAATTAGACAAATGCAACCCTACAACGATCGCAACATTTTTTACCGAATCATTGTTACTTTTATGACCTGAAGGTATGTAAGTGTTTACCTTAACACCTTTTTTTTGCGTTTCTTTTGTATTGAAGGAGTTCAATATGAAAATATTATGCCCGTTACTATCCATGCCGCTGTATATATGATTTCGGCAAAGAAGTCTCTTTAAGTTTTATTTCCAAAAATGCTACACGTTAAATGTTTTGCCCATGGATTGCATCGATTGATAGAATTTATTCGTTCAGAGTTCCATGAAGTAAATTTGTTGATATCAAAAGTAAAGGCTACCTTCGTCAAAGTACGTATTGCTATTTTTATCTATGGTTTAAATTCTTATATTAAAAAAACCATTAAATTCCTTCACAGTCAGCAGCTCGACGACAGCTGTTTAAGCAAGCGAATTCGAACTTTTCACTGCCACCCGAACCAATTGTCACTAGATGGGGAACTTGGCTACAAGCATGTGATTACTATGCCGACAAATTTGACGCTTTAAAATCGGTTGTTGATTATTTAAATGATGCGGATTCGGAATGTATTCGAGATGCAAAAAAAGCGTTTAGAGCGTCCAATATTAGATAAGATTTGGCATTTGGTTTTAGAATCAAAAGGACTTGAATTGAAAAAGTGTATAGAACTGTATGAAGAAGTTCATGCTATCTTAGGCACAATGACCGACGACCGTTTTTTGAATAAGTTCGAAGAAGTGTTATCTCGGAATGTTAGATATAGTTCTTTGCTTAAAATTAATGATATTTTGAATGGAGATTCACGAGCTAGCGCATCAAATGAATATATTATATAACAGCATTGACACCATGTGAAATAACATTTTTTAAAATTTTCTGTAGCCCAGGAGAAAGAACTACCTTTTTTGCAATTTTCGTATTTTTTGAGAGATTTCGGAATATTATTTCGGACCTTTTTTGCATGTTTTCGTATATATTTTCGTGCATATTTGGTCTTTTTTCCATTTTGTCGTGCATATTCCAGAGTTTTTCATGCATTTTGCCTGCATATTTTGGCCTGCTATTTTGCATGCCTATCAGCTCTAATCGTAATATATGTATACAGGAGACGCTGCCAAAAAATTTATTATTTTTATAAAAATTTTATAAAATATTTTGTTTTTTCTAACATGTATATATTTGGAAATAAAAATTTGGAATAAAAACCCCGCGATTCTTAGTATTTGTAAGAATATATATTTAAAATTAAAAAAGCGCCATTTTATAAAAATTTTCTTTTTTTGCAACAAGTATGTACATTTCAAACAAAAAAGCGTTACAGGCGAAAATTTTGACTAATAATCGCGCGATTTTTATTCCAAAGTTTCAGTATTTGTAAAAATATGTATTTAAAATTAAAGAAGCGACTTTTTACAAATTGGTTTTTTTGTTTTTGTAGCATGTATATATGAATATTTTTTATATTTTATTTTTTATAATTTTCGGGTGTTTGGTGGGTGTTTGGGAGAGCTCCTCCTCCTATTTGTGCTGTGCGTCTTGATGTTGTTCCAATAATGAAGGGACCTACAGTTTCAAGCCGACTCCGAACGGCAGATATTTTTTATGAGGAGCTTTTTCATGGCAGAAATACACTCGCAGGTTTGTCATTGCCTGCCGAGGGGCGATCGCTATTAGAAAAATGTATTACTTAATTTTTGGTGTTTCACCGAGATTCGAACCTACGTTCTCTCTGTGAATTCCGAATGGTACTCACGCACCAACCCATTCGGCTACGTCGGCCGCATCTATGATATATACATATGTATGTACATTTTTAAACAAAAAAGCACCGCAGGCTAAAAAATCGCGCGTTTAGAAGAACATTTATAATAACAGAATTTTCCTAAAATTCGTGGTATTATTGAGTAAACATAGCTTTAACTCAAATCTTGAATTAATTAGTAAAGAATGTTTACGAGTATAAGTGAATATTATTACTTTTCTGTGTTTGTATTTAAATAAAAGAAGCGTCTGTAATACGGCATTTTTCACGCTTTTGAAAAAAAAGCATATTTAACGTTAAATATTGCTACTAATTATTAACGATAATTTATAAAAAGTACTATAAATCAAACGGCTGATAAAGTGACCGCATTTGTTTGTTATAACTTTCAAATTCGGTCCACGCATTTAGCCATTATAAGTAAATTTATCATGTTAGCAATGGAAAGCCAACCCTGAAGATTTACCATTCATATGAAAATTTATTGGATTGGCTTTGCAGTACTATCACGAAAGTTTTGCTAATAATGACTAAATGCGTGGACCTAATTTAAAAACTATTGCACATAAATGTAGTCAATATATCAGCATTTTGATTTATGATACTTTTTACGAATTATCATTAAGAATCAATAGGAATATTTTACGTTAAAAATGTGTATTTTTGCTCGAGCTATCGTGCGCGTGGACAGACGGACGAATATACAGGGGTAAATCGACTCCTCTATGTCTACCTCCAATCGTTTTGGGCTGTTACCTACAACTGTTATGTAAACAGAATTAGAATGCCATTGTGTAAATTACAGTTTTTCTTATTAAAAGTGAGTAAAAAAATATTTTTTAAGTAGGTTGAGCTACTGATTTCGTTTATTGCTTAAATGCCACTGTACTTAAAGACTACTACAATTATTAAAAAAAAGCATAATTCTAACTGCAAGAGAGCTGCGTAGGTGCTTCTCACGAGAAATCTCTTTAAGGTTATTTGACCACGTCAATTTACTGGTTTAATAATTGATATATTATTATAGTCTTACAACTATTCCTAAGTCCTAGTATTTTCTCATTGCAAAATAAAATACTTTCATATGACAATTTTATGTTCGTATATCTATTTTGGTTTAAGATTTCATTAATATTTTCTTGGATAATTTTTTTTATTTAGTAAAGATATATGCCGGCCGCCGTAGCCAAATGGGTTGGTGCGTGACTAGCATTCGGGGTACGTAGGTTCGCAGCTCCGTGCTGGAAACACCAAAATGAAAACAAAGTTTTTTCTAATACCGGTCGCCCTCGGCAGGTAATGGCAAACTTTCGAGTATATTGCAATTACTATAAATTATTAGTAGTTTTTGAAATTCCCTCTAGTCTTTGAATCGTCATTCTATTTATTATTACTTGTTTGTTATAGTTTTTATGTTTATTTGATTGTCCTGTCGTCTATATATTTCCAATCAGTTCCTAATATGTTTAAAGATGTTTTTAAATTTCTTCGTTTAAGTACGTATAGAATGTCTTTTATTTGGTCAATAGTATGGGCCAAGAAGGAGTAACTGCTATTTTTTTTATGATATATGATTGTATTATTTCTGTCATAGTGTCTTCGTACTGTTCGAGGTTAATTACGTGTATTAATTGCAAAGTTCCGTCTTGTAGTCTTCCAGTTCCCATTTTTATGGCTATTATTTGTGAGTTGGTATAGTCCAAAATTCGTGTATCCGTAAGAAAAGTCCAAAGCTGCGCTCATCGCCTTAGACAGCCCTCCAACCACTTCAAGGGTAATTGAGTTCTGTGAATCCAGGCTGAACTATGTCGGTAGACATGATACCCTGATACAAACATGGTTCCCCAGACACGTGGGTATCGTGGGTAACGGTATCTCTTTAACTAGGATGTGGGCCTCAGAGCCCGTTCTGCCACTCCCTTCTGCAGCTAACAAAGCCAAGGCTAGCAAACGGGTCACTTTAACTCACAAGCGAGACTGGTAGGCTGAGAGAGGGTGTAGATGGACAAAACTGATGTTACTTGTCACGTCCGACCGACTGTCGCATATCCGCCTGTCATTAAACAGAGGGAACTGTAGACAGCTGGTTGGACTGATGACGAGACGGACTAATTCCGTAACGTGAATATTCCTTAATTTGGTTTTTTAAGCACATTGGGTAAGTATAGCTTTTCGAATACACGGTATTATCTGATTTTGTTCGGAATCTTGGTTGGAAGGGTTGACTATGGGTGAAGATAATTTGCTATTAAATGAAAATAAAATTGTTATTGGCTCATTCTGCGTGGTGGCAAAATTGAATTCAATTATTGGATTTTCATGGGGCAAATCGGTCGACCGAAAAGTCTAGGAAATCTTCATTTAAGCCTCTAGCCAAAGTGTCGAATGCTTTATTTGGATAGGTTTGTTTCAATAAGTGTCGGCATTTTGGGCCAATGTATGTAAATTTATTTAATATTAAAGGAAAGTGTGCGTACACTTTTTGGCCAAATTATCTTTAACTAAGATAGTCATTCGGAACTCCTGCGTGTGTAAACACATGGTATGTAAATTTATTTAATATTAAAGAAAAGTGTGCGTACGCTTTTTGGCCAAATTATCTTTAACTAAGATAGTCATTCGGAACTCCTGCGTGTGTAAACACATGGCAACCGTAAATGACGGCGATGTATGGCAACTAGATGCTGTAGTCATGATAGTTTAAAATCGTCAACGGCAGTAAACGAACGAACGACGAACACGTAGGTCGCTAACAGGCGACAATGAGGCGACAAATTTGTTTATAAAAATGAGACTCGAAAATTTCCACGAAATGAGTTTGGCGCAATTATTGGTTACTATGATTTCTGAAGAGAGCACAACGACAAGTGCTATGCGTCACGTGTTATGCTGAAAACAGTGAAGACCGCACGGAATCCCTTACCGCATGCCCTTACCGTGCACAAAAACTCACCCCCGAGAACAACTGCGTTCTTTTAATTACATATTTACACAATACATCGGTTTGTGTGTGTATGTGTTTGGTTGTATCTACACAATACATTGGATTGTGTGTGTATGTGTTTGGTTGTATCTACACAATACATCGAATTGTGTGTGAATGTGGTTGTATCTACAAAATGTTGCCATTGATATTTTTGCTTACACACTTTTTCACACATCCGCGTTATCAGTTAAAATTTTTCATTGTTTAATAAACCAAAGCCAAAAACCAACAAATGCAAATAGTTCATTTATCTATAATTAACATTATTCAACAGTATTTTTAAGCTATTTTAACAAAAAATATCATTTTTCTAAGTTTATTTTGTAAATGATTTCGAAATGTACTTCTTGGCAACACTGTGTGGTGAGAGAGCAATCAGCTGAGTCGGTATTACGGGATTTTTTTAATAATCGTGAAATAAAATCTACGGTACAACGATACGGAAGGAAGGAACTTTTCGTTTACATGGGGTTCTCATTAGTTTGATCGGAACAGCTGAGTCGGGATTGTGTTTACGGTGTTCACTGTTTTCAGCATAAGTTCCATCATATTCTTCTCAGTTATTGCATGAAGTAATCGGTTGATTGAAAATTGGGTTAAGATGCCAAAAGATAGAAAAGAAACGCCGGGTGAATTTATTGTGCATATGAAAAACCAGTTTCTCAATGTTTTTCGGTCGGACAAATCAGTTTTATTTTGTTCACAATGCAATTTTTTTGGTTTCTGCTAAAAAAATATTTCAAGTCAAACAGCACATTGATTCAGTGAAACACAAGGATGCTCAAGAAAGAAAAAAAAACAGAATTCTGAACGTGAAATGAGCCAATTGTTAATATCAAATCATCAACAGAAACATGGGCAAAATCTTTCGAAATTCAATATGGATTTATGTAAAACCTTAATTGAAGCCAACATTCCATTAAATAAAGTGAATTATCCGAGTGTAGTACAATTCATAGAAAAATACACTTCACAATCAGTTCCAGATCAAAGTATACTTCTTCGTAAGTATGTGTGTTTAAAAGCTGATGGAAAATATATTTGGGTTACTCTGGCTGAAACAACGGATATTGAAAAAAGATCAGTTGCGAATTTTGTTTTTGGCATATTGGATGATGAAAATGAGCGCGGAAAATCTTATTTTTTGAACATTAAAGAATTAGACAAATGCAACGCTAAAACGATCGCAACATTTTTTACCGAATCATTGTTACTTTTATGGCCTAAAGGAATGTAAGTGTTTACCTTAACACCTTTTTTGCGTTTCTTTTGTATTGAAGGAATTCAATATGAAAATATTATGCCCGTTACTATCCATGCCGCTGCATATATGATTTCGGCAAAGAAGTCTCTTTAAGTTTTATTTCCAAAAATGCTACACGTTACATGTTTTGCCCATGGATTGCATCGATTGATAGAATTTATTCGTTCAGAGTTCCATGAAGTAAATTTGTTGATATCAAAAGTAAAGGCTACCTTCGTCAAAGTACGTATTGCTATTTTTATCTATGGTTCAAATTCTTATATTAAAAAAACCATTAAATTCCTTCAGCGTCAGCAGCTCGACGACAGCTGTTTAAGCAAGCGAATTCGAACTTTTCACTGCCACCCGAACCAATTGTCACTAGATGGGGAACTTGGCTACAAGCATGTGATTACTATGCTGACAAATTTGACGCTTTAAAATCGGTTGTTGATTATTTAAATGATGCAGATTCGGAATGTATTCGAGATGCAAAAAAAGGGTTTAGAGCGTCCACTATTAGATAAGATTTGGCATTTGGTTTTAGAATCAAAAGGACTTGAATTTGGAAAAGTGTATAGAACTGTATGAGGAAGTTCATTCTATCTTAGGCACAATGACCGACGACCGTTTTTTGAATAAGTTCGAAGAAGTGTTATCTCGGAATGTTAGATATAGTTCTTTGCTTAAAATTAATGATATTTTGAATGGAGATTCACGAGCTAGCGCATCAAATGAATATATTATATAACAGCATTGACACCATGTGAAATAACATTTTTTAAAATTTCCTGTAGCCCAGGAGAAAGAACTACCTTTTTTACAATTTTCGTATTTTTTGAGAGATTTCGGAATATTATTTCGGACTTTTTTTGCATGTTTTCGTATATATTTTCGTGCATATTTGGTCTTTTTTCCATTTTGTCGTGCATATTCCAGAGTTTTTCATGCATTTTTGCCTGCATATTTTGGCCTGCTATTTTGCATGCCTATCAGCTCTAATCGTAATATATGTATACAGGAGACGCTGCCAAAAAATTTATTATTTTTATAAAAATTTTATAAAATATTTTGTTTTTTCTAACATGTATATATTTGGAAATAAAAATTTGGAATAAAAACCCCGCGATTCTTAGTATTTGTAAGAATATATATTTAAAATTAAAAAAGCGCCATTTTATAAAAATTTTCTTTTTTTTGCAACAAGTATGTACATTTCAAACAAAAAAGCGTCACAGGCGAAAATTTTGACTAATAATCGCGCGATTTTTATTCCAAAGTTTCAGTATTTGTAAAAATATGTATTTAAAATTAAAGAAGCGACTTTTTACAAATTGGTTTTTTTGTTTTTGTAGCATGTATATATGAATATTTTTTATATTTTATTTTTTATAATTTTCGGGTGTTTTGCGAGAGCTCCTCCTCCTATTTGTGCTGTGCGTCTTGACGTTGTTCCATTAATGAAGGGACCTACAGTTTGAAGCCGACTCCGAACGGCAGATATTTTTTATGAGCTTTTTCATGGCAGAAATACACTCGCAGGTTTGGCATTGCCTGCCGAGGGGCGATCGCTATTAGAAAAATGTATTACTTAATTTTTGGTGTTTCACCGAGATTCGAACCTACGTTCTCTCTGTGAATTCCGAATGGTAGTCACGCATCAACCCATTCGGCTACGTCGGCCGCATCTATGATATATACATATGTACTTTTTTAAACAAAAAAGCACCGCAGGCTAAAAAATCGCGCGTTTAGAAGAACATTTGTAATAACAGAATTTTCCTAAAATTCGTGGTATTATTGAGTAAACATAGCTTTAACTCAAATCTTGAATTAATTAGTAAAGAATGTTTACGAGTATAAGTGAATATTATTACTTTTCTGTGTTTGTATTTAACCTTCATGTGCCCGGGATATAAAACTTACGTACCCGGTCGGCTTACTACATTTGTAGTAACTACGTAATTGCATGCAAAACCAATGTAATGTTAAGAAAAAAAGACTTGTATGGTGTTTTTTTTTTTACTTGTACGTGTGTAATAACCTTTTTATTTAAAAATATTGAATTCAGGTGATAATTTAAATACAAAAAATGTTTTAATTTTCAGGAATTGAACAGCATTTTCCTAAAATATATGTTTCGGCATGTGCATTACACACTGCTTTTTTGCACCAATTACAGATTTTTCGTGTGTTGTTACGACATCCTATTTCACAGTATTGACAAGGTACAGGATATTTTGGTTGTTTATCGTTGGAAATATCAGGTAAAATAGATGAATGAACATTAGATGTAGCAGAAAGGGATCGATCCAGTGCCATTTCGATAGCTTTACGTGGTTGGTGGAATCCCGGCACCCGGGGAACCTGAGAGCGCTGTTCAATTGCTGGCATAAAAAGCTGCTTAGACAAGCTCCGCAAGAACTTTCGTCGCGCGTCTGTGCGACGGTTATATGGATTGTTTTCCGAGTAAATGATGAATTATGCAAGTGCACTTATGTCCAGCATGTTATAAAACATGGCCAAGGGCCAACGCAATGTTTTGCGTTTCGTTGAATATGCAGAAAGCATTTTATCCATTGCTTCGACGCCTCCTTTGTTTGCATTGTAATCAAGGATGTATTGCGGCTTGTTTTTCTTTTCAGCTACAATTGAATTTGTCAAAGGCGTGCTGGCAAGTATTATAACTGATCTGCCTCTTTTTGGAACATAAGATACCAAAGAAAACTTTCCAT
The DNA here is from genome assembly GCF_027943255.1 of Anastrepha obliqua. Taxonomy (NCBI): domain Eukaryota; kingdom Metazoa; phylum Arthropoda; class Insecta; order Diptera; family Tephritidae; genus Anastrepha; species Anastrepha obliqua. Next base: position 193,114 of record NC_072897.1, read on the forward strand.
CGAGAAACCCGAAAATGGAAGATTCTTCAGCACGATTGCGGTCAGCCTTCATTTCATATGGACAAACGTTTTATTTTGACGAACAGTACCAAGAATAGCAAGACCTTTGGACATTAAATACTTGCCTAAGCTTAGCGATGTAAAAAAATTGTCAGAAATAATAGTCCTTCCGGTGTTCTTCTAATGGCATACTAACCTTTGCATAACACCTTCACCTACGTTATTTGCTCGACCAGCATTTGAGTTTTTTCCAGTATATATTTCACTTTTGAGTGGATAGAACGACTTAGTATCGCATGCAAACCAAACCTTTATCCCATACTTGGCAGGCTTAGAGGGTATGTACTGAGTAAACCAAGTTCGACCGCGATAAGCAAATAATTGTTCATCCACAGTAATTTCTCCAGATGGTTGGTAATATTTGCGCAGATTTGCGTTCATTTGTGTCCACAATTCAGATATTGGAGCAGCCTTATCGGCTTCTAGCCTAACTGCTCTTGTACGCTCGCTGTCAAATCTAATGAATCGAACAATTTCTTTGAAGCGTGACTTAGGCATTCCTGCTCGATAAAAGCAAATGCATTATTGGCTCCATAGCACATCCACATCTTCGTCATTTGATTTATTTACACCTGCTAGTAACACAAGACCTATAAATGCTCTTAGTTCAATTAAGGTTAATTTCTCCCAGATTCTTTTATCTTCAGTGCAGTTTTTCTCGTTCCAAGTCTCATAGGCTTTTCGTGCTTTTTCGTTCGTATCTACTAGAATTTGTTGAAGCATTGATGGAGTGAATATCAACTCAAAGACGTCAGACTCAATTAGACCCTGGGTAGCACGAGTTGGACCCACAACAGTGCTCATTATGGCTACTTAAGCGAACAGCTTGGCTAGGAAAGTTCTTAAGCTCGAAATCTGCTTCGAATATTGCACCCTCTTCTTGCTCATCATTGCGAATGTCGTCCTCTTCAATAACTAATTCACTTTCAGCGTCGGATTCTTCTGTATTGATACCAATCAAACCACCAGCGCCAATATCGTTCGGGTTGGAACACTCATCATTGCCGACATTGCTATCATCCTCCAAGTCGAAATGCTCTTCCTCCTCATCAAGCTCGTGCAATATGTTTTGCACATGATCCTGAATTTCTTCGTACCTTAGACTGATAGTAGACTGTTCCTTTTAGCATTTTTGGCAAAGGAAATATATATGTATCTAAACGTGTACACATACACACACACAAACGTACTTCGGTAACTAAGCGAAGCGACAGTTATAAAAAATCGTGTTGCGACAAGCTGAAGTCAACTATAAAATACTATTTTGCATACATTTTATATGGTTACTACAAATGTAGTAAGCCGGCCGCAAGATGATGTTTTTTTCAAGTAGGGTCTAGAGGTCAGACAAATAATAGTTCAAGTGTTATTATACTCTTAATTGACTTTGATTTGATAATCAGGAAGCTACTAAAAAATACGGGCATTGTTGTTTCGGAAAATTTTTTTTTATCTCACTTTTTTTCACAATTTACTACAAATGTAGTAAGCCGGGCACATGAAGGTTAAATAAAAGAAGCGTCTGTAATACGGCATTCTTCACGCTTTTGAAAAAAAGCATATTTAACGTTAAATATTGCTACTATATTAATTCTTAACGATAATTTATAAAAAGTACTATAAATCAAACGGCTTATATAGTGACCGCATTTGTTTGTTATAGCTTTCATTTTTGCTAATAATGACTAAATGCGTGGACCTAATTTAAAAACTATTACACATAAATGCAGTCAATATATCAGCATTTTGATTTATGATACTTTTTACGAATTATCATTAAGAATCAATAGGAATATTTTTTTGTGTATTTTTGCTCGAGCTATCGTGCGCGTGGACAGACGGACGAATATACAGGGGTAAATCGACTCCTCTATGTCTACCTCCAATCGTTTTGGGCTGTTACCTACAACTGTTATGTAAACAGAATTAGAATGCCATTGTGTAAATTACAGTTTTTCTTATTAAAAGTGAGTAAAAAAATATTTTTTAAGTAGGTTGAGCTACTGATTTCGTTTCTTGCTTAAATGCCACTGTACTTAAAGACTACTACAATTATTAAAAAAAAAAGCAAGAGATCTGCGTCGGTGTTTCTCACGACAAATCTCTTTAAGGTAATTTGACCACGTCAGCAATGTTTGTAACTAATTTGTTGTTAATCTAATCTAATCTAGACCACAAATTGAAGTCCATGTTCACTTCTGTTACGCTTACTCTTCCCCTGCTAATTTGAACTGCGTCTTCGCTGTAGGGATTTGAAGGATAAGGGTTGTCTCCGGGCGCCTCGTTTTTCGTTTTTTTTAGATTTCTTTCGTTTTCCCAAAAGCGTTATGGGTCAAAAATATTCTAATTGTAACAGCAATAGTCTGATAAAGGTAGCTGTAAAACACAAACTAACTGACGCAGCACGTTCAAATTTTGACAGGAGTCAACTGACAGATGCCTGTTGACAGGAACAGTATTGCTTTTTCAGTAAAGAGGTCAGAAATACAAAAAGTCACGGACTTATTGACCCGCCCTCGTATAATATAAAGTGAATATATTTGAAACAGATTTTACTTCACTAAATTCTAATGCTTCACTCATATTGACGTAAGACATACCTAGCTTTTCAAAAAATGTTCTTGTTATATAATATTTATCTCATAGTTTGATAGTACATATAAATGAATTAACTTCACCCGATTTTGTCCATTGTGCTGCATAGTAATGCATTTGTATTAAATGTATGTATATTATTATTCACTTTCTATGCTTCTTATAACTGCTTTCTATAGAATTTCGCAAGATTGTACTACAGTAAAATTACAATTATATATATATATATATACATACATAATTGGCGCGTACATCCTTTTTGGGTGTTCGGCCGAGCTCCTCGTAATATTTGTGGTGTGCATCTTCATGTTGATCCACAAATGGAAGAGCCTACAGTTTCAAGCCGACTCCGAACGACAGAAATTTTTTATGAGGGGCTTTTTCATGGCAGAAATACACTCGGAGGTTTGCCATTGCCTGCCGAGGGGCAACCGCTATTAGAAAAAACTTTTTCTTAATTTTGATTTTTCACCGCGATTCGAACCGACGTTCTCTCTGTGAATTCCGAATGGTAGTCACGCACCAACTCATTCGGCCACGGCGGCCGCCAATTGCAATGACTATAAATTATTAGTAGTTTTTGAAATTCCCTCTAGTCTCTGAATCGTCATTCTATTTATTATTACTTGTTTGTTATAGTTTTTATGTTTATTTGATTGTCGTGTCGTCTATATATTTCCAATCAGTTCCTAATATGTTTAAAGATGTTTTTAAATTTCTTCGTTTAAGTACGTATAGAATGTCTTTTATTTGGTCAATAGTATGGGCCAAGAAGGAGTAACTGCTATTTTTTTATGATATATGATTGTATTATTTCTGTCATAGTGTCTTCGTACTGTTCGAGGTTAATTACGTGTACTAATTGCAAAGTTCCGTCTTGTAGTCTTCCAGTTCCAATTTTTATGGCTATTATTTGTGAGTTGGTATAGTCCAAAATTCGTGTATCCGTAAGAAAAGTCCAATGCTGCGCTCATCGCCTTAGACAGCCCTCCAACCACTTCAAGGGTAATTGAGTTCTGTGAATCCAGGCTGAACTATATCGGTAGACATGATACCCTGATACAAACATGGTTCCCCAGACACGTGGGTATCGCGGGTAACGGTATCTCTGACTCTTTAACTAGGATGTGGGCCTCAGAGCCCGTTCTGCTATTCCCTTCTGCAGCTAACAAAGCCAAGGCTAGCAAACGGGTCACGTTAACCCACAAGCGCGCCTGGCAGGCTGAGAGAGGGTGTAGATGGACAAAACTGATGTTACTTGTCATGTCCGATCGACTGTCGCAGATCCGTCTGTCATTAAACAGAGGGAACTGTACACAGCTGGTTGGACTGATGACGGGCCCCTTTCTATGAGCGAAGCACATGGGGAAGGTAGGCATCTCAGACAGTGCACTCTGCCCAGCATGTGGGGAGGAGGATGAGACGGCGGACCACTTTCTGTGCATCTGCTCAGCCTTCGCTTGAATCAGGCTTGAGGTCTTTGGCACTGATATGCTAAGAAGCCACCACCTTCGCTCCTTGGCACCACAAACAAGATCTACCCAGGTTTCCTCGGAGGTGCAGTGAAATGGACTTGCTAGTTTGTCTTGACAAAAAAAAGTCGAAATAAGCGAAAATATATAAAGCTCATCTTGTAGGCGATCCATCATTTTCCTAAAAAAATATTTCTTATTCTAAAAGCTATAAATTTTTATTTATTATTTTTATTTTGCTTTACTTGTTTTGTTTGTCCTTGTTGTGTTTTTTTATATTATATTATTTCCTTATGAGCCCTTTGTGAACAATACTACCAGATCTTACCATAACAGTATATTTTTTCATCTTCTGCTTTTATTTCTTCTTTATATCTGTTTGAAAACTTCTTTCCTATCTTCTAGTTTGTTTTGACAATTTAGTGCCTCCTGGGTTATAATTTTTGGAAGTGTGTATATTTTTAATATGACGATTAGGGGAGTTGTATGGGGACCTGGATAGTCTGTAGTATGATTATAAGTCGGATATGCCTTAATATTAATATTCATAAACATTTTGTTTTGGTTTTTATTTTATTGTCCACTTATGCATTCACTTTGCTGTGCCGTTTAAATAGAGTATCATATTTCTTAAAAGGTTCATTACACATGAAATTAAACGCAAACATAGCTAACGTAATTATTTTATGTGCGGCGCGTGAATGCCAGAATCATATTACATAAGTAAACACCGAAAAATTGTTATTGGCTTGCATTGACAAAAATTACTATATAAACACTTGTACGTAGTATGTAAGACACAAGAAAGAAAGCAATCGTTTTACAAGCTGGATGTCTAGCTTGAAACGATAAAATAAATAAATATATTTCAAATAACAAACAATACTTTCTTTAAATCAATACATTTCTTTACATGGCGATCCTGCCAGCTTGAGCATTGCTTTTGCTAAGCTATTACATGCAAGTTTCTTGCACAACCAAAGTGCAAAATGTTGCATGAGTGCTGACAGTATCTGCACCAAAAATTGCAATATATTTGCAAGTGCCCTAAAAAGCACCAAATATTAAGTCCTGACGTGATCAGCCAAAACGATCCGTCAGCTGCGGAAGGAAGAACCTGGTTAAGCCATTACAACCAAAAAAATAAAAATAGATGAACAACCCAGCTCAAGGGCCGCAACCAATCTCCTTGGAGGAATACAGGAGACGGAACGGCCTCAACAAAAAACCAAAAGAAGTTTCCATCCCAAAGGTGAGCAAGCCAAAAAGAAGAGGAGGCTACACCACCAGAATAAAGAGGGGAATAAGCATACTCATCAGGGAGGTAAACCAGCAGCCACCACCATCCTGGGAAAAAGCTAGCGCAATCTGGGAGCGCGTAACCCAACTGGAATTCCTGCTCCAGCAGAGAAAAGAAATTAAGTAAATATAAGTTAACACATGACTCCGATGAGTGACATATGAATACCATGTTCAGACTTAGCTACTTTGCATTAGCGTGGGAAAGCTAAACTTTTCATGGTCCCACAAATTAAATTCGCGCAACTGCAGCGGTAGGGATCATATTCATACTTACCGGCAAGTGCAGACTACAACAACAACTCCATATTCATCTACCTATGCAAACTACAATTAAATTCGCACAACTGCAGCGGTAGGGATCATATTCATAATTACCGGCAAGTGCAGGCTACAACAACAACTCCATATTCAACTACCTATGCAAACTACAACAACAACTTTGGAATTCCACCAACAACAACAATAAAGTATTTGCCAGAAAAATAATTGTGCCAAGAATAGGGACAAGTTAGATTTTAATTTATAAGTTAAGTTCAGTTCCGTTTTTGACTCGAAATAAAGAAGAGCGCATCGCGCTACAAACAAAAACCTCCGGGTTTCTTTTTAATAAGCACATAGTGCTTTAAAGACAGTTTTCGTTTTTTAATAAGCACATAGTGCTTTAACCATAATTTATACATAAAACACTGTGCATGATTGAATGCAGACAGTTAGAGTCTGTAAGCGTTAACCGCTCGAGACAAAAATAATTTTCATTTATTTCTTTACATGGCAAAGTTAAACAACTTTGGCTTCTGTCGATTATATGTTTGCCTTATAAAAATTCGACTGTAAATGAATAAAATTTACTCAGAAGGTCATTTTTATGAAAATGTTTGAATTGTTATAATATGTTAAATATAATGTGTTTACTTAATGAATGAATTAACTTGAAAAAAAAAAAAACAAATACATAAATCCAATGTAAAAAACAAAATATATATCCTTACATTATAAATTATTACATTGCATAAATTATTTGATTTACGGTATAAGGTCCCCAATAGATAGTCTTTCAGAAATGGGAAAAACCTTATCAAAAGTTGATAAACCCAATGCCAATAGTAAACGAAGTAGTCGTTAATACTGGCTTAAATTTAATAAAAATTTGCTTAATTATAATCACAGTCATAACCTTATTGATATTAGCATTAAAATTATATGCTATGCATAATAAAAAACTAAAGAAAAAGTATATGAGTAGATCTAATGAGTTAGACAAAATATGAACAAATGGTCCGAAATTCATAAAACTTTACTGATAGAAAAGGAAAATTTCAAAAAATCGTTTAAATGTATCAATAAAAATATACAAATAAAACAGGAAACAGTTAAAAAACATTTAGAAAACTTAGTATTAGCATTAGAATCAATTAGAAATTTAACTTATACAAATTTCGAGCGACTTACAAAGGATCATCAAAAAGAAGCTCTTGACATATTTTGGCAACTACGAGATCAATTAGTAAAAGTATTAGCCAAATACAACATTCAACAGGAAGTATCTCATTCGATTAATGAGAAAATTTCAATAAATATTATTGAAAACCCACCAGCTAATCTATTAAAAAAGCTTGAAGCAGTTTCCTCAGAAACAGATTGTCCAATTACTAATTCAGAAATAGAATCAGAAGAAGAAGGCGAAATGACACAAACAGTTGTGGAGTTTCTCAGCACGGCTGCAAAGCTAGTGACTGAATTCGATGGTAAACCAGAAAATCTACGGTCATTCTTAGATTCCTTAGAATTAGTTGAAGTGATCAAGGGTGAGCACGAAACTGTTGCTGTTTCACTCATAAAAACAAAATTAAAAGGGAATGCCAGAAATCTCATAGACACAGAAACAACAATCTTTAAAATAATCACAAAACTTAACAGGTCAGTTAAAGGAGAATCGGTAGAAGTATTAGCTGCAAAAATAATGAGTATCAGACAGAACAACAAACCAGCTAATAGTTATTGTAATGAGATAGAAGCTCTTACAAAAAACTTAGAAAATGCCTATATCACAGATGGATTGTCGGCAGAACTCGCAAGCAAATACTCGACACAAACTGCAGTAAAAGCATTGACCAAAAACTGCAGCATTGAAAAAGTCAAATTAATAATGGAAGCTGGCCATTTTACAAATATGAACGATGCGATAAGCAAATTCATTGGTAGCTGTACTGAAGCTACAGGACAACAAAACACAATACTACATTTTGGTCAACGACCATTCAATGGACGATTTGCAAGAAATGGAAGGTTTCAAAGAAGAAACAACTTCCCTAGAAATCAAAATCGTTCAAATTTTGATAATTTAGGAAATAATAATCAAAATAGAAATCGTTACCGACAAGGCAGACCAAATTTCAACCGGAACATGACACACAATGTACGAGTTGCCCAATCGGACGAAAACAACTCGGAAAACTAATCTATTCCTCTAAGATACATACGCTTAACCTTAACTTTAGCATTTTTGTACAACTTAAAATAGCAGATTTAAATACAAACATTACACTACTTGTAGATACTGGTGCAGATATATCACTCTTAAAATTCAATAAATCCACTTTTCAAAAAATAAACACAAAACACATTACAGCATTAAGCGGTATAGGGCAAGGCCAAATTAGTTCTATTGGTACAATATTTTTTGATTTAAAATTTACGAAATTTTTAATTCCACATAAATTTCACGTTATCCCAGATAACTTTTCAATCCCATGTGATGGTATAATAGGCATGGATTTCATGAAAAAATTCAATTGTGTACTAGACTTTACTCAAAATTACGATGCTCTAATTCTGAGACCAGACAATTTAACACAAATTATAGAAATACCAATAACAACAACATGTAACGACGAAATAATCATTCCCGCAAGGTCAGAAGTTATAGGAAAAATAAACTTACCTAATACCTTGGATGAAGCACTGATTCCAAATCAAGAACCACACCCTGGAATATTTGTAGCCAATACCTTGGTAAAACCTGACAACGCCTATATCCGCATTTTAAATACAAATTATAATACAGTATCTTTAAAGCAAAGCAACATTTTAACTGAAAATGTTTCTGATTACGACATAATAAACAATGACACAGGAAATGCACAAAGAAAAACGGATATTCTCAACAAATTGAGAAAAAATTTTCCTAAAACATATGAGAAACAATTGACAAACCTATGTTCCGAATACAGTGACATATTTGGGTTAGAAACAGAAACAATAACAACAAATAATTTTTATAAGCAAAAGTTAATGGTTAAAGACAAACAGCCGGTATACATAAAGAACTACCGTATACCCCACACACATAAGGATGAAATTGAGAGACAAGTAAACAAACTTATAGAAGACAAAATAGTCGAACCATCATTTTCAGAATACAATAGTCCAATACTATTGGTACCAAAAAAGTCTCTACCGAACTCAGTTGAAAAAAGATGGAGATTAGTAATCGACTACAGACAAATCAACAAAAAATTAATTGCAGATAAATTCCCGTTACCGAGAATAGATGACATTTTAGACCAACTCGGAAGGGCAAAGTATTTTTCATGTCTCGATCTAATGACTGGATTTCATCAAATAGAACTTGATAAAAATTAGAAATTTAACATCCTTTTCAACCAACAACGGTTCATACAGATTTACTAGACTACCATATGGCTTAAAGGTAGCACCTAATTCATTCCAAAGAATGATGACAATTGCTTTCAGTGGTTTAAAACCAGAGCAAGCTTTCTTATATATGGATGACTTAGTAGTCCTTGGTTGCTCTGAAAAACATATGCTTTCAAACTTGAAAAATGTTTTCGATTTATGTAGAACACATAATCTAAAATTACACCCTGAAAAATGTTCATTTTTTATGCATGAAGTAACCTACCTCGGGCATAAATGTACAAACAAGGGGATAATTCCAGACGACAATAAGTACTCGGTAATAAAAAATTATCCTACACCCACAGACGGAGATAGTGTAAAAAGGTTCGTCGCCTTTTGCAACTACTACCGCAGGTTTATTAAAAACTTCGCTGAATATTCAAGACACCTAACAAGGTTATCAAAAAAGGGAGTTGCTTTCGAATGGACAAAAGAATGCAATGATGCATTTGTGTACCTCAAAAGAGCATTAATGAGTCCTACATTGTTAACAATATCCCGACTTTAAGAAACCATTTTGCTTAACAACAGACGCAAGCAAATACGCGTGTGGTGCAGTACTTACTCAGGAATATGAAGGAAAACATTTACCAGTAGCATATGCATCCAAAAGTTTCACAAAAGGAGAAAGCAACAAGTCGACAATTGAACAAGAGTTAGCTGCAATACACTGGGCAATAACTCATTTCAGACCTTATATCTATGGTACAAAGTTTTTAGTTAGAACCGATCACAGACCCCTGTCTTACCTGTTCTCAATGAAGAATCCAAGTTCAAAACTAACACGAATGAGACTTTATTTAGAAGAGTATGATTTCGTAGTAGAATATCTTAGAGGAAAAGATAATCACGTCGCGGAACCTTTGTCTCGCATTACAATCAATGACTTAAAAGAAATAAATGAAAAGAATCAAAATTTATACAAAATAGTGACTAGATCAATGTCGAAAAATAACAGCAATCCAACTACACAGCAGCACATTAAAACATATGATAAGCCCAAAATATATGTCCCAATTAATAACACTGACGTCAGGAAATACAATAAATTAAAGATTACACCCACGCGATGTTACGTCAAACGAGGAAAATCTATAATGGCATATATAAAAATTGATGACTTATTTGTTAATGGGAAAATTGACTTAGTACAATTCTTCTCTAGGCTCGACGAAGTGGCCGACAAATATGGCATTAATAATTTACAAGTGGCACCTAGCGAGAAAATTTTCGAATTTGTCTCGATTAATGATTTTAAAAATAAGGGCAATATGATATTAAATAAAGTAAAAGTAGCGCTACTGAATGAGGTGACCCACATTAATGATGCTAAAACTGTAATGGACATTCTAAAAAGATACCACGATGACCCTATAGAAGGCGGTCATTGCGGAATTTTCAGAACACTTATGAAAATTAAAAGACATTACTTCTGGAATAAAATGTCAAAAGATGTTGCTAAGTATGTAAAATCTTGCGAAAAATGCCAAAAAACCAAAATAACAAAGCATTTAAAAAGCCCAATGACTATAACACCAACACCTACAGGTACATTTGATACAGTTATTGTAGACACAATAGGCCCACTACCTACAACAATTAATGGCAATACTTATGCAGTCACAATAACATGCGACATGACAAAATATTTAGTCACGATACCCATCCAAGACAAAAACGCCAAGACAGTGGCGAAAGCAATATTTGAAAAGTTTATTCTTACCTACGGTCCAATGAAGACGTTCATTTCGGACATGGGTACAGAATACAAAAATTCAATACTAACAGAGCTATGTGAATTGCTAAAAATAGAGAAAATTAATTCAACTGCTTGCCACCACCAAACACTAGGAGTAATAGAAAGATCACATAAAACTTTCAATCAATACGTAAGATCTTACATATCGATTGACAAAAACGACTGGGATGAGTGGCTACAATACTTCACATACTGTTTTAACACCACTCCTTCTACAGTACATGACTATTGTCGGTATGAATTAGTTTTTGGAAAAACACCAAACATGTTTCAGCAGTTCAAAAATGTAGACCAAATTACTCCATTATATAACATAGATAACTACGCTAGAGAAGTAAGATTTAGGCTAGAAGTAGCACATAAAAGAGCTCGCAATATGATAGACATAGCTAAAATTAAGCAAAAAACATTTTATGATAAAAATAGTTTAGATCACAATTTTAGCATAGGCAATTTAGTTTTACTTAGGAATGAAGTGGCCCATAAACTAGAACCCCAATATTGTGGGCCTTATACCATTAAAGCAATAGATAATAAAAATAATGTTACTATAGTCGATAAGTTCTCTTTAAAAGAACAAATAGTTCACAAAAATAGTCTTAAGATTTATCAACAATAAGTAGTTTTAAAGACGCGTCTTAACTTAGAAAATTAATACAATATATACATATATATAAAATTAAGATTACTCTTATGTACATATTTTTATTTTAACAATTCAATGTAAAAGAATGTTCATACAAAAAAAAAGTTGTATGAGCATTCTTCCGAAGAAGGGAGGTGTAGTATGATTATAAGTCGGATATGCCTTAACATTAATATTCATAAACATTTTGTTTTGGTTTTTATTTTATTGTCCACTTATGCATTCACTTTGCTGTGCCGTTTAAATAGAGTATCATATTTCTTAAAAGGTTCATTACACTTGAAATTAAACGCAAACATAGCTAACGTAATTATTTTATGTGCGGCGCGTGAATGCCAGAATCATATTACATAAGTAAACACCGAAAAATTGTTATTGGCTTGCATTGACAAAAATTACTATAAAAACGAATGTACGTAGTATGTAAGACACAAGAAAGAAAACAATCGTTTTACAAGCTGGATGTCTAGCTTGAAACGATAAAATAAATAAATATATTTCAAATAACAAACAATACTTTCTTTAAATCAATACATTTCTTTACAAGTCCGTAACGTGAATATTCCTTAATTTTGTTTTCAATTTGGTTTTTTTTAGCACATTGGGTAAGGATAGCTTTTCGAATACACGGTATTATCTGAGTTTGTTCGGATTTCTCCTTTTAAATATTGTTACCGATAACGGTCTTGTAGATTGTAATTGAATCTTGGTAGGAAGGGTTGACTATGGGTGAATATATAATAATTTGCTAAATGAAAATAAAATTGTTATTGGCTCATTCTGCGTGGTGGCAAAATTCAATTTGCTTATGGATTTTCTTGAGTTATGTTCATAAGCAAAATTATTAAGATAAGTTCGGTGTTCTAATTTGAGATGCTTGGGGCAAATCTGTCGGCCGAGAGGTCTAGGCGAATCTTCATTTAAGCCTCTGACAAAAGTGTTGAATGCTTTATTTCGATAGGTTTGTTTCAATAAGTGTCACGATAATGTGTTCACAAACAGCGTGAAATCGCACTTCAATACTGCGAAGTTTTATAGGACGCTTACCCTATTATGCCATACAATTTTGGCGATTCACGGATCGACTGGTAAATTTGTATGATCCCTTCAACACATTTTTTCCAGGATCCAAATTTATTTGGTTGGCTTGAAAACTCACGTAAATTCCTCACCACTGTAAAACTTTCATGGACATGTATCGGACAGCAGAAAATATATATTTTTGAGCATGCAGAAACCAGAAAAAGATTTAAAGAGCTGACCCCTTGTATACGAATAGTTTAGTTTTATCAGTATTAGCGCTGAGTATGTTTTACTCTGGGTAGTCGTTGCCACGCTGTTAGATGCACCTGCATTTTGCCTGTATCCGTTTTGAGTTCAAGAAACTCAATTCGTACACTATCATCAACTGACTTTCTCGGACTCCCAATAGCAGTTAATCTCTTTTTTTCTTTTTTAATTGGTTCTTTATTTTTGGTCAAAGACCTCGCTTAACATCGACGATGTAAAGATTTTTAGAGGTGTGGCCAGGATCAGACCTTTAACCGGCTACCAGCCAATTTGAAATATTCAGCCGATTAGCTGACGTCACATGGGTCATCACAGCGGTTTGTTTGCAAGAAAACGGAGATTGGGTTGATAATATACCAAAAAAATCAACACAGTCTTAACTCATTTTGCTTCGCTGCCGTCTGAGCAACCATGGTAAAAGGATTTTTAAAGGTGTGGCCAAGATCATACCGTTAATCGGCTCTCAGCGAATTTGAAAGATTCAGCTGATTGGCTGACGTCGCATTGGTCATCCTAGCGATTTGTTTACGAAAAGCTGAGAATTGTGATATGCGAAAGAAACCAGCACAGTCTTAGCCCATGTCGCTTCGCTGCCGTTAATAATTATTTTCGACGAATTGCCATGAATGTCAGGGGCAAATAGCTTGCATAGCTTCCATTTTATCGCAAAACAAATTCCATATAAAAAGGAACAGCTGACTAGCGGTATTACTATTTTACGAAGTATGCATCAAATAGCAGTAGTTTGCTCTTTCTGAGAATAATGTCGATAACCATGAAAAGAAGAGTGAAGTTGCAAAACAACAATAGAACGTATATGTCGCAAACTAACTAACTTATATATTGCATACTTCGTGAAACAGCAATGTCGCCAGTGAGATGTTCCTTTTTATATGCAATTTTTTTGCGATTAAACGAAAACTATCCTGGCCTTTTGTCAGTGTCATTCATGGCAACTTGTCGTCATTAGTAACATTAGTAACTGGTACTTCCGTACCTAAATTACCGCTTTGAGCGTTTCGCTTGTATGCTTATCTCGCTCAAGCTCACGAAAGTTATATACGCCTTGCCATGGGTGCGCCCATTTAATCGTAATAACAACTTTGTAACTTTGCCTTTATTATGTCAGGAACTGCAACTACGGGCCAAATAAAATTAAATTCAGACGCAGTAAAGCCGATGGCATTTTCCACCACCAAAAATCTTGCAGGTTTGATAAATCTTTGATAAATTTGATAATCTATGTTTGGTGTTATGCAAACTTTTTGATTAAAGAGAATCAGAAAATATGCCACAGGAATCAGTCAGCAATTACCAACGTTTGTTGAATGCAATTTACTAGTTGGAGTGTAGCAGTGTATACTAAAACACATTGGGCACTCTTTCCCAAAAGTATTACACACGTTTAGTGGTTTTCAATGTCTTGGCAGCCCTGCTGATGCTGTTGTGAGCTTGAATGCATATTTTTTTGGTCAAAAGCTAATGTGTTTGCTGACAGTGGAATCTGTGAAAAATCTGAAAAGTGAAAATAAGCTTTTCTAAGACTAAAGCGAAATAAACATAATCTAAATCAAATATATTACTGGAAAATGCAATAAATGTGTGAAAAATAGTTAGTTATAGTGAGTGAAGCAAGAAAAGTGCGAAAAAATAATCAATACTAACGCTCATACTCAACCACCCTGCGTTCTGTACATACGGAAATTTAGGCTGGAAATATATGTCCCACCAAACATACAGACATACATATTCCTTCAACATATGTACACTAAACTAATATTGGTCTTATAAAGTGAAACAAAGAAATTTCACGCAATTGCAGCGGTTACACTCTATGTATAAGTTTTTTGATTGAAGAATGATAGAATACAATCACTCAAAACAGCCGATTCTGTAAAGTTCGCCAAGAACAAAGTAGTGGTGCTGGGATAGCGTCACCTTTGTTTTCCCTTCATTGTGATATCGAATTTGGTCATATTCGATGACGGATTCGGCGATAGTGACTATTTACGCCAATGCCTATTAATGTATCTGTTTCGGCGAACGGTTGCCACTTTGTTTGTTCTTATCCAAAATTCGTTTTTTTTATTTTAATTTCACATAGAAGCAAAAATTAATACCAAATGCACTAAATTGTTTTTCTAAAGCAATCGTTTCAAGTTTAGAAAACGGTAAAGAGTATATCTATAAAACGGACTTGGATAATGTTGTTTTACTAATTTTTGTACCTTCCGCACTGCTCAGCAACAGCCGAAAAGGAATTGCAAAAGTTTATTAATTTTTTTTTTTGCAATTTGGATGTTCCACGATAGATTTGGATGGGGGTGTGTCACCGCGCACCATGCCCAATAAAAAGAGCAAGGTCATACCATTATAACGATGGAACCCACAAAAACTCACCCCCGAGAACAACTACGTTCTTTTAATTACATATTTACACAATACATCGGTTTGTGTGTGTATGTGTTTGGTTGTATCTGCACAATACATCGGATTGTGTGTGTTTGTGTTTGGTTGTATCTACACAATACATCGGATTGTGTGTGTATGTGTCTGGTTGTATCTATACAATGTTGCCATTGATATTTTTGCTTACACACTTTTTCACACATCCGCCAGAGAACGTTAAATATAGAGAAGTCTCAATGACAGGAACGTATGGAATTTCGAGGGGTACTCGTCTCGCGAAGACAATTTCACCACAGACACATTTTTCAACAAAAATTAACAGTAAGGGGCTGAATTATGTAAATTTAGCAGCAGTCGATAAGAATTTCTTGGTGATTAGAAGCAAAGAATGTTAGGTAGCTTTTTAATATGACCTATATATTTGAATTTTTCCAAATCATCCAAAATTATATACATATGTATGTTATGTCTGTCTGTCTGGTGTCTGTAAAACTTTGTTAAATCCCTTCAACTGAATACAAATCCTCTATAGAAAACGCTTCATTACCAGGCGCACAGGAAGATGGCATATGCAAATGTAAATTTGTGAATTTATATACATATGCGCATATGTATATGCTGTGTGTATGTATGCTCACTAGCGACAGCTCAAAATAAAACGGTAGACTTCTCAAGAAATCCAGCGCGCACTCATAGGCGCTGCGCACATTCATAGGCACAGCATTGTACATATACACATATTTACGTACATATATTGATTCATACATATGTACGAAGCCGCGGGCACTCGACTTGACAAAAATTCAAGATTTATCAAATATTGGCAAATAATTCTACGCGAAATATTCCAATATTGACTATTTTCGAATTGTCGAGAAAATTGGCATATGGGCGGCAAGTTTTATGAATGAAAGTTCTTGCTCTTAGAACTATGAGCTCGAATTTATCAATGAATTTTTTGATGATGAGTTTTTGTTGCACAGTACAATAGTTGAAACTGTTCGGCGCCGCCGCGACTATTCAGCGCTATGGCAAGTAGAATGATGGCCGCTACTCCTACGTCTATGACTGCATTTTGTTCTTGTAGTCGCTAGGTATAGAATTTTAGCTTTGAACGACATACGCATTTTGAGGAATAAAGTGAGTGCCCTGTGTGTGCGGTTGTATGCACATGCATATGTGTATATTAATAAGCATTGTTTTGCTTGAATTCAATTCACATATTTATATTTGCATATGCCATCATGAAGCATTTTGTATACAGAATTTATTGATTTGATCAATTGATATAGATATAGATAGGTATAGTAGGGATCAAGTGTGCATATACGCACATGCACACACGTCGATGCATATGCAGAAGAAGTGGTTTTAGCATTTGCAGGAATTCGATCATTCAAATATTTACTTCCTAATTATTGCATGAAATATGATAAGGCGATGCTCGTGAGGTAGGTCATGTTGCTTCAGTGCATACATATGCGTGCAACACTATATTTATTAAAGATGCAATAGAACTTAGTTGTCCCATATACATATGTATGCAAATATGTTTCTTTGAAGTTTTATTTTATTTATTTTAAATTTCAAAGTTTTATACTATCTATAAAATGCATACATATATGAATTATTCTCTGTAAAATACATATGTAAATTGAAAAAAAATTCGTTTGGCAAAGGAACAAAAAATACATATTCAAAAGGACATAAATATGATAAGGCAATGCGTCGTGAGATAGGTCATTGTTGCTGCAGTGCGTGTGCACATACATTTGTAAGACTATAAGAATTGAAGATGCAATTGAACTTTTGCACAAATACATATAACTATCATAATATATGTATATATACATATATTGATATATGTACATATATTACAATATATATTCATCAATATACCAATATGCTCTTTGAATTCTTGTCTAAAATTAATTTCGAGTCGAAAAATTAGTAAAAATTTTCATCAAATTTACTAAAACGCGCACAACAAAATAAGAGGTCGTTTTATAATGTATTTTGTTTAAATTCTTCTTTTAAAATTAAAGCAACAAACATTAAAGTTACTTTGATTTTAAATGTTGGATTTTAAATCTTTAAATATAAATTGAATAAATTTTCGTTTATCAAGGGAACATAAAAATGCACAAGCAAATGCCTTGCAAAATGCCGTCGGCATTCGTCAATTTGATTTCATACAGAAACCAAAAACTGAGCAGATCCAATGTACTTGTACATAGTTCACTGTAATCAGCTCTGTTAAGAACTTCCCCGCTGTCGAGTTAAGCGAGGTGAAATAGTGTTCGCGGTTTCACTTCATTTTTGACAATTCACACTATTCGTAGCTCGTGAGAATTCTCTATATTTAACGTTCTCTGCATCCGCGTTATCAGTTAAAATTTTTCATTGTTTAATAAGCCAAAGCCAAAAACCAACAAATGCAAATAGTTCATTTATCTATAATTAACATTATTCAACAGTATTTTTAAGCTATTTTTACAAAAATTATCATTTTTCTAAGTTTATTTTGTAAATGATTTCGAAATGTACTTCTTGGCAACACTGTGTGGTGAGAGAGCAATCAGCTGAGTCGGTATTACGGGATTTTTTTAATAATCGTGAAATAAAATCTACGGTACAACGATACGGAAGGAAGGAACTTTTCGTTTACATGGGGTTCTCATTAGTTTGATCGGAACAGCTGAGTCGGGATTGTGTTTACGGTGTTCACTGTTTTCAGCATAAGTTCCATCATATTCTTCTCAGTTATTGCATGAAGTAATCGGTTGATTGAAAATTGGGTTAAGATGCCAAAAGATAGAAAAGAAACGCCGGGTGAATTTATTGTGCATATGAAAAACCAGTTTCTCAATGTTTTTCGGTCGGACAAATCAGTTTTATTTTGTTCACAATGCAATTTTTTTTGTTTCTGCTAAAAAAATATTTCAAGTCAAACAGCACATTGATTCAGTGAAACATAAGGATGCTCAAGAAAGAAAAAAAACAGAATTCTGAACGTGAAATGAGCCAATTGTTAATATCAAATCATCAATAGAAACATGGGCAAAATCTTTCGAAATTCAATATGGATTTATGTAAAACCTTAATCGAAGCCAACATTCCATTAAATAAAGTGAATTATCCGAGTGTAGTACAATTCATAGAAAAATACACTTCACAATCAGTTCCAGATCAAAGTATACTTCTTCGTAAGTATGTGTGTTTAAAAGCTGATGGAAAATATATTTGGGTTACTCCGGCTGAAACAACGGATATTGAAAAAAGATCAGTTGCGAATTTTGTTTTTGGCATATTGGATGATGAAAATGAGCGCGGAAAATCTTATTTTTTGAACATTAAAGAATTAGACAAATGCAACGCTACAACGATCGCAACATTTTTTACCGAATCATTGTTACTTTTATGACCTGAAGGTATGTAAGTGTTTACCTTAACACCTTTTTTTTGCGTTTCTTTTGTATTGAAGGAGTTCAATATGAAAATATTATGCCCGTTACTATCCATGCCGCTGTATATATGATTTCGGCAAAGAAGTCTCTTTAAGTTTTATTTCCAAAAATGCTACACGTTACATGTTTTGCCCATGGATTGCATCGATTGATAGAATTTATTCGTTCAGAGTTCCATGAAGTAAATTTGTTGATATCAAAAGTAAAGGCTACCTTCGTCAAAGTACGTATTGCTATTTTTATCTATGGTTCAAATTCTTATATTAAAAAAACCATTAAATTCCTTCACAGTCAGCAGCTCGACGACAGCTGTTTAAGCAAGCGAATTCGAACTTTTCACTGCCACCCGAACCAATTGTCACTAGATGGGGAACTTGGCTACAAGCATGTGATTACTATGCCGACAAATTTGACGCTTTAAAATCGGTTGTTGATTATTTAAATGATGCAGATGTATTCGAGATGCAAAAAAAGCGTTTAGTATTAGATAAGATTTGGCATTTGGTTTTAGAATCAAAAGGACTTGAATTGAAAAAGTGTATAGAACTGTATGAAGAAGTTCATGCTATCTTAGGCACAATGACCGACGACCGTTTTTTGAATAAGTTCGAAGAAGTGTTATCTCGGAATGTTAGATATAGTTCTTTGCTTAAAATTAATGATATTTTGAATGGAGATTCACGAGCTAGCGCATCAAATGAATATATTATATAACAGCATTGACACCATGTGAAAAAACATTTTTTAAAATTTCCTGTAGCCCAGGAGAAAGAACTACCTTTTTTGCAATTTTCGTATTTTTTGAGAGATTTCGGAATATTATTTCGGACCTTTTTTGCATGTTTTCGTATATATTTTCGTGCATATTTGGTCTTTTTTCCATTTTGTCGTGCATATTCCAGAGTTTTTCATGCATTTTTGCCTGCATATTTTGGCCTGCTATTTTGCATGCCTATCACAGCTCTAATCGTAATATATGTATACAGGAGACGCTGCCAAAAAATTTATTATTTTTATAAAAATTTTATAAAATATTTTGTTTTTTCTAACATGTATGTATTTGGAAACAAAAATTTGGAATAAAAACCTCGCGATTCTTAGTATTTGTAAGAATATATATTTAAAATTAAAAAAGCGCCATTTTATAAATATTTTCTTTTTTTGCAACAAGTATGTACATTTCAAACAAAAAAGCGTCACAGGCGAAAATTTTGACTAATAATCGCGCGATTTTTATTCCAAAGTTTCAGTATTTGTAAAAATATGTATTTAAAATTAAAGAAGCGACTTTTTACAAATTGATTTTTTTGTTTTTGTAGCATGCATATATGAATATTTTTTATATTTTATTTTTTATAATTTTCGGGTGTTTGGTGGGTGTTTGGGAGAGCTCCTCCTCCTATTTGTGCTGTGCGTCTTGATGTTGTTCCATTAATGAAGGGACCTACAGTTTCAAGCCGACTCCGAACGGCAGATATTTTTTATGAGGAGCTTTTTCATGGCAGAAATACACTCGCAGGTTTGTCATTGCCTGCCGAGGGGCGATCGCTATTAGAAAAATGTATTACTTAATTTTTGGTGTTTCACCGAGATTCGAACCTACGTTCTCTCTGTGAATTCCGAATGGTAGTCACGCATCAACCCATTCGGCTACGTCGGCCGCATCTATGATATATACATATGTACATTTTTAAACAAAAAAGCACCGCAGGCTAAAAAATCGCGCGTTTAGAAGAACATTTATAATAACAGAATTTTCCTAAAATTCGTGGTATTATTGAGTAAACATAGCTTTAACTCAAATCTTGAATTAGTAAAGAATGTTTACGAGTATAAGTGAATATTATTACTTTTCTGTGTTTGTATTTAAATAAAAGAAGCGTCTGTAATACGGCATTCTTCACGCTTTTGAAAAAAAGCATATTTAACGTTAAATATTGCTACTAATTCTTAACGATAATTTATAAAAAGTACTATAAATCAAACGGCTGATAAAGTGACCGCATTTGTTTGTTATAACTTTCAAATTCGGTCCACGCATTTAGCCATTATAAGTAAATTTATCATGTTAGCAATGGAAAGCCAACCCTGAAGATTTACCATTCATATGAAAATTTATTGGGTTGGCTTTGCAGTACTATCACGAAAGTTTTGCTAATAATGACTAAATGCGTGGACCTAATTTAAAAACTATTGCACATAAATGTAGTCAATATATCAGCATTTTGATTTATGATACTTTTTACGAATTATCATTAAGAATCAATAGGAATATTTTACGTTAAAAATGTGTATTTTTGCTCGAGCTATCGTGCGTGTGGACAGACGGACGAATATACAGGGGTAAATCGACTCCTCTATGTCTACCTCCAATCGTTTTGGGCTGTTACCTACAACTGTTATGTAAACAGAATTAGAATGCCATTGTGTAAATTACAGTTTTTCTTATTAAAAGTGAGTAAAAAAATATTTTTTAAGTAGGTTGAGCTACTGATTTCGTTTATTGCTTAAATGCCACTGTACTTAAAGACTACTACAATTATTAAAAAAAAGCATAATTCTAACTGCAAGAGAGCTGCGTAGGTGCTTCTCACGAGAAATCTCTTTAAGGTTATTTGACCACGTCAATTTACTGGTTTAATAATTGATATATTATTATAGTCTTACAACTATTCCTAAGTCCTAGTATTTTCTCATTGCAAAATAAAATACTTTCATATGACAATTTTATGTTCGTATATCTATTTTGGTTTAAGATTTCATTAATATTTTCTTGGATAATTTTTTTTATTTAGTAAAGATATATGGCGGCCGCCGTAGCCAAATGGGTTGGTGCGTGACTAGCATTCGGGGTACGTAGGTTCGCAGCTCCGTGCTGGAAACACCAAAATGAAAACAAAGTTTTTTCTAATACCGGTCGCCCTCGGCAGGTAATGGCAAACTTTCGAGTATATTGCAATTACTATAAATTATTAGTAGTTTTTGAAATTCCCTCTAGTCTTTGAATCGTCATTCTATTTATTATTACTTGTTTGTTATAGTTTTTATGTTTATTTGATTGTCCTGTCGTCTATATATTTCCAATCAGTTCCTAATATGTTTAAAGATGTTTTTAAATTTCTTCGTTTAAGTACGTATAGAATGTCTTTTATTTGGTCAATAGTATGGGCCAAGAAGGAGTAACTGCTATTTTTTTTATGATATATGATTGTATTATTTCTGTCATAGTGTCTTCGTACTGTTCGAGGTTAATTACGTGTATTAATTGCAAAGTTCCGTCTTGTAGTCTTCCAGTTCCCATTTTTATGGCTATTATTTGTGAGTTGGTATAGTCCAAAATTCGTGTATTCGTAAGAAAAGTCCAAAGCTGCGCTCATCGCCTTAGACAGCCCTCCAACCACTTCAAGGGTAATTGAGTTCTGTGAATCCAGGCTGAACTATATCGGTAGACATGATACCCTGATACAAACATGGTTCCCCAGACACGTGGGTATCGTGGGTAACGGTATCTCTTTAACTAGGATGTGGGCTTCAGAGCCCGTTCTGCCACTCCCTTCTGCAGCTAACAAAGCCAAGGCTAGCAAACGGGTCACTTTAACTCACAAGCGAGACTGGTAGGCTGAGAGAGGGTGTAGATGGACAAAACTGATGTTACTTTTCACGTCCGACCGACTGTCGCATATCCGCCTGTCATTAAACAGAGGGAACTGTAGACAGCTGGTTGGACTGATGACGAGACGGACTAATTCCGTAACGTGAATATTCCTTAATTTGGTTTTTTTAAGCACATTGGGTAAGTATAGCTTTTCGAATACCCGGTATTATCTGAGTTTGTTCGGAATCTTGGTTGGAAGGGTCGACTATGGGTGAAGATAATTTGCTAAATGAAAATAAAATTGTTATTGGCTCATTCTGCGTGGTGGCAAAATTGAATTTAATTATTGGATTTTCATGGGGCAAATCGGTCGACCGAAAAGTCTAGGAAATCTTCATTTAAGCCTCTAGCCAAAGTGTCGAATGCTTTATTTGGATAGGTTTGTTTCAATAAGTGTCGGCATTTTGGGCCAATGTATGTAAATTTATTTAATATCAAAGGAAAGTGTGCGTACGCTTTTTGGCCAAATTATCTTTAACTAAGATAGTCATTCGGAACTCCTGCGTGTGTAAACACATGGTATGTAAATTTATTTAGAATTAAAGAAAAGTGTGCGTACGCTTTTGGCCAAATTATCTTTAACTAAGATAGTCATTCGGAACTCCTGCGTGTGTAAACATATGGCAACCGTAAATGACGGCGATGTATGGCAACTAGATGCTGTAGTCATGATAGTTTAAAATCGTCAACGGCAGTAAACGAACGAACGACGAACACGTAGGTCGCTAACAGATCTACGCCTCTCAAACGTATTTACGAGTATACTATATTCATATTATTTTCTTACAATAAAGTATAATTGTAAGCATTATTTGAAAGTGTGTTTATTTTTACCTCGATGTATTTTGACAGTTTCAGAAGTAGGATTTTTAATAATTAGTAAAGTTTGATAAACAATTCTGTGAAATTATACGAGAGTCAAGTGAAAATATTTAGAACAGAATGATAGTATAAGGAAAAGTGAAACAGTTCATAATGGCTAATACAGTAAAGATTACGAGTTTAAAACGCGAGAAGACAAATGATATTCTACGCCAAAATAACTTGCTCACAACTGGGTAAAAATCAGAACTTGTTCTTAAGCTAAGTGAATTCTTAGGGAAAGCCAAAGTCAAAATTGACGAGCATGCAGACGATTCCATTCAAGATCAATTAGACCAACTACGAGCTATGATGAACACAATGATGAACGCAAGTACAGCAGTGCAGGAGCCTATTGTATTACAATCGCAACGGGTAGCCATGCAAGCTCCGATTCAGCAAACGCCAACGACAACGCAACAAATACCAACTGCTCATTCACTGTGTGGCAGCGAACGAACATATGTGCAAGGACGAACACGAACGGCTTCAGTGAAAGAAATTGCCAAGACTCTTCCTGATTTTAATCCATATGCAGAAGGTTAGGTTACGGTAGAGCAGTTCCTAAATCGTGTAAACAATTCACTGAGTGCTTGCAATTGGGACGAAAAATGTGTCATGCAAGCTGTTTAGAGTAAAATGTGTGGTGTAGCAAAGATGTGGCTAGACTCGTCGCCAGTGTTGTTTGCTAATTGGAATGAGTTCGCGATAAGTATGAAACAAGAATTCAGTTACGAAATGAATGAGGTAGACACCAACTACAAAGTGTGTAATGCCACTAGACAAAATGATGAGAGTGTTACTGAATACTGTTTTCGCATATGCATGTTAGGGCGACATTTCGAGTTGAGTGACGTCGCTATTATTAAATATACGCGGGAAGGACTTAGACATCGTGAGTTGCAAAAGGCAATTGCAGCTTTGAAATTTGATTCGATAATCATATGCGGGAGACTATTCAAAATTATGTTTCTAATTCACGAATACACAACAATAAAGCGAATACACAACACGAGTTTAAACCGAAATTTGAACCTAAAATGGATAACTCCAAACAAAGTGCTAATAAGAAGGCAAATAAACGTGCTATTGTTTGCTATAATTGTTTCGAGGTGATGATTCGAATCAGTGTCCAAAACCACAACGGCGTTGCGCTGACTGCAACAAAGTGCATGGCCGCGGTGAACCAAAGACTGAAGAAAGAGAACAGTGAACGTGCAACGAGCAGAAATCAACGATTTCGAGAAAATTTTTAAGAAATCAGTGATAATAAACGGACAAACTTTCATTGCGTTTCTCGATACGGGTAAGCAATGTCACATGATCCGTAAATCTGTTGCAAATAAATTACCAAATACGCAGGAAAATTGTGTGATATCAATTAATAGTATTTGTGGCGGTATGCAAGCGGCAAATTAAAAAGTTAAATTGCTAATAGAAATCGACGAGTTGGTACGTGAAATAATTGCCTATGTGTTAGATGATGACTTAATAAACGCTGATTTATTTCTTGGCCAAGGCATATTTAAAAATACGAGCGGTAGTGTCGACAATAGTAAATTTAAATGTGGCCAATGGCTTAAAAAGCTTTCGGGTGTAAAAAATTTATACACGGAAAATGATATTAGATGTACTGACGATAAGCAAATTAAAACGCAGTTATTAGACATAGTCAACAAATACCGTGAAATATTTGCAAGTGATCTAAATGAAATCGGAAAAACGAATACGACTGAAATGGAAATTAAATTGGTCACGGATGTCCCAATCGCGCAAAATAAACGCCAATATGAAAAAAGAAAATTTCCCAATGCCCAATATCGAAGGAATTTCGAATTATAAGTATAATACAGCACTTGATTTAAGTTCGGTTTATTACCAGGTGCCAATAGCTACTGAAAGTCAAAAATACACAGCGTTTATTACTACTGAAGGTCTATCTAATTTTAAGTGCATGCCATTCGGACTTAAGAACGTATCAGCTGTATTTCAAGTCTCATGGCGAAAATTAAAGCCAGAATTAAATCATCTGAAATAATACACTACATGGATGACATCCTCGTAGAGAGTAACACAATCGACGAAAGGCTTAAGAAAATCAAATGAGTTTTTCAAGCAATACGTGAGCTACATTTAACGCTTAATATTAAAAAATGTGAGTTCTTAAAAACAAAAATAAAATTTTTGGGCCATTGTGTTAGTTTCGGTGGTACTCCCCCAGGGTTGAGAAAAACGATTGCAGTTCAACAATTTAAAACACCAAGTAACGTTCATCAAGTCCGCCAATTTTTAGGGCTTAGTGGTTTTTTCCGAGGATTTGTTCCGGGATATGCTATTTTATCTGAACCGTTAAGAAAACTTTAACGAAAATACAGCCAATTGAATTGGACAAACGACAATTTAATTGGACAAACAGATAGCTTTCGACAGGCTTAAAGATATTCTCTCATCTGAACCAGTCATGGTGCCGTATAACGCGGAAGCAGAACATGAAATCCATACTGATGCCAGTACAATTGGTTTAACCGTGGTAATTTTGGAATATGAAGGTGGTAAATGAAACCCGTACTCTACTATAGGCGATCAACTAGCAACAATGAAAAAAAGTCTCACAGCTACGAGTTGGAGACGTTGGCAATTGTGGAAGCTCTTGCTTGATATATATGGTAAGCTACAGAGAGCTAAAAACGGAAGGGAGAGTTGCAGATACATGAGAGTGCAAAATACATGAGTGCGAGGAGCTTGAGATGCTGGCCAATAGGAACAACGCTCGAAAATTCTACCAGACAGTTCGGCGGCTTACAGAAGGTTTTAAGACCGGAACGTTTTCCTGTAAGAACAAAGACGGCGATCTGGTGACTGACGTACAGAACAATCTTAAATTATGGAGGCAACACTTCTCGAACCTGCTAAACAGTGATAGCTGCGCATGTCACAGAGAATGTGAAGATCCCGATACCCCAATCGTCGACGACGGTATTGTCGTTCCGCTACCCGACCTTGACGATGTGAGAATAGCGATAACGCGACTAAAGAACAACAAAGCTGCAGGCGCCGACGTACTGCCGGCTGAGCTATTTAAACATAGCGGCGAGGAGCTAGTAAGGTGCATGCATCCGCTCCTATGCAAAATATGGTCAGATGAAAGCATGTCTGCCGATTGGAATTTAAGTGTACTCTGCCGAATCCATAAGAAGGGGGATCCTGCAATCTGTGCTAATTACCGCGGGACTAGTCTTCTAAATATCGCCTGTAAGGTTCTAGCGAGCGTATTGGGTGAAAGGCTGAAGCTCACCGTCAACCAACTGATTGGACCTTATCAGTGTGGCTTTAGACCTGGAAAGTCTACCATTGACCAAATATTCACAATACGCCAAACTTGGAAAATACCCATGAAAGGATAATGGACACACACCATCTTTTCGTCGATTTCAAAGCTGCATTCGACAGTACGAAAGGAGTTATCTCTATGCCGCGATGTCTGAATTTCGTATGCCCTCAAAACTAATTCAGTTTTGCAAGATGACGTTGCTTAATACCAGCAGCGCCGTCAGAATTGGGAAGGACCTCTCCGAGCCGTTTGATACCAAACGAGGTTTCAGACAGGGTGACTCGATGCCGTGTGACTTCTGTAACCTCATGTTCGAGAGCGTTAAACGAGCCGCAGAACTTAATCGCACAGGCACAATATTTTATAAGAGCGTACAATTATTGGCTTATGCCGATGTTATTGACATCATCGTCCTTCAGAAGCGCGCTGTTAGTTCTGCCTTCTCCAAACTGGATAAAAAGGTAAAGCGAATGGGTCTGGTGGTGAACGAGAAAAAAACGAAGTACCTCCTGTCTTCAAAAAAATCAGTCGGCGCACTCGCGTATCGGCACCCACATCACCGTTGGCAGTTATAAATTCGAGGTTGTAAAAGACTCCGTTTATTTAGGAACCAGCATTAACACCGATAACAATGTCAGCCTTGAAATCCAACGTAGAATCTCTCTTGTCAACAATTGCTACTTTTGACTAAATAGGCAATTGAGCAGTAAAGTCCTCCCTCAACGAACACAACTAACACTCTTCAAGCCTCTCATCATCCCCGTTGTACGGTATGGTGCAGAAGCTTGGACGATGACAATATCCGATGAAGCGAAGCTTGGACAGAAATATTCTGTGTAAGATTTTTGGACCTTTGCACGTTGACGATAGCGAATATCGCGGCGATGGAACGATGAGCTGTATGAGTTTTACGACGACGACAAAGACATAGCGCAGCGAATAAAGATCTAGCGGCTAAGTTGGCTGGGTCATGTCGTCCGAATGGATACAAACGCTCCGGCTCTGAATGTATTCGATGCGGTACCACCTGGTGGTAGCAGAGGAAAGTGCCGGTCAGCACGAGAAAGAAACGACTGGCGCGCTTTGTTAAACTCGGCAAAAATCGCGTAAGCAATTAAGAAGAAGAAGATTGAAGGTAATCACAGATTGCAACGCAATTAACACTGTGATGAAAAACGTGAAATTAGACCACTTATGGTGTCTGAAAGTTCAAGATTAGGACATCGTCATTGAGCATCGTTCCGGAAAGCGAATGGAACACGCTGGTGCGCCTAGCCGAGCTTCAGTTGAGTATGCACATGAAGTTGGCACAGCATCATTGCGCATATTGAAAACTAATATTACTAAATGAATTGTCTGTAAGAGGGTACTGCGTTGAGAAAGACAGGTTGCATCGTGTCATCAATAAGAAGAAGCTGTGGGTTGTCCCAAAATCACTTCGTTGGCGGATAGTTTATGACTGTCATGATAAGGCTGGACAGGCGTAGACAAAACAATCGACCGTATGCAAAACTTCTTTGGTTTCCACGAATGCGAAATGTTGTAAAAGCTTACACAAAATATTGCGTTGACGAGCGGAAGGAAAGAAGGGGTGTATAACTACGGTGATATGGAACCGATTTCTTTTAAAACTATACATCTAGATCATCCTAATCCTTTTCCGACTAGCTCACATAGGGACCAACACATATTGGTTTTGGTTGACCCTTTTACCAAGCTTACATAAATTCGCGCTGTTAAAAGTACTGCGACCAAATAGGTGCTAGCAATCCTCGACGAAGTAATAAGCTTCATCGGAGTTCCTTGTCGTTTTGTAACAGATCGTGGAACAGCGTTTAAATTTAAAGAATTTGTAAAATATTGTAAATATTACGATATTAAACACATTCAAAACGCAGTTCACACACCCCTTGCGAATGGGCATGCTGAACGATTTAACCGAACATTGCTCAGTATGCTACGAACGATGACACAAACGGAAAAGAAATGGGACGACAAAACCACGGGCATCTAATGGGTTTTCAACACAACACGTAATCAAACGACAGGCCAAAATCCCATACGAGTTAGTAAATTCATTCAAACTATGGGATATTCTCAAAAACAAACTGAGGACAATTCTAAACGACAACGACACGCAAGATATAGATATCAACGATCTTCGACAAGCAGCAGCCGAGCGAGTTAACCGACACCGAGAAAAATCCAAAATACATTTCTACGCAAAACCTACCGCACCCAGAACTTTACTAAGTCGGAGATTTGGTCTTAACAGAGAACGAACCAGCTAGCACAGGGGAATCACGAAAGTTAGAGCCACTTCAGAAAGGCCCCTTTATCATAAGCAAAACTCTTGATCGTGATCGATACGTCATAACCAATCTTCCAGATGCTTCATGCAAAAACGTCATTACACATGAATATTTTCCGATAAGCTTCGACCATTGTGTAACCTGTCAGCTTTTGACACAAAACTTAGCGAGGGTGACTAAAGCACCGACGAAGAAGAAAACTAGCAGCGCGGCCGCTTGTATATTCAGGAGTGGCCGACAGTAAACACATGGCAACCGTAAATTATAGCGATTTATGGCAACTAGAAGCTGTTGTCATGATATTTTAAAATCGTCAACGGCAGTAAACGAACGAACGCCAAACACGACGGTCGCTAACAGATCTACGCGCCTCAAGCGTATTTATTTTATATTCATTAATTTCTTACAATAAAGTATGAGGGTGCTTATTTTTATCTCGACGTATCCTGACACGTGTTCACAAGCAGCGTGAAATCGTAATGCAACTCTGCGAAGAGTTATAGAACGGTTAGCCTATTATGCCGTAAAATTTTGGCGATTCACCGATCGACTGGTAAATTTGTATGATCCTTTCAACCCCTATTTTCCACGATCCAAATTTACTTGGTTGGCTTGAAAACACACGTAAATTCCTCACCACATAAGGAATCTTGTCTAACTCTCCAATATTATTGGCTATGTTTATGTTAATAGTTTGGTCCACTTCTATTAAATTATATTATAAAGGGTGATTTTTTAAAAGCTATAGGAAAGTTTTTCAAAAAAACACACGTATAATTCAGAAAAATGCATGCAATTTTTATTTAAATCGATAGTCCATATAATTTAATGTTTGAAGATTATTTCATGCAAATGTTGACCGCGACTACGCTTCAAATAATATAGTCCATCCGCTTAGTCCAATTTTGGCATACTCTTTCCAATGTTTCGGCCGGTATCTCACATATAAATGCTTTAATGTTGTCTTCCAATGCGTTAATTGAAGCAGGCTTGTCTTAATAGACATGAGCTTTAACATAGCCCCACAAAAAATAATCTAAAGGCGTTATATCGCACGATCTGGGTGGCCAATGGACAGGTCTCGAACGTGAAATAAAATGTTCACCGAACTCACCTCTCAACAAGTTCATTGTTACGCGTGCTGTGTGACATGTGGCATCGTGTTGCTGAAACCACATGTCATGCAAGTCAAGCTCTTGCATTTTGGGCAAAAAAAAGTTGGATATCATTTCACGGTAGCGCTCACCATTCACAGTTACGTTACGATTCGCAGCATCTTTGAAGAAGTACGGTCCAATGATACCTCCAGCCCATAAACCGCACCAAAATGTGACCTTTTCTGGATACATTGGTAGCTCTTGCAATTCTTTTGGCTGATCTTCATTCCAAAATCGACATTCTGCTTATTTACGTACCCATTGATCCAAAAATGAGCTTCGTCGCTGAACATAATTTTTCGATAAAAAAGTGGATCTTCGGCCAACTTTACAAGAGCCCGTTCACCAAAATTCTGCGTTGCGGTAGTTCGTTTGGCTTCAATTCTTGCACCAGCTGTATTTTGAAAGGCTTCACATCAAAATCCATTCGCAAAATTTTCCACGTTGTTGAGTAACAGAGGCCCAATTGCTGCGAACGGTGACGAATCGATAATTGATGGTCATCATTAACACTGGCCGATACAGCTGCGATATTTTGTTCAGTTCCCACTCTACGTAAGCGTGTTGGTGGTTTGATGTCCAATAATGTAAATTTGGTTCTAAATTTAGTCACAATATTCTCGAATATCCGCTTCAGTGGGTCGATTAAACTGACCATAAAATGGAAGAAGCGCGCGATAAACTTTCTTAACAGAACATGCATTTTTAAAATAAAATTCAATGATTTGCAATCGTTGTTCGTTTGTAAGACGATTCATGGTTAAATTATAGACCAAACTGAAGATGTTTGACAGTGAAACAAAACACGAAACGTGCGTCAGCTGTTTAAACCAACTGTTTCAAAAGATAAAAGCTAAAAAAGCTCTTCAGAAAAATAACTTATCTTCTTTTTGTTTGTTTATTCGTTGCCCACACCTCACCGCAAATTTGGAAGGTGCAGTCTTGTATTCTATCATTCTTGCATGACAACATCTGTTTAGTTAAACTTTTCAATATTTACATTCTTAAACACTGCAAAAGTCACATTCAAGAGGTAAGTATCTACAATTTGACTGGCTATGCATTTTTTGAGGATGTGTGTTTGTAATATACGTCTTTAATATAAATTTGAGTTCGGTTTAAGTGTTTTATCATTAAAAGATGTGCTGTTATTCCTCTTAAAATATGGAATGAAAAATTAATCATAACTGTTATAGTTATATATTATATTATATGTATAATATGTAGTTACATGTACATATATATGTATGTATACATGCATGCTTTCCGAGTAATCAGCAAGCACGGCAATGCGATAGGCCAAGTTCTGACTGGCACGCGCAGAGGTTATTTTATATGTGCACGAAACTTTGGAGCGAGATTGAGCGAGTATGAAATTTGGTATGTAAATTCACATAAGTAGTTCAATTACCCCTAAGAAAGTTATGTCAAGCAATTTCTGAGATATGCGATTTTGAAAATCGCTTATTTGTTTTCTTACTGACTCACTAACTCATCAAAGTTATGCGGCACTTCCCATAAAAGTAGAACTTTGAAATTTGGAATGTATGTAAGTAAAAAGCAAGTTAACATAAGGCGGAATGAAGACGATGGTGTTAGCAGCAGTACAAAAACAAAACGCCCCGATGTATGTAAGCTGCCGAACTTTCTGATAGAATTTTTCAGAGATTTTTCTATCGGCCAGCACCTCAAGCTTTCGGTCTCTCGTTTCTTCTTTCTAGTAATACGTCTCTGTTCCTTTTTCAGCTCCTGGTAGCGATCACAC
The DNA here is from genome assembly GCF_027943255.1 of Anastrepha obliqua. Lineage (NCBI taxonomy): Eukaryota > Metazoa > Arthropoda > Insecta > Diptera > Tephritidae > Anastrepha > Anastrepha obliqua. The sequence continues at coordinate 224,894 of NC_072897.1, forward strand.
ATAGCTTGCGTTGCGCCCAATCGCAGCATGGCCCTATAAGCAGTGTTCATTTTATCCGCAGAAGCGTGACATTCCTCCTCTTCCAGTTGCTTCTTCAGGCTCTCTGAAATCCGATTTGTTCTTCGGCGGCAGTACGCAAAGACTAGGAATGTACTTGTTGGGTATTACTCTCTGAGAACCGGATTCAGGGTCGAATGGCGAAAGGTTTTTACTGCACAATCGTATTTTCGATCAGGAGACAATGTGATGTTGCGGACTAGCATGCTTCGGTCCAGACGATGTCAATGAGCCTCAGTTTGCTGCGGTATCTTTGCCTTGCCCCGTCCTTCGCATCTCTTGAAGAGCGGTTATTTCAGCCTTTACTTTTACGAGGACATCAACTAGCCGGATAGAGGCACCTTCTCCATTCCCACCGGACATTCCAGGTGCATGATTCATTTTATTTGCGTTGGCGTCATCCGATACTTTGCTCTTTTGTTCCTTGGGGAAGGATTTTACATGACGGTTTCCAAGCTCGGCGCGAAACCAGATATCGATATTGTAACGTTATTTCTAGATCAGTATCAGCAACCAGCGCCTTTACCTTAAACCTACCTAAAGTAAATATCGATGGTTTTCGAGAAAAGTTACAAATTTTTCATTGTACAATATAATAAACCAAAGCCGAAAATCAACAAATGAAAATAGTTCATTTATCTATAATTAACTTGATTAAATACCGTTTTTAAATTGTTTTTATAATTAATTAATTTTTTTATGAAATAAAGCTATTTATTTATTTAATCTTTGAACATAAATTTCTTGTAGACTATTTCCAACGACTAAAATTTGAATACCAAAGAAATAGAATACAAAGTAATTGAAATGCACTTTTCGGAGATGAAAAGTGTAGGTGGACAGAACCCGAGATTAAATTAAACTCACTTAAGGCTACAAAGCGACGAAAGCGAGAGGACTGATGTTCTTGCTTCCAGAGGTATAAAGTTAGCCAAAAGCAAATATGCCTGATATTCCGAATTGTCTCAACAAACGTGAATGAATATGGATCTTAATTCAGAAACTTTTTGGACCCATTCAAATCTGTTTACATAGATTTTATGACTTTTTGTACAGATATAAGTAGCTTATTCCAAATTGGCGGCCGCCGTAGCCGAATGGGTTGATGCGCGACTACCATTCGGAATTCACAGAGAGAACGTTGGTTCGAATCTTGGTGAAACACCAAAATTAAGAAAAACATTTTTCTAATAGCGGTCGCCCCTCGGCAGGCAATGACAAACATCCGAGTGTATTTCTGCCATGAAAAAGCTCCTCATAAAAATATTTGCCTTTCGGAGTCGGCTTTAAACTGAAGGTCCCTCCATTTGTGGAACAACATCAAGGCGCACACCACAAATAGGATTAGGAGCTCGGCCAAACACCCAAAAAGGGTGTGCGAGTCAATTATATATAAATATATATTCCAAATTGGAACGAATAAAAACCGTATATAATAAATTAAGAATATAAGGGTAAGTATTATGGTTCGCCTCTTTCTCTCAAACCATAATACCGAATAAGCTTTCGCAACAAAACATGCAGTTGTTGCTGCAACTCCGCTATTCTCGGTTTAATTGTCGACATTATTGTAAGAAAATGACAAAGTAATACCCGTAGGATGGCAGTTCCAAATTGGAAAATAATGATAGCCGAACGATAATTCTTTTCAACACTACTCCAAACAATGCAACATAGTCTCGCATAACTTTTGGCTAGGCGAGACAGCACAATAATCGCCATATCTTGCCAGTAAAACGAAGCTCAACATATTTACAAAAATCGCAATAACATTCTTAATAGAGAATAAAAAATACTCCCAGAAGTTTTGTGTATATCTACTTTTCCATCTCCTTTTCGTATGCACAAATTTTATTAGATCTTCCTGCATCACACTAATTATTAGCTACAAAACGCCTGAAATACAATGAAAAAAAATACTAGGTTCTAGCGTAAACTGACCCCCATAGAGTAAAAGCTAAACAGTTAAACATTTTGCTTTGCATTTCAAGAGCCAGGGTTCAGGCTGCTTGGAGGACAACCAAGTTTTTTATATTCCGATTTTTTTAAAATACGAATATACACATTAATTAATTTTATTTACTTATTATTTATTAATCAAACACACAACCATAAGTTATTTTACAGTATTTAAGCTCAATTCTAAAAGTTTAAAAACAACATTAAAACTAAAAGTATTTTAGGGAAAAGGATTGGAGAAGTGGAAATAGTAGGTTGTAAAAGGTGGATATAGGAGGAGAAGAACAAAGAAGCATTAATAGAACCTATATACTCGAATGTAGGTGCATATTAGAAATTTTGTGGGCATTTTAGTTTTAATAAATTATCAAATTTTACACAAAATATTTTTAGGGCAAAAACTAATATGTGATCAGGATGTTTTACATAATACACATACCTGACGATGTTGTTGCAGAGGACATTAAGTTTACCACGACATAGACTATCACAATTGGCATACAATTCACATCCATGCAACAAGGTTGGTAAGATACATAAAGGGTGTTTTTTTAGAGGTTAGGTTTTCAAGTTGGCACTTCTTTTTTCGTAGATGGTCTTTTTGACAGCTGTCACTTGATTTATGCTCAGTTTGGTTTGCCATTTCATAATGAATAGACTTACACCTGAACAACATTTGCAAATCGTGCAAATTTATTACGAAAATAATGGTTCGGTTCGCGCAACGCATCGAAGAAAATTTTGTTCAGCGATGAAGCTCACTTTTGGTTGAACGGGTATGTCAATAAGCAAAATTGTCGCATTTGGAGTGAACATAATCCACAAGACATTGCTGAGACGCCGTTACATCCTCAAAAAGTCACTGTTTGGTGTGCTCTATGGGCAGAGGGAATCAGTGGTCCATATTTCTTTAAAAATGAAGCAGGCCATAATGTTACAGTCAATGAAGAGCGCTATAGAGCCATGATTAATGACTTTTTCGTGCCTGAATTGGACGATGTTGATGTGGACGACCTTTGGTTCCAACAAGACGGCGCTAAATGCCATACAGCCAACGCAACAATCGATTTATTGAAGGAAACTTTTGGTGAGCGCATTATCTCGCGCCGTGGACCTATGGCGTGGCCTCCAAGATCGTGCGATATAACACCGCTGGACTATTTCTTGTGGGGCTATGTGAAGTCGCTTGTCTACGCAGATAAGCCCGAGACGATTGACGTCTTGGAAGAGAATATTCGGCGCGTTATTGCTGACATACGGCCCCAATTGCTGCAAAAAGTGGTCGAAAATTGGGCCTCTCGGCTGGAATTTATTCGAGCCAGCCGCGGCGGCCACTTGCCCGAAATCATTTTTAAAACATAATGGCAAACCCTTATCTTTATAATAAAGCTAAATTCTTCGCCATAACATTAAATTATATGCGTTTTATTTCATCTTGAAAACCTAATCTCTAAAAAAAAACACCCTATATTATATATCTTTTAGCTTAAAGCAGTCGTATTTTCATTGGAGCAAAGTGCTGAATAGCCCATAATGAATGGAGTATACCGTAGACCTGACCTGTAGATATATGGCAGTGTCAACAAATTTTATAACAGAGCTGTCCAATTTCACTTCACTGTAGTAATCGAGTTTGTAAATAACGATACACTGAGCCGTATGCTGCAAACAGTGGCCGACGTATCGTAGTCCTTTACCGCAGCCCTTAGAGAGCACACAATTGAGCAAAACTCATCCCGTGGAGAATAACTGTGTTCTTTTAGTTACATATCAACACATACCATCGGTTTGTTGTTTTTTTTATGAGGAGGAAGCATCGAAAGCCTTACCACGTCAGTGTGGGACTTTAACCCGAGCCAAACCTTCTACCGTCAAAATACCGATCGGCCCGTACTACCGTCAAATATTTCATTGGGAGGCGGTTTGAGCGTTGCACTCAACGTCAGTTACTGTTCTGATACAAAATGTCACAAGCTGCATCTGCCTATTACCACCACTGTTAAGTCATATTTGAAGAGAACCACCCCCTCCCCCCATGTCCATGTTTGTTACCATAGAAAAGTTAGTTTCTAATAGTGGTATCGTCAGTTTACCTGCGTTTTCATCTCTGAATAGGTTTGCTGCTTCACTTCTTATTTGGTGTTCGCGCATCCTCCTTGCTATGTCGGAGTTGCTGCATTATTTCGACAGCCATGTGTTGGACTTTGCTCTAATAGTGCCTGGCATCAGAAGGCTGTCTTCCAGTTAGCCCTTGCTCTTCTGAAGCGGCTACGCGTGAGAAGCACATGTTCTGCGTCCTCCTCAATTGCAGGTGTGCACTGCTTGTGGTATGGACTTTCTTCGTGTCCAAAGCGGTAAAGGTACGCCTTAAAGCAGCCATGACTGGTTAGAATTTGGAAGAGATAGAAGTCTACTTTTCCGTGCTTTCTCTGGAGCCAAGAATCAACGTTGGGGACGGTGGGTCCTCTTGCCTTTATTTGCACTGTCACACCGCGTCTGCCACTGGTCCATGCAGCGGTGGTTTATGGATTTTCTCAGTGCCAGCTGGTCGCATTGGGCTGGGTTGTTCCTCATACGTCTCATTTTGTACCTCTTCTGCGCTATCAAGTTGAGTGGGCATAGACCAGCTATGATGAGCGCCGCATCTTTTGAGACTGTTCTGAAGGCGGAGCAGACTCTAGGAACACACAAGCGGTATGTCCAGTTACTACTTCCTACGTTAGAAGCGTGTTGGAATGCATCGCGCCAAACTGTCGCGCCATATGAAAGGATAGACCTCACTACTCCAGCCAGGACCTGTCTTGCCTGCTGTCTTGGTCCTACAGTTTTCGCCATTATTCTAACCAGGACTGCTGTCGCAGTCGCAGCTTTGTTGCTAGCGTACTTCAAGTGCTCTGGGAAGCTAATTCGGTGGTCTACCAAGACGCCTAAGTATTTTACGTATGGCTTTGACTCGATAATGCTGTCCCCAACTTTAATCTTGACCTTTTCAACTCTCTTTCGGCTGCTGATGAGTACGGCTTCTGTTTTATGCGTAGCTAGCTTTAAACCGTTCGCGTCTAGCCATCATTGAGCCGTGCCTATAGCGTGTTGCGCGATATTTACAATTCCCGCGAGCATTTTCGCGGTTACAACGATTGATATATCATCCGCGCAGCCAACGAATGATGCTCTCTTGTGTACCTTTAGCCGCAAAATGCCGTCGTACATAATGTTCCACAGGAGAGACCCTAGTACGGATCCTTGTGGCACACCAGCTCTGACTTTGTAGTCAACGATTCCGGCGTCGCTGTCGTAACGTAACACCTTATCAGACGGATATGATATGCTGTAGATAGGTAGGCACTTACATCTCGCGGAGGGCGTGTAGTATGTCTATCCATCTGGCACTGTTGACATCTAATGTTACTACCAGGCAATATTCTGTTGCGCCACCTAACCATCGCTTGCCTTCGCGTCTGTGGTAGATCGCTTCCTCCTAAAGCCAAACTGGTAGCTTGACAGCTGTCCATCTACGTATGTTTCCAGCCGGTTTTTAATCACAATCTCAAACATCTAACCAATGGAGTGCAGCATGCACAGTAGACGGTATTCATTTGGAGAGCAAGCACCTGGCTTTTTTGGTACAAGTACCAATTTTTGTTATTTCCAGATATTTGGAAAGACACCTTCTTGCAGGTACACATTAAAAACTCTCTCAAACAAGCATGGGTTTTGCGACACTGCTTTTTTCAACGCAATGTTTGGAACTCCATCTGGCCCGGGCCCTTTTCGAGGCGATAATTTGTACTTAGTTTGATCACTTCGTCTGAATTTACCGCCGGGATGTTGGTGGTTGGTTCGCTACCTAACGTTCTAACAAAGTCAGGCTGCGAAGGGAAGAGTTCTCGTACAATCTGGTCCAAGAGAGTCGCTCATGTTGGTTGTACCGTCTGCCTAATCTTGTTCCGCACTATTTTGTAGGCCAAGCCCAATGTGTTATTACTGACGTCGTCACATAGCTCTTTGAACATATTGCGCTTGCTATCGCGAATGGCCTGTTTAAACGCTTTACGCTTAGCTTTGTAGTTGAGCCTGAGTTCTATGGGGTTGGTTGCATTCCGTGAGCGCTGACATAGCCTTCTGGGCCGATTGCATTGTGCTCGCAACTCCGCAATCTCGTCGTTCCACCAGTATGCTGGTTTACGTGTTTGGCGTTTTCCTTGTCGGACCAAAGCGGTGTCGTATGCTTTGGTGATAGCTGACCTTATCCCCGACGTTGCAGTCTCAACCGTAAATATCACCTCGGTGTCGTCGAAAGCTATCTCAAAAAACTTCTCGTCGAAGCTTTTCGTTTTCCACCCGTTCTGCCTACTTGAGCTTTTTCGATGGCAATGACTATTTCCCTATGATCGTATGTGTGTAGCAGTCGCTGATGTACCATCTTGTAGCTCTACATAGTCCCCTGCTTATGAACGAAAGGTCTATGATGGAACTAGTATCATTTTTGTTAAATGTGTTCTTTGTGCCACAAGCGCTGCTAGTGCATTTAAGAGCTCCCTGCCTTTCGGGTTCATTCTTTTACATCCCCACTCTGTTGCCTACGCATTGAAGTCACCTGCTGTGAGTGCCGCGCTTCTTTGCTTATCGTCATTAACCAGTTCATCCATGCATGTCTAATGCTTTCTGATGCTGCCTCTCTATTGCACTCACAAAGTCTTTTATTGGAATGTTGATATGCCTCTGCATTTCCATCATACTAATGAGCTCTTTTATTTTTTCTCCCATCACACGTCGCGGCTCCTCGTTTGAGTCTCGCTTTGTCGCTTGCTCCCTTTCCTCTTCCTTCTGCTGTTGCGAGTCGCTTTTTTCCATGTCTGAAGTTTTATGTTCGCATTGGTGTTTTTAAGCGTGCTTTTGCTCAGGAGTGAGTATTTGTGTTTTTCACAGTTGAGCGTCTCAAAAACGGATTGATCCTATCGCTCTTTTCCTTCGATTCTTCGCATATGCCCGGAGACTTATTCGGCATGCTGTTGGGTGGTTTGCTAATACCTGTGCGAGTCAGATGTCATTCACCTCTTACCGTAGCTGTCTGACAGATGTGCAGATGATAATCAGCTATTCTCTCTCTTCCCATCAACCCTTTGCACCGTTCGCTAAATATCTTCTTAATTTATAAATATACATGTATATGCCTATGAATATTTTTTCTTTTATTATTATTACTTTTTTTGTGTGACTAGAAAAAAAGGAAAGATATGCAATTGTCTGAGCAGATGTGCTTATAATAAGCAACTGTACTCTCTCATCGGTTTGTTTTTGTATGTGTTTGGTGGTATCTATACAATGTTGCCATTGATATTTTTGCTTACACACTTTTTCACACATCCGCGTTGTCAGTTACAATTTTTCATTCTTTAATAAACTACAGCCAAAAACCAAGAAATACAATTAGTTCAATTCTCTATAATCAACATTATTCAACATTGTTTTTAAGTTAGTTTAACGAAACTTTTATTTTTTCAAAGTTTATTTTGTAAATGATTTCGAAATATACTGCTTGGCAACACAGTGTGGTGGGAGAGCAATCAGCTGATACGGTTCTACGGGAATTTTCAAAAATCCGTGGATAAAATCTACGATACTACGATACGGAAGGGAAGTAATTTCTCATTTACATGGGGCTCTCATTTGTTTGATCGTAACAGGTGACAGGGGACTGTGTTACCGTAGTCCCTTACCGCAGCCCCTAGAGAGCACATAGTTGAGCAAAACTCATCCCATAGAGAACAACTGCGTTCTTTTAATTACATATTTACACAATACATCGGTTTGTGTGTGTATGTGTTTGGTTGTATCTACACAATGTTGCTAATTATATTTTTGCTTACACACTTTTTCACACATCCGCGTTATCAGTTAAAATTTTTCATTGTTTAATAAACCAAAGCCAAAAACCAACAAATGCAAATAGTTCATTTATCTATAATTAACATTATTCAACGTTGTTTTTAAGTTATTTTGACAAAAATTAAAATTTTTTCAAGTTTATTTTGTAAATGGTTTCGAAATGTACTGTTTGGCAACACTGTGTGTGGAGAGAGCAATTTCCAAATATCCTGCGAGAAAATCTACGATAGTACGATACGGAAGGGAAGTAATTTTTCATTTATATGGGGCTCTCAGTAGTTTGATCGTAACAGCTGACAGGGGACTACGTTTACGGCGGTGACTGTTTCCAGCACGAGACTTCTCTATGAATTTACGTTCTCTTAATTAAGTTCAACAAGCTACTAAGTTTCAAAGCTAAATGCTCGTGATTGACAGTGTCGAAAGCTTTAGAATAACCCAGAAATACGCGATCATTGTCAATGTTGGGTGTGATGTCATTCGATACCCTAAGTAGCGCCGTTATACAGATTTGGTTGGATGTAAAACCAGATTGATACCGATTAACCAGCAAATTTCGCCTCAGAAAAAAATTTAACTCGGCATGCATTATGCGCTCAAGTAAATTGGACAAAAAAGGTAAAAGTAATCGCAATACGATGGCTCTAAAGTCCCACTTCCAACAGTGAGGAAAAACAAACGTGGTTAAAATGCTGTTTAAGACATACCTAAGATACATAAGGTAAAATTTCAGGCAATAAAGATTAAAAAAATTTAGGATGAATGCCAATCACATTAGGTTTCACAAGGATTTCACAACTACACAGTCATCTATACGACGAGGGTTCAATAAGAACCCGGGTTAGAAATAAAGACACCCCTTTTACAAACAATTTTTTTTTATTTTTTAACATAATGCCCTTTTAGAAAGATACACTTCTCCCAACGCTGCAGCCATTTTTTCACCCCTCCAAAAAATTGGACTTGTCGAACTCTCTGAAATACGCCCCTGTCTCGGCGATGACTTCCTCGTTTGAACTAAATTTTTATCCGCAAGCCATTTCTTCATGTTGGGGAACAAAGAAGTCGCAGGGAGCCAGATCGGGTGAATACGGGGAGTGCGGCAGCAATTTATAACACAATTCATACAGTTAGGCGGATGAATGTGCTGGTACGTTATCGTGGTGAAAAAGCATCTTCTTTTTCGCCAAGTGCGGCCATGCCTCCTTCAAGTTTTTGTGAAAGTGGTCCAATAACTCCCTGTAGTATTGTCCAGAGATTGTTCTTCCTTTTTCTAAAAAATCTGTGAGGATGACGCCGTTCGCATCCCAAAAATCGTTGCCATGGCCTTTCCGGCCGATGGGACTGTCTTCGCCTTCTTTGGAGCAGATTCACCAGGTGAAATCCATTGTTTTGATAGTTGCTTAGTTTCTGGTGAGTAATGATGAGTCCAGGTTTCATCAACGGTGACAACTCGATGCAAAAATTCTTTCGGATCTCGCTCTCTCTCTCTCGTTGCTCTAAACACTGCTTCGAAGTTAACAGTCGCATCCGCTTGTTGTCCACCGTGAGCAATCGCGGCACCCATCGGTGCCGTTCCGGCCGACACACCTATGGCCTCTGTTACTTCGTGTACTTTCGTTCGTCGGTCAGCGAGAAATATGTCGTGGACGTTTTGAATGATTTGCTCGGTAACCACGTCTGCGGGCGTAGTGGTCGCTCCTCATCGAAAACGGAATTTCGCCCACGTTTAAATTCGTTGAATCAATATCTAAATGTGGTCATAGATAGCGATGCGTCTCCATAGACAGCATCCAACTTTGCCTTCATCTCCTTGCTTTTTTCCATCCAAAACAAAAAGCGAATTACCGAACGAGATTGCTCTTTTTCCATTTCTGCAAAAATCGCGAAATACGTCTTACTCAAATAGCTGCCAAATCCAAACTAATCTATCAATTAGCTTGAAATTTGTTTTGCCGTCCTTTGATAGATTGCAGCACACAATGCTAACCCCAACTTCCCTCAGGAACGCCCTGTCATCAAACACGGGTACTTATTGAACCGCTCTCGTATTAGAGAAGGCATTGTCGCGCTCTCCTTCAGTTCCCACCCATTGTTCAGTACGCCTAGTTGAATGGCTGTAGCTTTAGGCCCATTAGGGTGATCACACAAATTCACAAAATACTGTGTGTTGTAGCACAAAGTGCAACTCCCGTGGGAACTAGCAATTAGACTATATTATGTCCTCTGGACTGCTAATACTATACATAATGTATTTAACAGATCTTCTTTTCCATCAAGTGCCGGTTCTAACCTTAACCAACGAAGTTGTAGTGGAACACGTCAATGGATGGCTGGTCTTAGAACGGATATCTCTATTTTTCAAGTTTCAAAAGGTTAGAATCCCAGAAAGGCGGACTGTGAAAAGTTTGGAATGGTTCTTGAAGCGAGAATACCATATCTCCATAAACTCAAAAATCTCAAATAAATTGAAGAGGCGAGTACATTGCGGAAGCGAGTATTTTGATTGGTTATTTTGATGAAGTATGTCAGCTAAGAGGAATTAGGCAGGTAAAACCGCTTCCATGAGGTAATGCCGACCTTAACAAACATCGGAAACTCTTATGGAGAACTATTACCTGTGCAGTAATATTAACAACATAAAAAGGCTGTGCAAGGTATTTCAAAAGACCAAACGGTTAGGGTGGATTCTCTCTCTTCTATAGCATCACGGGTGGGGACTGAGATGTCGGTATCTTTTGATGATTTTAAGTCACTGGGCCTGGATGGTGTGTATCCGAAAATGCATAAGTGTGGAGTAGACAAGTTTATGTGAGCTTTTATAAGAATTTTTCTGGCTCATCTGCAGCTTGGCCATGTTTCCACTATTTGGAGGAAAGGGAAGGGGAAGGCTAACTAAGTGTACGGGGTGGACGAAACAACTGTAAAAGACTGATTTTCCTGCTAGCTTGCTAACTTTAGGGAAGAATATCAGCCATTGTACTATGGCCAAACAACATTGTTTCATAAACGTGGAAAATAAAACTAATGATTCAATCCAGTGCTTACAGGCGTGAACCTAATAGTACGTTCACATATGCAGCGATTAGCAATAAATCCAGCAAATTAATCTACCCGTTCACATATGGCTGATTCGCTCTAAAATTGACATGAGTAGACCAAAGCGTGTATGGACACTCGTATGGAATGGAGAGTATATCAGCTTTTTTTATTAAAAAAAAAAAACAAGTATCCTCTGGGTAGCTTCCGAACACCCGTTCGTGATTGAGCTAACGTGAGAAGGCGAAGCATTCCAGGATAGCTGGTTGTGCGCTGGATTTGGGACCACCTAAAAATCTCCCACAGTGAAAAGATATACAAAGCTTCGGATGAGAACTTCCTATACTGATGACGACCCCTGCAAACTAAATGAGGAATACGATTTGAGGGCATGCACCTGGCTGACATCACTGCTATTCAAGAAGTGCGATGGACGGACAAGAAAAACATAGGACCTTCCGACGTCTACTTCAACTGCTATGTAATAATAATATCGCAGACGATGGAACGATGTATGAGCTTTACGACGACATAGACATAGCTCAGCGAATAAAGATCCAGCGGCTACGTTGGCTGGGTCATGTCGTCCGAACGGATACAAACGCTCCGGCTTTGAAAGTATTCGATGCGGTACCAGCTGGTGGTAGCAGAGCATAAGAAGATTCACCAAGCCACCTGGCTGTCTCCTGATCGAAAAATACGAAACCAGATCGATCATGTTGTGAGAGATGGAAGACACGCTTCTAGTGTGTTAGATGTACGTACGATCCGAGGACCCAACATCGACTCGGATTACTACCTTGTTGCAGCCAAACTGCGCACACGCCTGTGTGCAGCAAAAAACGTGCGTCTACCTACGCAATGAATGTTCGACATCGAAAAACTGCAATCACAACAGACAGCCAGAAGATTCGCCACTCGACTCTCGCTCCTGCTCAGAGAGTACTGCCCAACAAACCAGCATGCACGAACAATGGAGCAACATTTCTCGTTGTCTACGTACCGCCGCCGAAGAAGAAATCGGATTCCGGCGAGCCCGAACAAACAATTGGTACGACGAGGAATGTCATGCTGCCGCAGAAAGAAAGGATGCCGCCTGTAGAGCCACGCTGCGATCGGGCGCAACGCGAGCCATGTGGGATCGTTACTGAGCGCTAAAAAATGAAGAGAGACGGATTATCCGACAGAAGAAACGAGAGGTCGAAATACGTGAGTGCGAGGAGCTTGAGATGCTGGCCAATAGGAACACCGCCCGAAAATTCTACCAGAAAGTTCGGCGGCTTACAGAAGGTTTTAAGACCGGCGCGTTTTCCTGTAAGAACAAAGACGGCGATCTGGTGACTGACGTACAGAACAATCTTAAATTAAGGAGGGAACACTTCTCGAACCTATTAAACAGTGACAGCTGCACATGTCACAGAGAATGTGAAGATCCCGATACCCCAATCGTCGACGACGGAATTGTCGTTCCGCTACCCGATCATGGCGAGGTGAGAATAGAGACAACGCGGCTTCAGAACAACAAAGCCGCGGGCGCTGACGGACTACCGGCTGAGTTATTCAAACATGGCGGCGAGGAGCTGGTAAGGTGCATGCATCGGCTTCTATGCAAAATATGGTCGGATGAAAGCATGCCTGCCGACCGGGACTTAAATGTGGTCTGCCCCATCCATAAGAAGGGGGATCCTGCAATTTGTGCTAATTACCGCGGGACTAGTCTCCTTAATATCGCCTAGGTTCTAGAGAGCGTATTGTGTGAAAGGCTGAAGCCGACCATCAACCAACTGATTGGACCTTATCAGTGTGGCTTTAGACCTGGAAAGTCTACCATTGACCAAATATTTATAATACGCCAAATCTTGGAAAAGACTCATTAAAGGAGAATCGACAGATACCATCTTTTCGTCGATTTCAAAATTGCATTCGACAGTACGAAGAGGAGTTATCTCTATGCCGCGATGTCTGAATTTGGTATACCTACAAAACTAATACGGCTTTGCAAGATGACGTGGCTCAACACCACCAGCGCCGTCAGAATTGTTAGGGACCTCCCCGAACCGTTTGATACCAAACGAGGTTTCAGATAGGGTGACTCGCTGTCGTGTGACTTCTTTAACCTGATGTTGGAGAGTATCGTACGAGCCGCAGAACTTAATTGCTCAGGCACCATTTTTTATAAGAGCGTACAATTGCTGGCGTGTGCCGGTGATATTGACATCATCGGCCTTGACAACCGCGCTGTTAGTTCTGCCTTCTCCAAACTGGATAAAGAGGCAAAGCGAATGGGTCCGGTGGTAAGCGAGGACAAAACGAAGTACCTCCTGTCTTCAAACAAACAGTCGGCGCACTCGCGTATCGGCACTCACGTCACTGTTGACAGTTATAGTTTCGAGGTTGTAAAGAACTCCATTTATTTAGGAACCAGCATTAACACCGATAACAATGTCAGCCTTGAAATCGAACGTAGAATCTCTCTTGCCAACAAGTTCTACTTTGGATTAAGTAGGCAACTGCGCAGTAAAGCTCTCTCTCGACGAACAAAACTAACACTCTACAAGGCTCCCATCATGCCCGTCCCAACGTATGGCGCAGAAGCGTGGACGATGACAATATCCGACGAAGCGACGTTTTGCATGTTTGAGAGAAAGATTGTGCGGAACACTTTTGGACCTTTGCACTTGATAACAGGGAATAGCGCAGACGATGGAACGATGAGATGTATGAGCTTTACGACAACATAGATAAAGCGCAGCGAATAAAGATCCAGCGGCTACATTTGCTGGGTAATGTCGTGCGAATGTATACAAACGCTCCGGCTCTGAAAGTATGCGATGCTGTACCAGCTGGTGGTAGCAGATGAAGAGGAAGGCCTCCATTGCGTTGGAAAGATCAGGTGGAGAAGGACTTGGCGTCACTTGATGTGTCCAACTGGCGCCGGTTAGCACGAGAAAGAAACGACTGTCGAGCTTTGTTAAACTCGATCAAAATCGCGTAAGCTTTTATGGTGCCAATTAAAAAGAAGAAGAATCTGCTTATATGTGGACCTATCATAAGTTTATCCGTGTAAGCGAGAGAAATTAGGTCTAAGATAGGTAATGTTATTTGTTTTCCGCTATAGTACTTGTATGGTGGTGCAGAGCAATGGTCAAATCCACAATTTTTTTTTAAAAGGGCTATAAACCGCCAGTGTCTAGGCATTACGGTCGTCATGAGTACATCAGGATCTGCTCATAATGCTTTATGGGATTTGCTACCTTTGAACTTATCGATTCAATGAAAACGAAGTATTGACTGCATTCTTATATTATATATTATGACACAGTGAACCAAGTTTCAATACAGGGAGTTATTTACATTTTGTTTTTGGCACCTAATAACAAACTGATAAATATCTGGAATATCGTTTGGAGGAAAGAATGCCGATAACCTTCCTAAAAGAAGGCAATGGAGAGATCCAGAGACTCCGTTGGGAAACTCCGTAAGATTTTTCTTCACTGACGGTTCTAAGACTGAAAATGGTTCTGGAGCGGAATTGCATTTAGACAGTAACTTCAGATGCTTTACTGCTTTAGGCATGGTGAAAACAGTCTTTTAATCGGAAGTCTTTCCAATACTTAAAGTAGCAAACTGAATAATTGGCGAAGGGTGAAAAGCAAACAAATAATAATAAATCTAAATCTCGATTTATAAACGATAACCCGTGCTGTTTGGTTGGTTGGTTTGAGTGGTGATTCTTCCATAATCCAATTAGCGCTTCCGCACCATTTTGTTGCCACATCCTCGTTACCAACTTGTTTACCAGTTATTTACGGCATGACTATATCCAGTCTGAGCGGTTTAAGAACCTTATTAGTTGTTGACATCTGAGCCAGACAGTTGTTCGAGACTCTCGAACAGCGGTTTGCTCAGGGTTAACATTCTGTCCTTCCTTCCTTTTTTTCACTCTGCATGGTGACAGTTGTGTAACTTGTGCGCTCCTATAAAAGTCTTGATTTTACCACGGATATTCTGAGATAAAAAGAAGCTCTGGCAGTTTGACCGGAAGTGGTACTGTTGGTGATTGCAGTTGTAAGGCGAAACGTTTGGACGAGTAAGTTGGAATTGGGAAATAAGCAGGTTAGCCTGGTGGTGTTTCTTTTGTTCACTTCTTCGCGCGGATAAGTGTTCTAGCAACTAGAGGGAGAAGCGACGTCTAGCGGAAGGAGCAAATACTGAAACAATGTTTTGGTTGGTGCATTAGCTAAATGAATATTCCGACAACTGAAAGGTGAAGCGACATCTGGCGGAAGGACATTATACTAAAACGATTTCTTGGTGGGTCTATTAGCTAAAGGAGGTGAAATACCATCCTAAAAAAGGTAGAAGGCGCAACTAAGCATTCTGGAGAAAAGCTGAGCAGCTGTCCCCAATGGACACTAAAAACGAAACCCCAAAAATGTACAAAATCAGTGCCCAAAAAGTTGGTGATTTGGATGTAGAAACTCTTAAGTTTTTATTCAAAGAGCGTAACAATGAGATGCTTGAAAAATTAAGTGAATTAAGTACTGATATTGCGGAGCTAAAGAAACAAAATGAATATCTATTTGGAAGACTATCAGTTGGAAGACCATATCAAAAAACAAAATTTAATTTTCAAAGGTCTAACTGTAAATACTTCGACCAAGGTGGCAGTTGATAAAGTGTGCAAGGAAGAACTACAGATAAACGATGCATCTATTGTCAAATCGACAAAGAAAATCTACGAGCGAGATCGAAAAATGACGGGGGTGCCAGAAATCAGATCAGGAAAGGATATCGGAGATATCTTCAAAAACTCAAGTAAGCTTGGGGGAACAACAATCTATATATAAAGAGATCTTAATTTAGAGCGGCAACAAGACAAGAAAGTTATGATGCAGTTGAAAAAGGATATTATGGCGATTTCCTCTAAACACTGAATTGGCGTCCGAGATGATAGGATGAAAAAAGCAAACAAATGGTTGAGATGGAATAAAGATAGAAAGCTAGTATGTGGCATGAAAGATGCAAATATAATATTACTTTGCAACTTCTATATGAAAACAGACTTCAGAACATTGAAACAGATTATGATGTATTGTTAAGTAAAATTATTTCAAAAAATTAGAAAACGTCTGTCATAGCAAAATGATTAACAAAAATAACCTTAAGAGTATTAGAATTGAAAATAATTTAAAATGTGCACAAATTAAAATTAATATTATTTCCTTTAATGTCAATGGCCTTGTAAACAAATGTTAAAAAGCATGACGTTTTTGAACTTATAGAGATCCACCTAACCGAAGAGAAAATAAATCAAGAAAAGAAATATTTCCCGGATTTTGACAGTTACTGGAAACCAGCAAGTCGTAGCAGCAAATTTGGAAGAGCGTCTGGAGGTTGCGTGTATGGAGTCAAAAAAGAGTTGCAATAAAGGGCATACGACACTGTAGATAAGAAGAGCACTGTAGATAAGAAGAGCAGCTTGGCACGAAGAAATTGAGTGGCAAAGGATTTTTTCAAGGCAAAAACAGAGAAGATTTCAGTTGTCATGGGAGATCTAAATGTTAGAGTTGGAAATATACAACAAAATATCGAAGACTTATACGCAGCTACATTCTCAGCAGATATTGGAAAAAGGAGCTCCAGAGACGCGATGTTAAATAATAGAGGCAAACATTTTATGGATTTCTATGAAGACTATGGTCTAATTATATTGAATGGCAGAACAGCTGGTGATGAGGAAGGTAATTTGACATACATAAGTGCAGTTGGTAATTCCGTAAACGATATATGCGCAGTTTCCCAAGAAGGTTTGAAATACATTGAAACTTTCGAAGTTGAATCAAAAGTATGGTCTGACCACATGCCAATTAAATTAATATTAAAAGTAATGCTTAAACAAAACGATTAGATAAATTATCAATTAAAACTAAACCAACACCTAAATAAGTTTAAAAATGGAGGAGAAGTAATGGATCTGAAAAAGCTTGCCAACATAAAAATGTGAGTGCCCCAGTCACCTGCCAGAAATATTAAAATCAGTTTTAAAAATGCATGGCTCAATTTCAAAGCTATCCTTCAAATATCTGAATGACTCTAGAAAATCTAACATTGCAGACGATAAGCAAAAATATCTGAGGCAAATCAATTTTATAGAAACGCAGGTGAAAAAGCAAAGAAAGAATATTACGAAAAAATGGAAAAACGAATCAACAAAACTGCAAATGCAAAAGAATGGTGGAGTTTAGCGAAGGATATAAGAGGAAAGTCATTTCAAGTTGGTACAAATATCACTGCGAACGATTTTAAATACTATTTTCAAAGCCTACTAAACCAACCGCAATTAACAAAAGACATTTATTACGCAGCTGCGTTATAATTTTTATGGAAGTTGAAAAAATCATTGAAAAGGCTAAAATAAATAAAGCGCCAGGAGAAGATAGAATACCTTATGAACTGCTAAAGTTTGCTTCGCCAGAATTTCAGTTGGAGTTAACAAAGGTATACAATATAATTTTTGATACCGGAAGAATCGACGAAACTTTCGAAAAAACAATCATTTTCCCAATTTTTGGAAAGGGAGATGTAAATGCAGCCAGATTTTATCAAACGTTACGACGCGTTGAAGGAAGAACTGACTCAAAAGTTGCTTGGTAAGTTAAATTAACGAGCAAACCACTCTATCACTAATGCAGAAATTAAGCTCGCCTAATGCCTTTTGAGGATGGTTCCATGTGCAGAAGTCCACGCAAGTGGGGAAAGTTACTGATCGCCATTCACTTGGGAATGGCCAGGACGAGTCTTCTGCATATGGTTCAAGCAGCTCACAACTGCCGGGATTAGCCCACGTATCCTCTGGGTAGCTTCCGAACACCCGTTCGGAAGTGAGCTAACGTGAGAAGGCGAAACATTCCAGGATAGCTAGTTGTGCGTTGGGTTTGGGACCCGCCACTCAAAAATCCCCCCAATGAAAAGTTTAAAAAAGCTTCGGATGAGACCTCCCTATACTGATGACGATCACTGCAAACGAAATAAAGATTACGATTTAAGGGCATGCACCTGGAATGTCCGGTCCCTCAATGGGGAAAGTGCCACTGCCCGGTTGGTTGATGTCCTCGTGAGAGTGAAGGCTGACATCACTGTCATTCAAGAGATGCGATGGACGGAGCAAGGCAAGAAAAGAGTAGGACCTTGTGACGTTTACTACAGCTGTCATGCAAAGGAGCGCAAATTCGGTGTTGGATTTGTTGTGGGAGAGAGACTTCGTCACCAATCCGCATCAAAGCCCATTTTTTAACATATCGCTAAATTGCGCCCACGCCCCGACGGAAGAGAAGGACGATGCGACCAAAGATTCCTTCTATGAGCGCTTGGAACGTTCCTATGAGCGCTGCCCCCGCCGCTATGACATAAAAATCGTGCTTGGCGACTTTAACGCCAGGGTGGGCAAGGACCCAACATCGACTCGGATTACTACCTTGTTGCAGCCAAACTGCGCACACGCCTGTGTGCAGCAAAAAAAGGATGCCGCCTGTAGAGCCACGCTGCGATCGGGCGCAACGCGAGCCATGTGGGATCGCTACTGAGCGCTAAAAAATGAAGAGAGACGGATTATCCGACAGAAGAAACGAGAGGTCGAAATACGTGAGTGCGAGGAGCTTGAGATGTTGGCCAATAGGAACACCGCCCGAAAATTCTACCAGAGAGTTCGGCGGCTTACAGAAGGTTTTAAGACCGGCGCGTTTTCCTGTAAGAACAAAGACGGCGATCTGGTGACTGACGTACAGAACAATCTAAAATTAAGGAGGGAACACTTCTCAAACCTATTAAACAGTGACAGCTGCACATGTCACCAAGAATGTGAAGATCCCGATACCCCAATCGTAGACGACGGAATTGTCGTTCCGCTACCCGATCATGACGAGGTGAGAATAGAGACAACGCGGTTTAAGAACAACAAAGCGGCGGGCGCCAACGGACTACCGGCTGAGCTATTCAAACATGGCGGCGAGGAGCTGGTAAGGTGCATGCATCAACTCCTATGTAAAATAGGGTCTGATGAAAGAATGCCTGCCGATTGGAATTTAAGTGTGCTCTGCCCAATCCATAAGAAGGGCGATCCTGCAATCTGTGCCAAAACTAACACTCTACAAGACTCTCATAATGCCCGTCCTAACGTATGGCGCAGAAGCTTGGACGATGACAACATCCGATGAAGCGACGCTTGGGGTGTTCGAGAGAAAGATTCTGCGCAAGATTTTTGGACCTTTGCACGTTGGCAACGGCGAATATCGCAGACGATGGAACGATGAACTGTATGAGCTTTACGACGATATAGACATAGCGCAGCGAATAAAGATCCAGCGGCTAGGTGTGCTGGGTCATGTCGTCCGAATGGATACAAACGCTCCGGCTTTGAAAGTATTCGATGCGGTACCAGCTGGTGGTAGCAGAGAAAGAGAGCGGCCTCCTCTGCGTTGGAAAGATCAGGTGGAGAAGGACTTGGCTTCACTTTTTGTGTCCAACTGGCGCCGGTTAGCACGAGAAAGAAACGACTGGCGCGCTTTGTTAAACTCGGCCAAAATCGCGTAAGCGGTCATAGCGCCAATTAAGAAGAAGAAGCTTAGATGATCCTGGTTTCTAGCATAGAGATGATCCAATTGCTGATACAATTTTCCACCCCTAGGTCTATTAACGCTCTTTGGATAGCATCAGTGCTAACGTCATTAAATGAGCCTTCTATGTCAAGAAAAGCTGCCCTTCTATTTTTCGGATTAGCTCGTGAAGCGCTGTCTCCGTCGATTTGCCTTTGAGGTAAGCATGTTGTGCAATTGATATACTAGAACTCTCCTGCGAACTTCTAATATGCATATCGAAAAGCCGTTTAAAAGTTTTTACAAGGAAGGACGACAGACTGATTGGTCTAAAGTTCTTCGCTGATTCATGTCCTCTTCTACCTGCCTTTGGTATGAAGACGACTCTAACAAATTCCAGCTGTTTGGAATATAACCTAGGTTTAGACACGCTTTGAAAATTTCCATTAGCCATGGTAGAATAGTATGAAGAGTTTCCTGTAACATCATAGGAAAGATTCCATCAGGGCCTGGAGATTTGAAAGGTGAGAATGATTTAATTGTTCATGAAACCTTCTCTGTAAGGGCCGGAAAATGAGTCTCTAAAAGAAGTTACAGATTTTTTTCTGCCGTAGAAGTCCAACCACCATCTAGACTCTTGACCCAAGAAGCCATTGAATGTTCTAACGTGCTGCCTACGATTTAAATTTGTTCATACAAGTTGCATGAGTACTGCGCTGTGACTTGTAACTACATGTTTTTTTCGTCATTTCACACGTTATTCTTGAGATTATTAGTGCGTAAACATTTCGGTGGAATTATGGAGTGACAAACAAACTATTTTCCTTATCGGGTTGCCTATCAAATAAATGGTGCAAAGTACCATCTAATTGACAAGTTCCATCAAGTTCAGCTCAGACCTATTTTACAATATTCGCCAGGTTAAACTGATTGTTAGTGAAAGTGCAAATCTTATGATTAGGGGTGCATCATATATTGAAAAGAAAAACAAGAATTCCAACAAGGGCATTTTCTAACTGCGTAAAGAAACTTGTTGATTTATATCATGTTTGGACAATCACGAAAAATTGTAAGAAACCTCAGGTTATGTTCAAGAGCCGTAAGAACAATTTCAAAATTGATGTTGATAATTTGTTTGGTATTGCTGATGATTGTGAGAGAATGAAAATAGAGGAAGATAAATTAGTTTTAATGAAACAGAGAGAGCACGGTCGCACGGGATGCTTAAGTTATGTAGTTTAAAAATTGGCGGAAATAGAAAGATCTAGACGACGACGACTGGAAGAAGAGGAAAGGATTTTAAGACAAAGAGAATCATTGCCTGTTGCATGATCTTAGTCTGAGTAGCGATAATTTCCCTAATAACAAATCCTCGATTCACCGAATTCGTACTGAAACTAGAAAATCAAGGGCAGAAGCAATAAAATCTGACTTCAAAAATGATATATTACATTGTAGTCACAGTCCATTGAGATGGAATACTATTACCCTGGTTGGATGTACAAAGTTCAAAAGAAGAACGCTTGCCAAATACTGCTTCTTCTGCAAAACATCAAGCCAAGACCGTCTCAACAGCTTTGTTTGACTGGACCATTCACAATAAAGTGCAAATAATGTGTTGCTACACAACAACTTCCAAGACTGCCCGTTGCAATAGAGCTTGTGCTTCCTTGGAGCAAACTTTAGGAAGAGAATTGGTACTTTTCGCCTGTCGTAATCATGTTTATGATTAGTCCTTAAAGCTGTTTTTGAAACCAAGATTAAGCAAGTTACTAGTAGTCCAGATATTCTGATGTTCAAAAAGTTCAGGGAAATTTGGAAAACATCGATTTTAGTAACATTGAACCATCTCTTAATTTCATAAAAGAACGTGCCGCCGAGACAGACTTTTAAGCTTTGTTAAGGCTCTACAAGATGTTTGCTTATTTGTCGTGATGTTGTATGTTACAGCTTGACTTGTATGCACAGTGCCGACCAAAGCACTTAACCACGATTTACGTTTCTTGAAGATGTGAAAGAGTATGAAAAAGTAGACGCAACAACTTCTAATAGCAAGTTTAGTCATCTCTTGTGGTATTTATGTAAAGAGACAGTCATTCTATTACTGTTTGTTGATGAAGCTGATAAATTAACTAAAAAGAAAATGATTGCCAACTTCAACACGGCCAAAACCTCAGATTTTATCAGACGTTACGACGCGTCGAAGGAAGAACTGACCCAAAAGTTGTTTGGTAAGTTAAATTAACGACCAAACCACTCTATCACTAATGCAGATCGACGACAATTTTCTAAAGGTAGATGTATCTTCTTGGGATAATAATGCTGCTTTGCTGGAAGCCAAAAGAAGAATACGTGATTTGAGAGTTGTGAATGAAGCTGAAAGGGCTGTTAAACTAATGCAAGATACAGGGTGGCTGATGAATTTTGCTACATAACTCAAATAACTTTTTTTTTAGTGTATGGAATTCATTTATTTATTTTTTTTCAAGTTGAAGGTCATTAAATTTTATTAAATGTAGCTTAACTAGTTTTAAAAATAATTGAATTTAAATGCCCTCCATGTTCGTTGACACAAGTGCGGCATCTTAGTAAAAAGTTGTTCATTGCTGCTTTGAGAGTTGCGACAGGAATAGCCGCAATTGTTGCCCGAATGGATTGTTTTAGTTCATCCAAATTTGTTGGCTTTGTTTTATAAACTTCTTGTTTACATAAGCCCCACAAGAAAAAGTCAGGTGCAGTAAGGTCAGGCGACCTGGGGGGCCAACGAAATTCGGAGTTTCTTGAAATCAGTTTATTGGGAAATTTTCGTCGCAACTCTGTCATAACAGTCTGGGCTATGTGAGACGTTGCCCCATCTTGTTGAAACCACACAGAGTTGAAAGGAATTCTCTTTCGGCGTAGTTCTGGATAGAAAAATTCTTTCAGCATTTTCAAATAACGGTCTCCAGTAACCGTAACGGTGTGACCATTTTCTTCAAAAAAAAAATAAGGCCCGACAATACAGCGTGAAGAAACCGCACACAACACTGTCACGCGAAGAGGATGCAATTCCGTCTCGTGGAGTATCTGTGGGTTAGAAGTACCTACTCCATATTCGACAATTTTGTTTGTTCACTTTGCCGTTTAAATCGAAATGGGCCTCATCAGACATGAAAAGGCAGTTTAACATGTTTTGGTCTTCTTCCACCATTTGCAGGATCTTCTGGCAAAATTCCAAGCGAATCGGCAAGTCTGTTGCATTCAGTTTGTTAACCATTTGAATTTTGTAGGGAAATAAGTCTAAATCTTTGTGCATTATTGTTTGCAAAGACTGTCGGCTGACACCAAGTTGAGCAGATAAGCTTCTTGTTGAAACCCTTGGATTGCTTTGTATAGCTGCAGCTACAGCAGCGATCGTTTCCTCCATCCGAACTGGTGGGTTTCGATGATAAGGCCTTCTTGCGACTGTTCCTTGCTCAGCAAAATTATTCACCAGTCTCATTATGGTCCATCTGCTCGGGGGATCGCCGCCAAACATCCGCCTGTACTCTCTCTGTACCAAAACTACGGACTCCAATGCGTGATAGCGGCGGACTATCCAAATTCTTGTTTGCGTGTCCCAGTTATCCATTTTAATAAATTTTAAAGATCAATCTGCAAATTAAAATAAAAATGGAACAGATAACTTAAAAAGAAAAAAAGTTATTCAATTTTTTTTTGGTAGCGGCTTTCATCAGCCACCCTGTATTAACGGACTTATCTCGGCTGAAGAAGAACACAAACAGTTTTTTCTGTGTGTCCAGGAGTATAAAAAACTGTATCCAGACTGTAAAAAACTACTCTAAAAAGAAGTTACTCTGACTGATTGTTATTACTTTATGTTTGTAATTAAATATTAATGTTTATCTCATTTAATTCTTACTTCTATTCATTTAATTTATTCCATTTATAGTGATTTTATAGCAGAAGGAAATATCAGGACAAAACACGATTTTTACAAAACTTTAAAGCTCGGTCGGCACTGGTTGCGATTATGCTGGAATTTTTTTTTGTCATATAAGGGACGCTCTAATATGTGTATGTCGAACCTTTATTTCTTGATATAATAAGAATATCGATACCAATATTTCAAAATACCTAAACAAATATCGCTATTGGTATTGCAAAGCCAGATAACGATAGCACTAATAATCATGAGTCAGAATTGTATACAGTTTCGGAAGGAAATCTTCATATTGGTATCAATAGTATCGCCATAAAGGTATTGAATAGCGACATACGCAGTATCACCTCGTGCAATACACGGCCCCTTTCGAGTTTTCTCAACTGCATTTTTATTTATACGAAATCTTTTTAGTTGGAACATTGTGAAATCAAACAAGAAATTTAAAAAAGAAGCCTATTCAACTTTTTTAGCATATAGAGGCAGCGAATAAGTTGATTTAAGGCATTTTCTTAATTTTTGTCCAATAATCTTCTTTTTTTTGTCAAAAGTGCAATGAGTGCTTTATACCGATGTTTTTTAATGAAAAGTTATGCTAATTTTCTCGCAGAAGTTGTAAACAACCATATTTATTCATTGTTTCTTTGATAAAGGTCCAGTTTCCAACTTCGTTTAATGACATGCATGCCCAAACCATAGCGTTGACACCGCCGTGTTTTATTTTATAGTAGCTCGCAAATTTTGGGGTTTGAGCTCCGTATTGGCCTCGCGCTACATAAAATCCAAATAATTACGATACAACATTTTTTTTTCTAAATGCTCCAAATCTAACTCACGCTTTTTTGTCCAAGTACGTGGTCCCATGGCTAAAAAGCGTATATAAAATTGAATATTACTTTATGTCAGACATAGAGCATCCGCATACGGGTCGTACCGTCCTTGTAGCGTATGCGATAAAATGTAAACATCAAATGGCAAAACGAATACGAGTCGTCACTACTCCAACTTGTCATAGCAAGTATGCAGCATGACGCTTTTCGTACAGCAGAGCCGTCAAATATCTGATACGCTTGTAATTTGTTTTTGATTTTCAGTGTTAGTGTTTTGTTTTTGAATAGTCGACTTCATTCTCCTTAAAAACATTTTTAGGCATTCTGTAAAATGTCTGAAATGTATAATAATTGTAATAATTTGTGTAAGCAGAAGTCTGAAGTTTGTAATCAGCCTCTTGTAACTCCCTCGTGGCAATGAATAATCTGCTGCTTAAGTTATTCCTAATATACGGATGCACCAAGAGAAGATAATACAATAAAATAAATTCCTCTTCATCGCTCGATATATTGACTACTCGTAATTTTACGATAGCTAGTTGCATTGTGTGCGGACAAACAAGCGTATCGTAATGGTCGCTAGGCCAAATATTTTGGTGCCGCTGAGGATATGATGACGATACGACCGGTCTACGGAGGCCCTTACTCTACAAACTTTCGCTTACTGAAATTATAATATAATTTCGTTTATTGAAATTTGCACCGAGAATAGCTATACTTTTAACTGTATATTTAAGCAGCGGAGTGAATTCAAAGTTTTTGTTTTTTGCATTACGTTGAAATGAGTTAACACTTCTTTGTATCATATTTTATGTTGAGAAATGAAATAAAGCAAAATAAGTAAGATGTTTACATACTCATACTTTTTCATTTTCGCAAAATATTGTGAAACATGGAACACTTTACAAAAAAATCGGATCTGTAAAAATAAGGTGTGAGTCACTGTATCATATATCTATGACCTCGAATATTCGTTGAACGAATTCGTCGTGCTACTGAATTCTGCCGGACCATTCCGCATAGATGGTATAAACACATGGAGGACGGCACATTCACGACGTAGCGATAGTTGTTTACAAATGTCATCCTGAAACTAGCTTCATAAACATTTTGAAAGCGGAAACGGCAAGTTGTTTAGAATTTTTGCGTTTATATTATTTTAAAATTTGTGGCTGACATTTCTGTTAGGATAAGAAGAAATTAAACATAAACGATTAGGAATTTCTCATCCATTTCACAGCAATAAGTGCTAAAATTGCACAGATAATAGGCACAGCTTATGAAGCGTATAGCGAGCTTAATGGGATAAATCGCAGATGTAGGGTTCGTCCAGTTAATGTGGCGCCATTTTTAAGTCTGGAAAATTTCTTTAAAATTGTTAATAATCTATTAATATACAGAAACAAACTATATTAATAAATTATCGTGCTGTTGATTGCTCCCTATTTATAGACAGGAGCTTTGTTTCCATATATTGGAAGGTTGTGAGAGTTACTTCCATACCCAAAGCAGGTAGATTCTCACATATATTTTCTAAAGGTTTCATACCAATCAGTCTTTCATCGTTCTTGCAGAAGGCCCTTGCGAGTGTGATTTATCTGTACACAAGTGGCGAAATTCCTAGGAGGTGCTTGTCGAATACCCAACATGACTACTGTAAAAGCAGATCAGTGGAATCTGCCTTACATACTATTATTAAAGATATTCAGGTGTCAATTTCCTAGAAAGAGCTCACAGTGGACAATTTTTTTGCCAGCCTGCCATTTCGCCTATCGCCCGTTCATCATCTAACAGTTTCGCATCTTATTATCTATAGTCTCTACTGAACTGATGCATGTATAAGTATGTTTATGAGTACATATGTAGGCATGCATGTAGCAAGAATTATAAATCGGTTCGTTTACGAAAAATCTAAGAATGTGTTAGTGATATACGAAAAAAATGAGTACAATGGCACTTCGCTACTGTCTGATTAACGACAGATTTGACGAGCGTGTGAAATTATCATTTAAGATGGCGATAAGATTGTGTTAGTGGTATCTGAATAAAAATCAACATAGGCTTTGCTCCTGTTGCATCGTTGCTATCTGAACAACGACTGATTGGACGAGTGTGTGAAATTATCGTGCAGATTTCGGCTGGCGAATCACCCCCGTTACGCGGCAGCCAAAGTTCCCTTTACAATTTTCTTTTTCACCATAGGTGTTGGCCAAACCGAATAATCTATCATTCTTGGTAACCATGTATATTTCATTGTTTTTGGAATTATTACCATTTTGAAACGACAATAACGTGTTCTGTCATCTGGGTAATATCAGTCAAGATGTCATGTTGGAATTCATGAGCAGTACCATCGAATCTTAGCATACATAACTTTTATTTTTCGGTGAGTTGAACCGCAGCAGACAATATCTTCATCACTGGTTCGATTATATGGTAAAGTTGTGATTTTTTCCGCCATCCGTTTAAAGTGTGTAGAGAAGGAAGAGGGAAATCCTCTTTGCAGTATAGTGTAGTATATCTAAGTGGGCTATATCGTCTTCAGACCAGTGAACTCTTCTTAGGTTAGATTATACTGGCTGGACAAAGCTAGTTAAAGACTTGGAAGATAGGTAAGCACTTGCCTAACTTGGGAAAAATATAAAATTTTATTTTTTTGAATTTAATTTTAGGGTAGTTCTTAGCACTACATATGTTAACACTGGACTGACTGCCAACATATTTGACAGTCGAATTTATACTTATACCTCATCTTACTGTTATAGGTACACGACTTGCATATTAGTTTCTTTGCTGTTTAGGAGAAACATGTTTATATCTTGTTATTCTTAAAACACATATGTTTATCTTTTTCTTTTTCTTAAAATATATTTATCTTTTGTTATTCTTAAAATACATATGCTTATCTTTTTTTCTTTCTTAAAATATATTTTTCTTTTGTTATTCTTAAAATACATATGTTTATCTTTTGTTATTTTTAAAATACATATGGTTATCTTTTGTTATTCTTAAAATACATATGGTTGCCTTTTGTTATTCTTAAAATACATATGTATGTTTACCTTTTGGTATTCTTAAAATATGTTTGGATTTGTTCAGCCCTGCAGGATTATACTTAGAATTTATCTAACTATTTTTATTTATTATTTGTGAATGAAATCATTCCTTAACTCTCCCCTTTCTAAATTAAATCGTCCCGATTTATACCGAATTAATGTTAGTTCCTTGTTCTTCCCTAAATAATTTTTACAGTTATTCACTCTCGGGTAAATATTGTTGCAAAGGGCAATTTCCTTATCGGGGAAAATTTGTACATGCTTAGTTCTAAGTGGTGTGAATTTAAATAGTTTACAATGATTAATTATGAAAGGATATTTGTAAATAGCAATTATAGAATTTTTAGTTCTTATCAAATATTTGTTCGTATGATGTATTATATATTTTTTTGTGAATTAGTTACGTGGAATAAAAATCTGATTTCGTCAAATAAATAAGCATCGTCGGTTCTAGTTAGAATATATTTCCATTTTAGTTATGGTGGTTATTTTTGGTGTCTCCTTCTGCTTGAATTGCGATTATGATGGCCATGGCTAGTAATATCAGGTAATTCATTGTCGTTTTCTGTAACTGTGTAATTTTTTACGTTGTCTTTGTGAATAACTTTTCCCTCCTTAGTCAAAATCGTGTCCTCACGATCTTCCTGCACTACGTACTTTTTGTAACGACTGTTGCTTTTACTTCTGATGTTAGTCCTTAACACCAATATCTGCTCTCCTTGTTTGAAAGTTCGGTGTCTAGTTCCCTGGTTCAGACGTTGCATAGTGGTCAAGTAGCCAGACGTTTTGGTCATAAAACAATAAGTCAAAGAGAAATAATACGATTTTGATGAAATTTTTATATATAGGGTTTTTTGTGTCGCTGATTCTGAAAATGAAATCAGAATTTCAAAATTCAAAATGGCGGACCCAAAATGGCGGACATTTTTCGCGAAAAGTGTTGAGATTTTACTAAAATTCACATTACCAAGGTTTTTGGGGTCGCTGATTGTGAATATGAGATCAGAATTTCAAAATTCAAAATGGCGGACCCAAAATGGCGGACAGTTTTTGCGAAAAGTTTTCAGATTTTACTGAAATTCACATTACCAAGGTTTTTGGGGTCGCTGATTTCGACAGTAGACGTACGATTTTCAAAAGAATATGCCACATTAAAAGGAGGGAAAATATGTCTTGAAAAATAATACACTTAAACTGAAAGTGACGTATCATACATTTATTTATGAAATAAACTTAAATTTTAATAGGAAGAACATACATTTATTCATATCTCCTCGTCATTGTTTACATCAAGGATGCTGTCTGCCTCAGCATCTGCGAAATCATGCCTTTCATAACTGAGAAGGGCAATTGCTTCCGGTGACAAACTTTTTCCTATTTTGGGAGGAGTCTTTCTTAAACTAGAAATCAACGGATCCGAAGAAGCTAGAAGTCGGAGAAAAATGTCTTCAATATTTTTTTCTCTCGAACATTTGCGGGAGAAGTGTTCGCGATAATTTCGTATGTCTTTGTTTCGTGACTCCTGAGCTTCTTCGGAGAGCTGTCCTATTGGCAGAATAGCCAGTTCTACTATTCGCGGGCCATGCAACAGCACTTTGTGCACAGTTGTCGACATACAGTACCACGGATATAACTTTACAAATAAATCGGCGGTTTCATCGCAATATTGGCCGAAGCTATCTACTTTTACATGAAACCCGCTAGAAACGACTTGCAAAATTATATGAAATCGTTTGATGAGTTCAACATCGATTCCTAGAATGCGAGCAGACGTCTCAGTGTTTTCAAAAAAACGCCGAGCCGTATTCCCATCATTCGAGTTACCCATGCCTTGCTTTGGGCGATCAACGAGGAGGTTTAATTCATCTTTGAAAGCCTTTTGAATGAAACTTTTTGTTTCCTTCAAAGAAAGCTTAACATCTTCGCCATGACCTTGCCATTTTTCGCTTTTCAGTTTATAACCAACATGAAGTAAGCATTCAAAAAATCGGATCCAACAGTGCAATGTAGATAATCCGTAAATTAATTTTGAATCATCAACTTCCAACTCTCGCATAGCCTCCAAATCATTAAAATTTTTCGATGTCGCATTGCAAATATTCTCATTGCAGATTTAGTGCCAGTTACTGTATTGCAGACTTTGCCATCAATCATTGTAAAAGTCAATTTAAAACCTACTTTACAATCTTTTCCGTCTATCACTGCCTGCAAAGGTTTCAGATTTGAGATTTGTTCGTCGACAATATTTTTCTCTTCAAGTGTGGATTCTTCGGTTTCGCGTATGCATTGCAATCTAATAGGTCTGCAATACCATGGAGAGGAGGGTCGCGGTATTTTCCAAATAACAACATCATCGTATTCGTCCTTGTCGTAGCCAATGAGTTGCAGGGGCACGAGGGAAGTGAGGAGAACATTTGTGTCGCAGTTATTAGGGTCGGAAAATTTTTGCTTATACTCCTTTTGCCCGGAACTTCCGTCGAACCCCCACTTTACAACGAGCGTTAAATTTTCATAAATGCTGGCTTTCATGGTATGTAAGACATCGTTTTGGAGTTCTAATATCCGTTGCCCTGTATGATTCAAAAGTGATTGCAATCTAACTTGTGCGCAGTTTTCGGAAATAGAAATATCCTCGGGATAGCATAGTTTTTTCGCGTTTAAAACGGAATTGTAACTGGGAAAAACTTTACAATTATGCAATTGCGTGATGTGTCTCATATTTATGTACTGAGACTTAGTAAATTTCGAATCAAATACGAGTGCTAAAGCGGTGTTTGGGGACATTTGTGTTTCCGTTTTAGCCTTCATGGCATTGATGTACTTGCTTGCTCGCATGGGAGATGTGGTGGTAACATCTGCGACGACTTTCGATGCTAAGGTAGCTCCAGACTCACGAAGAACCATTTTCGTGGCGTACGATAGCTCTTGTGCACTGTAACTGTCACGCAATTTCTGAGCTTTCCTTCTCTTTGAGCGATCACTGGATTCCGAAAAAGAAGTTTCTGGACGCCCGCGCCCACCACTGTTCCTTGGTGTCGTTGACTTCAAACTGTCATCAGCACTGACTTTTAGATCCATAAAGTTGATCTGGTTTAATGAAAACTTCATTAATGTATATAAATTACTATAAATATATAAAATATATTTATATTAATGTAAAACTATTCACCGTTACGCTCGTTGAATCGTCCAACCAGCTTTTATTACTCTCCAGAAAACGATTTTCCGTACTGCGAGCATTTTTCCATTTCTTTTTCAAAACCGAAATAACTTTTATCAAAGCCATTTTTGATTTTTTTTCGATAACAAAGGAAGGTGTGGCGTCGTCCATTAGTTTATTACAGATAATTTCTATTAAATTATCAAATTTTTCTGACAGAAAAACATCATGGATGGCATCGAATATTTTCATCCTTGTCCATGAAAAAATTTTGCTCTTGAATCCTATTAAAAAAAAATTACTTTAAAATAATAATTTAATTACCATTTAAAAATACTTATTACATTAATTATTTTATTATTATTATTATATGATTTTTGAATATAATCAAAACATGATTTTTAGCACTCTTTTGCATTTATTAATAATTATTTATTGTTTTAATAACAATATTCACTACAGAAATTGGGATAAAAGTAGAAATAAACACTCTGCATATATTACATTCATTCCTAACATTTCCCAGGCATACACACAAATAAAGCCAGTTTCGATCGCCCCCCGCGGCCCAAATGCCCCAACACGCGCTTCAAGCTCGGCAGCGACCTGCTGCAAAGAAAGCGTATTTTTGACGAGCGGGGATAGCGCGGGAGCAAGATCTAAACGGATTCGAAATCTGTATACTTTTCTGCACTAGGAAACGTAAATATAATATCTCCGTGGCAATTCGTGGCAATAAAAATAATTATCTACGAGAAGAAGTGCAATTGAAAAAAAGGGGGAAAAAAAGCTTGTATTGCGTCATTAATATTGCCTCTAAAAATACAACGATATGGCTACAGTAAAGTATTTTCGTAATGTACGTACCTTTCCAAACAACATCCATTTTAGTTTGCCCTTTTTCGTTGAAAAATGGTGAATTTGCAACTATTTTTGTGTGGCGCTCGAAAACGTGCATGCGTACTGTCGCGCGCGATTCCCGACAAATGTCAAGTTTGAGCGTTCACCACGGAATATCTGTTCAATGTAAACATCTGTCCCTTTGGATTTTAATGCTCCAGTGCCATCTGTTGACGAATATATGAAGCTTTACCTCAAACGGTAACTTTCGATTTTGGGATTTTTGGCCAGAACGCCGGGCTACTTGACCACAGTGCGTTGTAATGTTTTCCTTGCTGTATGTTATTAGTTTAAAATATATATCCTTTGTTTACTTTTCTGTGACGGTGTGGGTAGCTTCCGAACACCCGTTCAGGAGGGAGCTAAAGTGAGAAAGCGAAACATTCCAGGATAGCTGGTTGTGCGCTGGGTTTCGGAACCGCCTCTTAAAAACGGTCGGCGCACTCACGTAGCGGCACCCACGGCACTGTTGAGAGTTATGATTTCGAGGTTGTAAAGGACTTCGCATACTTAGGAACCAGCATGAACACCGATAACAATGTCAGCTTTGAAATCCAACGTAGAATCTCTTGCCAACGAGTGCTACTTTGGACTAAGTAGGCAATTGAGTAGTAAAGTCCTCTCTCGACGAACAAAACTGACACTCTACAAGACTCTCCACATGCCCGTCCTAACGTATGGCGCAGAAGCGTGGACGATGACAACATCCGATGAAGCGACGCTTCAAGTGTTTAAGAGAAAGATTCTGCGTAAGATTTTTGGACTTTTGCACGTTGGCAACGGCGAATATGGCAGACGATGGAACGATGAGCTGTATGAGCTTTACGACGACATAGACATAGCGCAGCGAATAAAGATTCAGCGGCTACGTTGGCTGGGTCATGTCGTCCGAATGGATAAAAACGCTCCGGCTCTTAAAGTATTCGATGCGGTACCAGCTGGTGGTATTAGAGGAAGTGGAAGGCCTCCTCTGCGTTGGAAAGATCAGGTGGAGAAGGACTTGGCCTTACTTGGTGTGTCCAACTGGCGCCGGTTAGCACGAGAAAGAAACGACTGGCGCGCTTTATTAAACTCGGCCAAAATCGCGTAAGCGGTTATTGCGCCAATTAAAAAGAAGAAGACGGTATGGGTTGTGTTGTTCAATTCCTTTATATATAGCTCCTAGGTTGCTGATGTTGAAATCTTTATTTTTAATATTCTTGCCAATTCTGATATGGAATTGTGCGTTCGTTCTACCTGATCGTTTGCCTTTGATCTATATATTATTTTGCTGTATTGCTTATTATACTGTATTTTGCTGATATTATATTTTACCCACATTTGTTTTGACATTGGTGTATTCAGACCACTTTCGTTATATGTCATGAGTCGTTTACAGTTCGGAAAATTGTTGATAAGAATTTCTTCTACTCTTTTGTTCATATCTGTTTTTGAGTCTAATTGTCTGATAGCACTGTGCGACAGTAAAATTATACTTTTATAGAGACCTAGTACAACTTGTAGGTATAGTAAAACTAAGAAACGTGGTATAGGAGAAATTTCCAATACACCCCCAAAATCTCATTTTATGGCCATAAAACCGTTTTTCAGTAGGTTGATGTGAACAATCCCTCCTAACTTCGCCAATTTCCATCCGATTTCGAATTTGTTTTTTTAGTTCGAAAGAACAAAAACAAGCCTTTTTGACAGTGTGTTGACAATTTTTCTGAAATGACAACTGACGAGACTGTAGACGGAAGTATTCGGAATTTTTTTATTTTTTCTCAATTTTTTCAACTTTGACATCATTTTTGCGATATTATCCGATATTGAGGATGTTTTTTAGTAGACTACTGTTATAGTGAATTTAATTCTGCGTCGAATGAGCTATATTTGACTGTAATTGAATTAAAATTCATAGAGTTGTGCGAGTTGTGCGTGTTTTAAGATTTTATTTTTTTTACTAATTTTATAGCAAGTGTCAGTATAAACACATCATCAGTACGAAACAGTACAGGTTTAAAATTTTAAAAGATGTCAGGAAAAACTAATCTTCATTTCAAAATGTTTGCTAGACCTGCTCCGTTTATAAGAGTCATCACAATTTTAGGGATCCTTGTCGGGCCTCAGATTCGAAAACTCATGCGAGATGAGAAATTTACGAGTAAGCTCAGTGCAGTGGAAAGACGGGCATGGGAAAGTTTTAAATCATTGTGTGAGAAGTTTCTTGGAAATAAAAAGAGCTCTGATTATGTTGAAGTCGTCAAAGAGTTTTTGAGTGTGTACGAAAAAATGGAATGCAATATGTCCATCAAGATACACTTTCTGCCCTCACATTTGAATTTTTTCCCGGAAAACCTGGGCCAGATGAGCGATGAACAGGGTGAAAGATTTCACCAGGAGATAGGAGTCATCGAAAAACGTTTTCAAGGGAAGAACTCCATCAACATGCTTGCTGATTACTGCTGGTCCTTGAAACGTAAAACAAGTGATGACTCTTATAAACGGAGCAGGTCTAGCAAACATTTTTGAAATGAAGATTAGTTTTTCCCGACATCTTTTAAAATTTTAAACCTGTACTGTTTCGTACTGATGATGTGTTTATACTGACACTTGCTATAAAATTAGTAAAAAAAATAAAATCTTAAAACACGCACAACTCGCACAACTCTATGAATTTTAATTCAATTACAGTCAAATATAGCTCATTCGACGCAGAATTAAATTCACTATAACAGTAGTCTACTAAAAAACATCCTCAATATCGGATAATATCGCAAAAATGATGTCAAAGTTGAAAAAATTGAGAAAAAATAAAAAAATTCCGAATACTTCCGTCTACAGTCTCGTCAGTTGTCATTTCAGAAAAATTGTCAACACACTGTCAAAAAGGCTTGTTTTTGTTCTTTCGAACTAAAAAAAACAAATTCGAAATTGGATGGAAATTGGCGAAGTTAGGAGGGATTGTTCACATCAACCTACTGAAAAACGGTTTTATGGCCATAAAATGAGATTTTGGGGGTGTATTGGAAATTTCTCCTATACCATTTTTTTTAGTTTTTCTATAGCCACAAATCGTGCTAGGTCTCCATAAAAGTATATTTAATTTTTTTTTTTTTGTCACACCGTGTAGTTATGTATTTTGAGAATTTATCTGCTGCTTGTAACTATGTTTTGTGTTCATTAAAATAAATACCTAAGTGTATGTATTCCCCTGGTTGTGTTGGTACGTCTGATTCTCTTAATGGTTCTCTTGTGGGATTCCGTTCGTATTTGCCGAAAAGACAAACTGTGCACTTTTTGATGTATGCCTTACATTGTTGTTTTATGTTCAGCCTATAGTATTGTTCTTAGAGTTCTTTTACCTTATTTTTGTATCCCCTGTGTGCTCGCTCAAGTGTTTGTTTAACTAATTCTGACAGTCTATCTGTTCTTCGTGTTTATTTGGTGTCTATACGAATTTTATATCTGTGAACTTGTTTTTTATAATTTGTCCGTATCTAAATAAATCCTCAGCTGTTGTATTAATTGCTGTGATTTTTTTGGATGCAAAAACCTTTTTAATTCGGATATCAGATAATTTTCCTAAGTAAAGGTTATTGTGTGACGTATTTTACTTTGAAATTAAATACGCGAACTTGTCTCATTCCTTTGTGTATTTGGTGTCAATTCTATTTGGATACCGTAGGCATTTAGCGGTTGGCGTACTGCCTTGATTTTGTCGTTGTATGAACTATCAGATAAGTGTACAATACCCACAGAAGATGTGTTAATTATTTGTCGCGACAAGGCGTCAGCTACAACATTCTGTGCGCCTGGTTTATACACGATTTTTGCTCCATAATCTTCGATAATATTATTCCATCTCTTTAATTTATGATTCGGATTCTTATCCGATATGGCGTAAGTAATGCCGTATATGTAATTTCGTAATTTTTGTAGCGACCATATAATAGCGAGTAACTCTTTCTCGTTGGTACTATAATTTTGTTCCGTGGTATTGAGTGTGCGTGATAAAAAATAAATTGGATTTTTATTTTGACTCAATATAGCTCCAATGGCTATATTGAAAGCGTATTGTTCCTTTAAACAAGTTTTCAGTTTATTTATGGCTTCTATGGCTGTTTGGTCTAAACTAATTTTTATGCTCTTACTTTTATTTTTTCCGATATTAGAATTATCTCCTTTAAGATGTAAAGTTAAGGGTTTGGAAAATAGATGGGGCGTTCTTCAACCCGAAAGGTATTCGAATGAACTCATATCTACCTCCATTCACACAAATCGCTGATTTCTCTCTGTCAATTTCTTTTATCTTAATTTGATGAAAGCCGGACTGCAAATCAAGTGTAGTGAAAAATTTGGCTTTCCCGAAGTTTTGCAGCGTAATATTTATGTCTGGTATTATGTATCTGTCCCTAACCGTATGTTGGTTTAATTTCCTAAAATCTAAAACCTCATCTATACCTTTCTTATGTACGGTTAACATGGGTGAAATGTATGTGCTGTAGCGTTTTTGTATTTTTCCCGCTTTCAATAATTTGTCATTTTCCTTATTTACGAATTCTACGTCATTTATATTACTTGTATATTGTTTGGTCCATATAGGATCCTTTGTATCTGTCCGTATGCTAGCTTCAATCCTTGTAGTGACGGGTAACGGTCCTACGACATTATTGTCCTTCATTAACCTATCGATTTTTGTTCTATACGTGTCTATTTGTATAGTGTAATTTGCATAATTTTTTCACTAATTTCCAACTTTCTTAACACCTCCAATGTCATCTTGTTCAAATTTATAACCGCTTTCAATTTCTTTATTCCGTTCCATCCTAGTATCAAATAAAATCCATTTATCTAATCTACCTCAAAAAAATCTAAATCTCCATTCATAAACTTAATAGTTTGTTTCGTATTAATTATAGAATTACCATGCATTAATATCACTTTTAATGGTTTTACTTTTTTGGTTATATAAAATTTTAAAGGTTTCTTAACATAGTAATG
Organism: Anastrepha obliqua; assembly: GCF_027943255.1. Lineage (NCBI taxonomy): Eukaryota > Metazoa > Arthropoda > Insecta > Diptera > Tephritidae > Anastrepha > Anastrepha obliqua. Next base: position 261,283 of record NC_072897.1, read on the forward strand.
GGTTGCACCTGTATCTACTAAAACATTATAATTTACTTTCCCATCATTCATTACTATACTGGGCAACCCGTTAGTTTAAATACTTATACAGGGTGGAACGAATATATGAGTTATTTATTCCATCCTCAAACACTCTTACCGCTTCTTGTGTTGCCTAATCAGTCATTAATTTGGTCACTTCTTGGCTATGACCAGACATAGATATTTTTGACGTGATAAGCGTCAGTCCTCTATTCACGTTGTAATGGAATTCACTTAAATTGTGTTTACCTTGTGTGAGTCTCCTCATCTCGTCCTGCAACGCATATAGAGGTCGTCGATCAGCATAGGTATATACATATGTATATCTATATATATAAAAATTCAGCCGTTTGTCGCGTTGTGATGAACTTTACGGAGAATGGCTTAACCGGTTTTAACCAAACTTTGCCACATTGAAGAGACACATGTGGAAAAGGTTTGTAACTATGTTTGGTTAAAATCTCCTTTACTTCTTCGTCAACACACAGTATACACGAGGCAGCGTTCTTTTTACGCGTGTGGTTGTTATTGTAAACGGTTGCATGGAGCGTACATTTTACTCACATATGTACAAGTTAACGCAGCAGTATTTATGCCTAAATTTTCATTCCATTACATACATTTCAATGGAATGCAAACATACATACATATACAGATATTCATACAGCAGTGGCTGCACGCCTGCATTCGCATAGAATAGAAACATAAAAATTAGCAGGCACAGCTGTAGCTGACCGCCTGCAATAATTAATCGTAACACAATGCTGCTGTGACTAACTTAACACTTTGCTTAAATACTTCTTCTTTACACCCACACTTCGGGATAACCGAAGCAAAACCATTAGCTAACCGAACCTGAACAGGTCGTCGCTAAAAAAGTACTTAAGCAAGGCCGTTTTCTTAGAAGATTACCAAAGTTTATCAGTAATAGTGCATAGTGAAAGTAAGTGTTAAAACTAAAAAGAAAGTGTTATATTTGGTTCAAGGGAAGCAGTTTCCAGGCATCAACCAAAGAGATAAAAAAAGTGCGTCAGAAATATTTAAGAGAAGAGATTGTTTTCACACTTTCCAACAATATTTTCACGAAAAATTTACAAAATATATATTAATTTTGCAAATGATTGATAACAAGTGAAACAGTGAATAAATGGTGTGAAAAATGCACACAACAGAAATCGGCAAAAATAATTAATATTTTAGAAGTTTTTACTTAAGATATTAAAGAAAAGAGATTGTTTTCACACTTTCCGTAGATATTTCCAAGAAAAATTTCAAATATATATATTATTTTTGCTGATCATTTCCCATTTCTGTTCTGTGTAATTTTCATTCCAACGCGTGCTCACAGTTCAATTATATTTTTAAAAGATGGCGCTAACAGTATGTTAATTTGAATTCCAGTTTAAAAACAAGAAAAGTAGCAAACAAGAGCTCAGAGTGACATAAAGAAGACCACTTTGATTCGGTAAAAGAAATGCCAAGAGGTAGAAGACATGCTAACATCGGACGTCATACACGTCACAATAGAAATGTGCAAAATCACAGACAAAATGAAAGTGAGGAAAATCATGCTGATAGATTAAGTCAACAAAGAGATCGTACTAGGTCACGTTCTCAAAATCGGCTAATAAATATCAATTCTGTAAATTTGAATGGTGCAGCATTTCAATATAATCCACAACTTGATTATCCATCTCACAAATACGTTGTCATTGGAAGTATGGATAAAATTTGCGGATTTTGTCAAGCATTGAAATTCAAAACTGAAACACCAGGCATGTGTTGCGCTGCAGGAAAAGTTCGTTTACCAGACATACAATATCCGCCCGAACCATTAGCTACATTATTATCGGGAACATCACCCGACTCCAAACATTTTCTTGAAAAACTTTCCACATATAATTCCTCTTTTCAAATGATATCTTTTGGTGCTGGAAAAATTATAACCGATAACTCCATGCCAACGTTCAAGGTAATACATAAACTTCAACGTTCAACAACATTCGCTGACACATCTAATGAATCATTAGATTTTATGGACACAAATTATGGCTTTTTTCAGATTCAAGGGCAAGCATATCACTTAATAGGTTCATTACTACCACTACCCGATCAAGAGTCAAAATTTTTGCAAATTTATTTCATTAATGACAACGATGGTGAACTTGACGCACGGTGTGCATTTTCCAGAAATTATGAGAGAGTTACAAGATTTATTACACACACACAATGTTTTGGTGCAAAGTTTTAAAACAACAATCGAAAGATTGTCATCTGATAATCATAAAATTAAAATTGATGCAAATAAAACGCCTGCCGGCGAACATCAAGCAACGAGGTTGCAATTGCTATATCTGGAGATGAATTTCAACCAAGAGATACACTGATACACTGTAACGTGTTAATGAAACGCATCGAAAATTTGATGCATTACAATATCCTCTTATGTTCTGTCGTGGTGAAGATGATTATTCGATTGATATAAAACAAATAAATCCAGCAAATGGTCAAGAAACAATTAAAACTGTAAGCGCAATGAATTATTATGCATACAGAATCATGATAAGAGAAAATCAAGAGAATCACACTTTAATATGTCGTAAATTATTTCATCAGTATATTGTTGACATGTATGCGAAAATAGAAACAGAACGATGAAATTACATTAGATTCAACCAAAGAAAATTACGCTACATACATTTACGAGATGCAATTAACAACGATACCAACGTTAATAACATTGGTCAAATGGTAATATTACCTTCATCGTATACAGACAGTCCAAGGCATATGCATGAATACGCCCAAGATGCAATGTGTTATGTCAGAAATTATGGTCGACCCGACTTATTCTTAACTTTCATATGCAATCCGAAAAGGGATGATATTAAGAATCATTTATATACTGGGCAATCAGCTACTGATAGGCATGACATTACTGCAAGAGTGTTTAGACGAAAGCTACAGTCTCTAATGGATTTCATTGCAAAACATAAAGTTTACGGAGATGTACAATGTTTCATGTATTCTGTGGAATGGCAGAAAAGAGGCTTGCCTCATGCGCATATTTTGATTTGGTTAAAATAAAAACTAACCACAGATAAAATTGATCATATTATATGTGCTGAAATTCCAGATATAAATGAAGATCCAGAATTACATACTACTGTAACCAAAAACATGATTCATGGACCGTGTGGTACGTTAAATCAAAATTCTGCATGTATGGTTGATTGTAAATGTTCAAAAAACTACCCAAGGCAATTAATTGCTGAAACAATGACTGGAAATGATGGATATCCATTGTACCGTAGAAGATCACCAGAATATAATGGAAAAACAGTCACTGTGAAAATAAGTAATCAAGATGTGGATATCGATAACCGTTGGATAGTTCCGTATTCCAAATTATTATCGAAAACATTTAACGCACATATAAATGTTGGATATTGTAACTCCGTGAAATCCATCAAATACATATGCAAATATATCAATAAAGGAAGTGATATGGCAGTATTTGGAGTTGTAAATCGAAATGATGAAATTACTAATTACCAAATGGGAAGATACATTAGTAGCAACGAAGCAGTTTGGAGAATATTATCTTATCCGATTCATGATCGCCATCCAGCTGTTATTCATTTGTCAGTCCATTTAGAAAATGAACAAAGTGTTTATTTCACTGAAAATACTGCTCAACAAATGGCCGAACGACCACCAGCAACAACACTAACTGCATTTTTCAACTTATGTGAAACAGATTCATTTGCAAGAACATTGCTTTATTCAAATGTTCCTAAATATTATACTTGGAATGCATCATCAAGGTCCTGGGTACGAAGGCAACGAGGAATACCTGTAGATGGATATCCAGCGGTTCATTTGGGTGATGCAATCGGACGAATTTACACTGTGCATCCAAGTAAAGTGGAATGTTTCTATTTACGTTTACTCTTAGTTGATATTCCCGGCCCAAGATCATTCGAAAGTTTGAAACGAGTTAATGGTCATCTTTGTTGTACTTATCAGCAAGCATGCAAATAATTGAATTTACTTGAAAATGATAATTAGTGGGATGCAACTCTTATGGATGCATATGCAACAAGCTCTCCACACCAAATAAGAACACTATTTGCCATCATTATTGCTACATGTTTCCCAGCAAACCCAAAAGAATTGTGGAGTACTTACCAAGAATACATGACAGAAGATATCCTACATCAAGTACGTCGCATTACTGCAAATCCAAATTTGAACTATTTAATTAAAATAGAAGACTTTTGCCTGATGATTGCAAATAAAACTCTGAATCGCACCAAATCGTCCGATGCATGATGCATGCAGAATTAAGACGTGAAAACGAATATGATCGAAATGATCTGAACACATTTGTAACAACAAATCTACCAAAATTAAACACAGAACAAAGGCAGGCATATGACACAATTATAGACAACGTTGCAAATGAAAGAGGAGGAATATTCTTCTTAGCTGCACCAGGTGGGACTGGAAAAACGTTTTTGTTGTCGTTAATTTTGGCCACCATTCGATCACAGAATAATATTGCATTGGCTTTGGCATCATCTGGAATAGCGGCGGTCGCACTGCACATTCTGCATTAAAGTTACCATAAAATATGCAAGTAAATGAAGAACCAACTTGCAACATTTCGAAAAATTCTGCAATGGGAAAGGTTTTACAAACATGTAAAATTATTGTATGGGATGAATGTACGATGGCTCATAAAAAATCAGTGGAAGCCTTAAATAGAACACTGAAAGATTTTCGAAATAACACAAACATATTTGGTGGTGCACCAATTCTATTGGCCGGTGATTTTCGACAAACTTTGCCTGTTATTCCCAAATCAACAGCAGCTGATGAATTGAGAGCGTGCCTTAAATCTTCTAATCTGTGGAGATATGTTCAAAAACTCACATTAACTACTAATGTTCGTGTGCAGTTACAGAATGATCCAACAGCTGCTGAATTTTCCGAACATTTGTTGCAAATTGGAAATGGACGAAAGCCAATTGATAAGAATACGGACATGATCACACTTCCAACTAATTTTTGTACCGTAACAGAATCAAAAGTACAATTAGTGCAAACTGTATTCCCAAATATTGCACAAAACTATCGAAATCAAGATTGGCTAAACGAGAGAGCTATATAGCTGCCAAAAATGTCGATGTCAATGAAATCAATGCCAGTATTTTGACTCAAATTCCAGGTGAAGTTGTCACCTATAAATCAATTGATTCAATCACTAATCCCGACGATGTAGTGAATTATCCAATTGAATTTTGGAATTTACTTAATTTGCCGGCTTGCCACCACATCGTTTGCAATTGAAAGTCGGCGCAGTGATCATTATGTTGCGAAATATCAATCAGTCGAAACTATGCAATGGAACAAGATTAGCAGGGAACAATGAACAATGTAATTGAAGCAACAATTTTGAAAGGCAAATTTAAAGGTGAATATGTTTTGATTCCGCGCATTCCAATGATTTCAACAGATTTGCCTTTTCATTTTAAGCGACTTCAATTTCCCATTCGCCTTGCTTTTGCTATTACAATCAATAAGTCTCAAGGTCAAACACTTCAATTATGTGGAATTGACCTAACTTATCCATGCTTTAGACATGGGCAACTGTATGTAGGATGTTCTCGAGTATTGAAACCATCGTTACTTTATATTTATACACCGCGTGAAAATAAAACCAAAAATTTTGTGTATCAGAAGGCTTTAGAATAAGTTGTTAGTTTACAATCATTAGAGTAAGTCACTAAAATAAATAAAACATTGTTATTAGAATAAGTCACAAAATAATGGCTGAGCATGAATTAAATGATGAAACAAGAAAAAAACAAAGACCACTTTTCATTCATATTTTTCTTTCACCCAGCGAAGCGGGTGAGGGTCCGCTAGTACGTATATATAATTGGCGGAGGTTTGCCATTGCCTGCCGAGGGGCGACCGCTATTAGAAAAATGTTTTTCTTAGTTTTGGTGTTTCACCGAGATTCGAACCTACGTTCTACGTGCTACATTAAATATTGTGTTATGGTTGGTCAACACGCCAGCTGCTGCACCTTGTATTTTAGTTTTTATAATTGATAGAGCTTCTACGTATCTGTTGGAATTGCTATAATTACTAATTCCATCGATAAGTCTAGAGGCATCTTCCCTCTATACGCCGTATTTGGAAATGTTGCCGTCAAATACCGGTAGTTCTTTAAAAACGTTCAGGTTGATATCGGTTGGATTGGTATGAGTTATGTTGACTAGTTTCAATCGTTCTGCTTGTTGTGGAATCATTGCTGGGTTAACTTGGATCTGATCTATCTGGGCTCTTAATGGTGCATTTTCTGCTTGGATACTCTGAAGCATTACTTGCAAATTAGCCATCTGCTGAATCATGGTGTTCACGTCGATTTGTTCCATAACTTCAATGGTGTCCAAATTTCTTCGTGTATTAAGTTTATTACGTTTCTTCATAGATTTTCTCATCTGCTCCTTTCTGTGAGAATTAGATCGCTGCTTTTATTTTTTTAATGGGAGGAACATGAATAGTTTTTCTATCACAAATTTTTTTATTTCTTTGTTCAATGTATTTTCACTTCTTTTCCTTTTTTACATAAGATTTTGTCCTTTATTATGAAAGATTATGTATGTATGTCCTTGCTGCGACAAGGATGACTATTTTTTGGTCCGCTCACTGTAGCATCAATGTATGTATATGACACTACTGGCAGGATCGCCAGTTAAAGACTTGGAAGATAGTTGCTTGACTTTGGAAATATATAAATTTTTTTTTTTGGATTAAATTTTAGGGTAGTTTTTACACTATGTTAATACTGGACTGACTGCCAACATATTTGACAGCTTACACATACTCATACCTCATCTTTGTTTTAGGTACACGACTTGTGTATTAGTTTCTTTGTTTGCTGTTTAGGAAAAACATGTTTATCTCTTGTTATTCTTAAAATACATATGTTTACTTTTTTTTATTCTTAAAATACATATGTTTATTTTTTTTTATTCTTAAAATACATATGTTTATCTTTTGTTATTCTTAAAATACATAAGTATGTTTATCTTTAGGTACTCTTAAAATATGTTTTGTTTTATTCAGCTCTGCATGATTATACTTAGAATTTACTTAACTATTTTTATTTATTATTTGTGAATGAAATTATTCTTTAACTAGCTACGCGGAGACCATTGTAGTCCATATCGGTACCAGATGAGAGTCCTTTTTTTGTTTTTTTTTTAGCGAAAATATGTATCACTCAAAATGCGCATGCTGTTCGCAAATTTTACGAATCGCTCAAGCTCCGGTTCAGGGATAGATTCCAGTTTTACAAAGCTGTGAGCAACCTGGTAAAGTAGTCTAATTTTCTAGAGAGCCAAGCAGCGACATAGAAGATGCTCCAGGGCTTCTCTTGTGCCCGGCTCATTACATCTCTTGCAAACATCGTTTAGAGTTAGATTTAACTTGTAAGCATGCGCTGCAACTAGGTAGTGCCCTGTTAGTACACAGCTAGAGTTCTACAGTTCCTTCTATCGAAAAATCTAACCGATTTAGTATAACTGTTATCATAAGCGTGTTTACACATGACCTTGGCAATTTTGAAGTTAGTTCGACTAAGCCATCAATCATTCGCCTTTCTCACCATATGTTCCTCTAATTCTTTTTGAATTCTACGTAGGGGGAAGTTACGCACCTTTTTCAGCTATTCCATCCACTTTCTCACATCCCTCTATGCCCTTATGACCCGGAACCCAATATACACAAAGCCTGCGGTCACGAACGAGCTTGTTAATTGCTTCCTTGCATTCATGGTCATTTTTGGATGATAGAGAGTATGATTTTATCGCTTTTATAGCCGGTTGGCTATCCACGTACATATAAGTTATATTACTTTCTTTACTTTATCTCAACTTGAAACACAGTACGAAAGTTAGGGAATTTAAATGACGTTTCGATGCTTAATTCCGCTCAATATATGCCAGCGCCAAATTCCTCTTACATTTTTGATCCATCGGTTAAGACATTGGTGGTGTGACTACTCGGAACTAAGCCTTTGCCGTCTCTAGCGGTTTTCTAAAACTCATAACTGGAACCATATAGCCTGAAGTGACCAGGGCATTCCCAGTAATAGAGCTATGTGCGAAGGTTCTAGAAGTAAGCCGATATGTTTGTAGCTTCACAGATGAATTTGCAGCCCGATTTTCTGCCTAGAGATCAATCGGTGTTAGGTTGAGGATAGCCTCGAAAGCTGCCGTTGGAGGTGATTTCATAGCGTAATGCATAGTGCCGAGAATTGTTGAACTTTTACCAATGGCTTGAGATATGTTTCCTTCCGCACCGTCTTTCACCACACCGGTAACCACCACCACACATACAGTAATATAGGTTTAACGATTGCAGGGTAACACCAGTGCATAAAAGTGGGTGAGAGACCCCATGTGCTTCCAAAAATCCTTTCAAAGGTGTATAAAGCAAAACGTTGTCTTCTTCACCCTCTCCTAAATATTGGGTTTAGACGTCAATTTATTGACCTTTAACTCCTAGGTATTTGGTGTAGGATATCAGAGATAGAGAGACGCCGTCGAGCAAGGGTAATGTCCACGCTGGAAGCTTGTACTTCTTTGTCAAGAGTTGGTTGATTCTTCCAGAATCCAACTAGCGCTTCCGCACCTTTGTGTTGCCACATCCTTGTTACCACATGAAAGCCTTCCGTAGCTCAATTTGTCATCTTTTGACAACGCGCTTGAAGGAACTTAAACTCGACAGGAATTTGTACTCGATTATGAAAATATTACTTTTATAGATGAGGAAGTTTTCACTGTGGAAGAAGTTTTTAATAAGAAAAACAACAAAATCTATGCTAAAACTTCTAAAGACGCTAAAAATGTTGTTCCAATGGTTCAGAGTGGCCACCATCCGGCCTCCGTAATGGTGTGGTGGAGAGGGTCTTGTAAAGATGTTACATCTCTTCATTTCCGTGAAAAAGGTGCTAAGACTGGGGCAATAGTGTGTCAGGAGGATGTCTTAGGCGTGGTGAAGCCGTTGAGCAGTACTCTCTTCCATGGAGAGATACAGTCCATTGGACTGCAGTTTGTGGTCAGAATTGGAGAACATGGCCTGTCGAAGACCTCACAGACATTTGGAGAGTCTCTAACAATATTTAGTTGGAGCACCGACATCAATATCCATGGAAAGCGTGCGTGCTGCAGTAGTTGAATGACTTATTCGTTTGAAGGCTTGTGTAAAAGCAAATGGTGTCAATTTCGAATGAAAATTTAGTTTAGTTTAATATTAAAATGATTAAATAAAACTAACTTCATAATTATAATTTCATATCTACATCGGACTTAACATGTAACAGAACTTATGGCAGGATCAAGTATAATATATACGAAAGGATCAATTATAATATATCAAAATTCGGGAGCTGAGGTTTTGTTAACCTTAGAAGCTTCCTCGAGCACTTATCTACCCGCAGACAGAAGGATCCCTTGACCTTAAAAGCTTGTGTACCTGAGTTGGTGTGAATTCCATATACTAGTAGTAATATCGCACAATAGTTTACTAAGAAAATAACGATTTAAAAGGTGTGACTAAGATCCCATACGGACATGTAAAATCAGCACCAGAAGAATTGAAAAACAAATTTAAATCTGCACATACCCTAGAAATCGAGAAAGTGAAAAAGAATCAATAATTCCAGTAATTATACGAATATTTAATGAGTACGATAGAATCAAGTGTTGTTAAGTCAATCAATAAACATCGAGAGCGGTATGATGGTAAAGGCTCAGAATGATTATAGATCGGACCGTAAGACGAAGAAAAACTTTTTGAACTCTCTCAACCCGGTTAGAAAAGCCTATTTGGTACGGACTCCAAATAATAGCGGCATATTCTTGGTTCTTGGAACCTTATCAGGTTGTTAACATCTAAGCCAGACAGCTGTTCCAGACTCTCGAGCAGCGGCTTACCCAGGGTTAACATTCTGTCCTTCCGTAGAGCAGGGAACTCACAGAGGAAAGGGAAGATTGTTTCCTTTTTCTTCGGTTGTTTACAACTGTGACAGTGTGGGTTGTGAGGGATGCCCATTTTGGCTGCTTGTTCTCCCACAGACCAAAAGCCAGTTATGACTGCCGTTATTCTCCAGGCGTCCCGTCGTTTCATGTTTATCAATGTTGACGATTGCGTAAGGTTGTAGGTGGGTCATAACGTTCTGCTAATTTTGCATTTCGTCTGGTCTCTCCATCTACAATCTGCGATTCGGAGGTGTTTTAGGGAAATTGCACTCTTGACTGGACCTAATGGTGTGAATACCGATTCTGCAAGAGCGTTGTTTATGGCAAATCTCCTTCCTGCCAGTTCATCGGCTTTTTCATTATCTTCGATGCTCCGATGTCCCAGGACCAAGATTAAGGTAACTTTATGGTTTTCGCTCAAGGTGGTGAGGCTAGTCCTTCTTTGCTCCACCACTTTAGAGGTTGTTGTAGCTGAGCCCAGTGCCTGAATTGCAGCTTGACTATCCGAAAGAATAGCGATATTGCACTTAAAAGAGTGATTTGCGATTAGTAGTCTACAAGCTTCCCCAATTGCCAGTACTTCCGCCTGAAAGACACTGCAAGCATTAGGGAGACGCACAGATCTTTCAATTTTAAGTCTATGAGAATATATACCAGCTCCAACACCACAATCCATTTTAGAACCATCTGTATAGACTGTAGTGTCGAACTTGTTTAGTGAGAATCCCTTATTCCGAGATGGAAAGAGATTGACAAAATGTTTACTGAATGTCACCGTCGGGACGATGTAGTCAGTTCTCTTCGAGGTATACTGGGTTTGTCGTAGTAAAAGACTGGCATGGCCATGAGCTTTTTCCTTCCAACGACCCTCTTCATTTAACCCAAACTGACTCATTGTTGCCATCTTCTTGATATGTAGATCTACCGGAAGAACGTGTGTCAGAGCGTTCAGGGCCTCCCTAGGACATGGTCTGATCGCACCGACTGCTATTGCACAGGCTGATCTTTGTATTCCGCTAAGTAATTTGTTGTTGTATTCTCTGTCTAGAGCTTTCCACCAAACTACCGAGCTATACGTTAAAATTGGTCTTATAACCGCCTTATACAACCATAATGTATACTTGGGTTGAAGACACCGTCTTCTTCCCAGCATACGTTTACAGGCATATAAAGCGATTTCTGCTTTCTTTACCCGTTCTTCAATGTTTAATTCCAGCTATGTTTGGAGTCCAAAATTACCACTAAGTACTTTGCACTGGGTGAAAGTGAGAGGGTTTGTCCGTTAATGCTTGGTAGAGTAAAAATTGGTACCTTATATCTGGTCGTTAATAGCATGAGTTCTGTTTTACGCGCGTTAAAACTTAGGCCACGGCTTGTAGCCCAAGAGTTAAGCTCGCTTAGCGCCCTTTGAATGATCCCACTGATCGTATTGGGGCACAGTCCCGATGCCATTAGCACCACATCATCAGCGTACGCCACCGCTTTTACCCCTCCTCCATTAAGTTTTGTGATGAAGATAGTACTCCCCCTTGCGGAGTGCACCTGTGGACTCTTTTTGTTATGTTGATATTACCCATATTAGCTCTAATTATCCTGGTTTCTAGAATAGAGATGATCCAATTGCTGATACAATTTTCCTCCCTTAAGTCTATTAACGCCGGTTGGATAGCATCGTGAAGCGCTGTCTCCGTCGATTTGCCTTTGAGGTAAGCATGTTGTGCAATTGATATACTAGAGCTCTCCAGCGAGCGTCTAATGTGTGTATCTGAAAGCCGTTCAAATGTTTTTAGAAGGAAGGACGACAGACTAATTGGCCTAAAGTCCTTCGTTGATTCATATACCCTTCTGCCTTTAGTATGTAGATGACTCTAACATGTTTCCAGCTATTTGGAATATAACCTAGGTTTAGACACGCTTTGGTCATAGCGGCTCCGCCGAATTCTCCCAACATCGCTATCGTGAGCGCTACATCCCGGAAAATGAGTATTTAAGAGAAGTTCTAGGGACTCTTCTGCCGTAGAAGTCCAAGTGCCATCTGATTTCTTGAGCCAAGAAGCCATTGAATGATCTTTGGACAAGATACGGCTGAGCCTAGCAGAATCTCTCGTAGATTCAATCGAAGAACAAAAATCTCTCCAGTTCTCCTTCTTGGCGGCCCTAGTTGCCTTTTTGTACTGTCTCCGACTATCTCTGTACAGTTGCCAATTACCTGTTGAGTAGCTGAGATTAAAATTTTGTCTGGCTTCTTGCTATAATTTCGAGAGCTCATTGCTCCACCAGGGAGGATGTGTTTTTTTTGCTATATTTAATTGAACACGACGTCATGTAGGGCCTACTAAATGTCTTCTCCAATGTTGTAACCCTACTCTCAAGGTTTTCCGTGAGAGTGATTTGGCTGATCGGAATTCCTCCCAACTTATTGTTCACTACATTTTTGAACTTTTTCCAATTAGTGCTTAGTGGGTTTCGATACGGCAAGGGTGTATCCACCCTCAGATCCAGCTCATAAAGGGTCAAGCTGTGATCCGAGAAAGATTTTTTGTTGAAAACCCTCCATTTGTCTACCCTTACCGAACTGTTTTCGGACAGTAAAGTAACATCAATTACTTCCGCCCATCCCCTAAAGTACTCCGTACTAGGAAAGGTGAAAGTGGGGGTGTTACCTCTGTTGCATACCGTCAGGTTAGTATTGATAATAAAGTCGTAAAAAGACTAACCTCGTTCGTTCGTCTCCGAGCTATCCCATAGAGAGTGCCTTGCGTTGGCATCGCATTCGAGTAGCTGGTTCTTATTTCTAGCTTCACGCACAAGCCGATGAGCCTCCTCGGGTGGTGCTGGCTGATCAAGTGCCATGTAGATGGAAGCCAGTATGACGCCGACACCGTCAACGGCTTCTACCTCCACAGCCGTCACATCCTGTAAACAATATGATGGGATCAAAAATATGTTCAAATGTTTCTTAGCTACAATACAAGATCTGGGGTTACCTTTAGTCCGTTTGTAGAAAAGGTTATGGTTATTTCCAATAAACCCCTTCACCTTGGTGCTCCGCACCCAGGGTTCCTGGATTAATGGGATGTCGACGTCCTGATCCGCCAGGAGAACGGTTAGGTTGTCCGTTGCAGTCCGCGAGTGGGGCAGGTTTATTTGTGTACGGTTGTGTGCTTGCAAGTATGGAATTAGTTGCTTAGCTTCGAGCTCCCTGTTCGGTATCCAGATGCGAGCCCTCGGCCGTCGAGGGATTTCGCTGGCCGAGATTAGTTTGAGCCTCGAACCTTCCCAATCGTTCTGGATCTTGCCCACAACTGTTTGTAGGGAGAGTTGATCATCGCACATGATCACCCTATATCCGCGGACCACCTCCATTGTAAAGAGTAATAGGTCCGTTTTTTCAGCATTGCTAGCCCAGTTATGTATTTCTTTGAGAGCGTTGCTCATTAGAGTGCTTAGCGTAGAAAGGCTTCTTCCTGTAATGACTATAGTAGTGTCATCTGCATATGCAATCAGTCTTGGAGCTCTACCTTCAAATTGAGTGAGTATTTGATTTACAACTAAGTACCAAAGAAACGGCGATAAGACATCTTTTGAGGAGTCCCTCTACGTGCTTTCGTCGTTAAAATAGTCTCATTCCATTCCGCCACTATCCTCCTGAAGCTCAGGAGACTAGCAATCCACTGATATGTAGCGGGAACCATTAAGACTTTCTAAGATAGCGTAAGTTGATACATTGTTGAATGCTCAGCAATGTCCAGAAATTCTCCTAGAGCATATTCCTTATACTCCAAAGCTTTTTCAACGTTAAAGACTAGAGTATGTAGTGCAGTCTCCGTGGATCTACCCCAAATGTACGCGTGTTGTGATTTTGATAGCCCTTCGGGACCTAATCTGCCTCCTATATGGTTCGCCAAAAGTTTTTCAAAGATTTCGAGAATGAATGATATAAAACTAATAGGCCTGTAATCTTTCGATTACAGATGGCCACTTTTACCTGCTTTGGGTATAAAGACGACCCTTGCAACTGTTTATTTAGCCGGTACATAATTTAACTTCAAACATTCCTCGTAAATATTCTTCGACCATGGGATTACTAAGCGTGCAGCTCTTTGTATCATGGCCAGAATAATACAATCAGGTCCAGGCGATTTGAGAGATTCTAATTCTTTTCGTAGGTAATTACGTTTATTTTAGAGAAGGATACTTTGACAATAGCTTGGTAAGCCTCAACCGTTTTGTGTATACCAGCACTGAATTCCTTCAGGGAGTTTCTCTTGGCAGCACGGATTTCCTTTTTAAAGAGCTTAAGTATATCCTTGTATTCTTCGCAAAAAACCTTACATTCTGCAAACTTCGCTAGCTTGAGGGTTTCACGAACATATTACCTTTTAGCGCCCAGCTCTTTGTACCACCAAGGATGCTGAGTTTTGCCTTTTATTCGTGTTGGGGGACAAGAGATATTGCATGCTTTAAAAATGGCTTTTGCAAGCCTGCTAAGTAAAACTTCGACGTCTTCGTGAGAATTTATCGGTGCATTTTCCCCCATTTCCTTAATCAGAAGCTTTCCATAGATATCCCAGTTAGTGTTTCTGGGATTCTTCAGAACTTTGCTAATTTTTGTGAAATGGAAATCAATATTAAAGCTGATGTAGATATGGTCTGAGAATGAGGGTTCTTCCAGAACCTTCCAGTCCTTAATCATAATTTTATTATCAGTCGGTTAGGTTAGGTTAGGTTGACCTGGCTGGCTGAAAGCCATCACATAGACCTATTGGCCCTTAGTGTTACCAGATGGAGCTAGACCTTTACGTTTCTTTGTAGTAAACATCTTGCTATACGTCTGTGTCTTTTGCGCATCTAAGTAAACTTTCAAGCTCTATCGCCGAGAAGCATTCTAACTTCTCATATTGTAAAGCGCCTAAACATTCTACCTAACGCAGGGCAAGAACATAGAAGGTATTCTAGCGTTTCCCTCTCTTCCAGTTCATTGCAAAATCTGCAGCTATCTTTGTTTTTAAGTCCTATATTGTATGCGTGCGCCGCTAGCAAATTGTGGTCTGTCAGCAGAGTAGTACGAAACGAGTTTTGCAAGTATCTAGATTATTCCACCACCTCTCTATCCGTATTTTCATGTCCGCAGCGATGTCCTTGTATATCGTATTTAAAGGATTCAGTATGTCGTTTCCTTGTTCAAATGGTATGTAAACAGCGCTTTTTGCAATATTATCTACAATTTCGTTTTCTGCAATGCCCTTATGTCCGGGTACCTAATAGATATGCAACCGTCTGTCTGCGGCTAGTCTCTCTATGGCTTCCCTTCTTTTTAGAAGATTTGTAGATGAAATTTCATATGAGTTTATTGCTTTTATCGCCGCTTGGCTGTCAACGTATATATTTATATTTCCGTTACTTCTGCTTGAAAGATACTGCTGTAGTCAGGGAGCTTAAATGGCTGTCTGATACCCAGCTCTGCACAATAGATCCCTGCCCCTACTTCGTCTAATATTTTCGAGCCATCAGCAAATATATTTGGGTAAGGCCGCCGTAGCCGACAGGTAATGGCGGCAATATTTTGTCGCCCATGCTATCGCCATATCTCTTTTTCTATTGTTGCATTCGGATTCCGAAAGGGTTCGACTAGCGTAGCATATAGGTTTATCGTTTCCTATGAGACCTTGAGATAGAACAGCTCCTAACGCAAAGTTGCTTGCGTCCGTGGTTAGTATAAAGGGTTTTATAATACAAAATTAGGATGGTGTAGAATGGGGTCGTTAGTTAAGATAGATTTATATGTTTCAAAAGCGTTCATATATCTCTCATTAAAGTCTATGTCTTTACCCTTCTTGATGCATTCACTTAGGGGTTTTGTTAGTTATGAAAATCCTTAATGAATTTTCGGTAATATCCAACGAGGCCAACGAAGCTTTTAATTTGCTTCTGAGTTCGAGGGATTGGAAAGTTTTTTATAACATCAATTTTTGTCGGATTGGGTTTTATTCCCTCTGCTGATATAATATGCCCGAGGAACTTTGTTTCTTTTTTTAGAAATTCGGATTTATCTGTTTGAATTTTAAGGTTGGATGATCGAAGCTTACTGAAAACCAACTGGAGGGCTTGTATGTGCCCTCGTAGAGATGTGGAATAAATAATAATATCGTCTAGATATACTAGGCATATTTTACCTACTAGTTCACCTAAACCGGTGCGGCGTTGTTGAGCCCAAATGGCATTCTAAGATACTCAAAATGTCCGCGTTCTACTGTGAATGAAGTTTTTGGTATGTGTTTATCGTGCATCTCAATTTGGTGAAACCCACTTACCAAATCAGTATGGTAAAGTGCATACATTTATCTAATTTGTCTAGAATTTCGCTTATATTGGGGAGGGGATACCTATCGGATATGGTTTTCTCATTAAGTTTCCTGTAATCTATTACCAGCCGCTATTTTTGTTCGAGTCGAGTTTTTTTGGAACTATCCACCCAGGAGAACTCCAAGGAGAATAACTTGGGCATATTATTCCCTGTTCTAACATATCTGCTATTGGTTTTTTTATTTCAGATTTGTGTACTTGAGGGTATCTATAGGATTTTGTATGTATAGGGATATCGTCTGTTGTTGCTAGTTTATGCTTAACTTGATGGGTGAAAGCCAATTTTGTGTTTTCTTTAAAAAAGATATCTTTATAATTTCGGCAGAGTTTTAATAGGTGTAATTTTTCTTCACTGTTTAAATGGTCTCTTCTAAGTGTTTCTAAAATATAGCATTCACAGTTTCCTGTTTGAATTGATTGGAAGTTAAGGGCTTCTATGAACTCATGACAGTTGTATTTATTAACTTTAATGGCTGCTCTATGTATAATATCATCTACTTCTATACCTTCTGGAATATAAAGTGAAGCAGTAATAAAAGTTTTTTCTATGCAGATATCTCCGTCCCTCATGTATACTGGAATTTTTCTTATAAAATTAGAATTAACAGGAATAATATGCTTCCCTGATGAGAAATTGGGCTTAAATTCTAAAGGAATTATTGAGTTTTTTGATACAACTTAATTTTTCTCCAAATCTATTTTAGCTTCTAATTGTGAAAGGATGTCAAGGCCTATCCGTCCATTAAAGTAAATATGAAAATTAAATAAAAGAAATCTTAATTCCCCTGGTTCGTTAAACTCAACAAAGTTTCGAAGTCTAACCTCTTTGTTCAGTTCATATCTGTTGAGGATCGTTGTTATAGTAATTGGTTTACATGTTATTTGATCTGAAAGATTTATAAATGATGAGGAGGCTCCAGTGTCAATTAGGAATTTAAGAGGTCGTCCGAATTGGGAGGAGATATTAATGTATCCTAACTCGCTACCATGCTTATTTATGCTATATATCCCGTCTGCTGTTTCAGGCAAAGTCGCAAAAATTTGTGTCGTCCTCAATGTTTGAATGATCTTCTTTTGTTTCTTGGTACTGGTCTAAGTTTTGCTGGTAACCTGCGATTGGTGGTAATGAATCTAGATAGTTGTTGCTTTGCAGGTTATAAAGCTCCCTTCTCTTATATTGATTTCCGGATGCAAGAGTACGCATCGTATGGTCAGTTTTAAAGGATCTTGGTACTTGAGTTTTCACATAGCTGGAACTTACATCCATAGGCTCTGGCTTACTGTATCCTTGAAACGTGTTACCTCAAAATGGGTTCTGGTTGTAGTTTTAGTTCGGGAAGTTGGAGTTTATCCTACGTTGAGAGGCTTGGGCATTATAATTTACTATTTCTTTTGAATGTTGGGGACGTGTATATTGATTGTTGTATGTAAACTGATTTTGTTGGGGAAAAGGTATAAATCGATTATTATACCTGTTTCCACCATAAAACGAATTGTGTGGCCTTGGCTGCAATTTATTTTGGGTTGTAATGAGATCTGCTTTCATATAAAAAATGTTTTGTTCTTTAATGCATAATGAAAATGCTTCTGCTAGTGAGTTTAGCTTGGATGCCCTTATGGTCGAGGTGGTTCCCTTAATCCAATCAGAAAGGTATTTAGACATATTTCAGACTAAAGTTCTTTCTATGATCTTACTACCCTTTCATCTCTTTCGTGTATTTCGATATTGTTAAGTAGAGCTGCTTGGATCTCTATTATTTCGCTGCAAAATTTTTTCTACATTATTGAATTTTTGGCGAATATTGGAGGTCTCTAATTAGAGAACTTTCGGTCCTTTTATCTGAGTAGTGTAGGATAAGGTTTTGTTTAATGTCGTCCCAAACAAGAGGTCTTCCGTACATATTTAACACCTCATTAGCTTCTCCGATGATTTTGTTGCGGATGGCTCGCAATAATATCTGACCCTGTGGTGTTGCATCACAGGTTGTTATGTGAAACAAAATTTCTTCCACTTTGTTAATAAATTCATTTAAAAGTCTTGTGTTGCCTTCGTATGTTGGCAAATCCTCTATAGCGTCTGAAATACGAAGAGATTCAAAGAGAGTCTAAGGGGAAATTTGGGACAGGGTTCCCTACAGAGTTTGGCTGTACGCTTGGAGGAATAGCCATATTATTTGTTTCTAATAGAAAAGATGTATCTGTCAAAAGAGAATCTTCGGATATTGAACTTGAACTCCTACTTTTAAAAAGTGTATTAGGGTATGGTCAAAATGAAATAGTTTTACCTGTTTTTCACTTGTTCACCTACTAGCAGTATAGTTACTGTTTTCTTATTTCTATTATAAGCTCTTCAAATATATTTTTATGTACTCGTATGCATGAATATATATGTATTTTTATTTATTATTGTATTTTTCCCTTAATTCCTATTTTTCCTTTAATGTTTTCAAAAAATTATTTTTATTTTACATATATATTTTTCTTTTTTTTCAAGATTTGGTTTTATTAAAAATTTCCACTGTTTCAGTTTCCTCTTATAAGTGTATTGTTGCATTCATTTAGCTATTTTTTATAAGCTCTTCTAACCTGCTACCTTCACAGTTCTTCAGTAAGCACTTTCAATGGAATTTGAAATCGTCCACCTGGCCTAAGCCGACTGTGCCAGTTGTAATTTGAGCTCCAAAAGATGGAAAAAATAAAAACAATGTTCTTGCTTCTTTTACCACTGAATTACGATTGATTTTTTATTGTTCAAAATGTTTAAATGAAACTTAAAAAGTAATTACAAAATTGCTTATTCTGTATTTTAATAATAAACCAATTTCTTAATAATTTTATTTTCCTTTTTGTCTAAATGTTCTTCTTCTTCCTAATTGGCGCGAAAACTACTTACGCGGTTTTGGCCGAGTTTAACAAAGCGTGCTAACCGGCGCCAATTGGACACACCAAGTGAAGCCAAGTCCTTCTCCACCTGATCTTTCCAACGCAGAAGAGGCCTTCCTCTTCCTCTACTACCACCAGGTGGTACCGCATCGAATACTTTCAGAGCCGGAGCGTTTGTATCCATTCGGAGCTCATACAGCTCATAGTTCCATCGTCTGTGATATTCGCCGTTGCCAACGTGCAAAGGTCCAAAAATCTTGCGCAGAATCTTTCTCTCGAACACTCCAAGCGTCGTTTCATCGGATGTTGTCATCGTCCACACTTCTGCCCCATACGTTAAGACGGGCATGATGAGAGTCTTGTAGAGTGTTAATTTTGTTCGTCGAGAGAGGACTTTACTACTCAATTGCCTACTTAGTCCAAAGTAATACTTGTTGCCAAGAGAGATTCTACGTTGGATTTGTCTAAATGTTAGTATTGCTTAATTAGCATTTTGCAAGTTTTTTGTTTGTTCGGCAATAGGTAATAATTCTTAAGAATTTATTTTGTTTTTTACATTTTAATTAAATTTCTTTCTAATTTTAGTTTCTTTATTTAAATGTTAGTAATGCTTAATTAGAATTTTGCAAGTTTTTTGTTAGTTTATTTGGCAATTGGTTTATTATTAATGAAGTTTTTTGTAATAATTCTTATGAATTCTACCTTTAGTTCATTGACTTAGCTATTTACGTTTAACCTTGTTGGTTTGGTTCGTGGTTGTGTTGTTGTAAGTGTTCTGGGGGTTTCCATAACTCGCGTGATGCTCGATGGCCGGCGAGATGCTGAGAAGCAATTTGAAGGCGACTTTCTTTGTTTTTTTCGTTGAGCTCGTGAGGCACGCTGGCTCCCAATTTTTCGGTAAATCTCATTGAATGAAGGTGATTGAGAATCGTTTTATGATCGTAGTTAATCATCAACTCACTACTGTTTTGGCGACCGTTCTCCTTCAAAAGGATTTGAGACGTTCTTCAATGAATTCAGATGGCCTTCTGCTGCGGGACGTGTCATCGAGGTCAAAGTAGCCATTTTTGAACTTTGCAAACCATTTTCATGCTGTAGACTCGCCTGTGGTACCTTCTTCATACTTCGTCAGCTTTTTGATCTTGATGAAATGCAAAAAAGAGCCGGTGGTGAAAAGGTTCATTTTGCCTCCTGGGTATTCCATTTCTAAGCCCCGAAACTAATAAAAAATTGAATAACTCAAAAATAAAATTAACAAAGTTTTGTAGACTAAAGTAGAGTAAAGTAGAGTTCTATTGAACGAACAAAAAGCAAACAAATCGTTGTAAAATATGGGAGGTTGAACTAGTTTTAAAAGTGACACACAGATGGCGCTATTTATCACTTTATCGCGTTGGCAATACTGAATGTATATTCATGACAAAGCCTCATCCCTAGGCTTTGTTTATCAGTATCTGTCATTTCACTGAAGTATAAACAACGCAGTGTTTTTGTGCTCCGAGTATGTCAACTTTCGTGCCGTCGAAACGGAATTTGCGGGAAGCTTTGCTTTTCTGCTTCAATTTGAAAAAAAATACAGCCCAAGCCCGTGAATTGCTGCAGGAGGCCTACCCAGACCATACTCCGTCGATTTCAACATGTGAGTACTGGTTTCGACGATTCAAAAGTGGTGATTTTCACACCGAAGACAAGGAGCGTCTTGGCCAGCCCAAAACGTTCGAGGACGCGGAATTGGGGGAATTGGTAAACGAGGACTCGTGCCAAGCCCAAGAAGAGCTTGCTGAATCATTGGGCGTTGATAAATCAACCGTTTGCAAGAGTCTAAAAGCAATGGGAATGATCCAAAAGCAAGGACATTGGGTCCCGTACGAGTTGAAGCTGCGCGACGTCGAACGGCGATTTTTTACGTGCGAATTGCTGATCGAGCGACAAAATCGGAAGGGTTTTTTGCATCGGGTGGTGACTGGCGACGAAACATGGATCCACTACGATAACCCAAAACGCAAAAAATCATGGGGTTTGCCCGGCCACGCATCAACGTCGACGGCCGAATATTCACGGCAAGAAAATCATGCTCTGCATTTGGTGGGATCAGGTCGGCGTCGTATATTTTGAGCTGCTCCAACCGGGCGAAACAATCACGGGGGATCGTTACCGACTGCAATTGATGCGTTTAAGCCGGGCATTGAAAGAAAAACGGCCGGAAACGGTAAAAAGGCACGACAAGGTTATTTTGCAACATGACAACGCTCGGCCGCATGTTGCTCAACCTGTCAAAAAATACCTTGGAACGCTTGGCTGGGAAGTGTTACCCCACCCGCCGTATAGTCCAGACATAGTTCCCTCCGATTATCATTTGTTCCGGCATATGAGTCTCGATTTGGAGGACCAGCGGTTCTCCTCGTACGAGGCTACCAAAATATGGGTTGAGTCATGGATAGCCAAGCAGCGGCCAGAATTTTGGAGAAACGGCATCCGAAAGTTGCCCGAAAGATGGGCGAAAGTTGTAGCTAGCGATGGCCAATACTTCGAATAAAATATTTTGTACCGTTTTTTCACAATAAAGCCCCAAATCTTCGAAAAAACCTTTAAAACTAATTCAACCTCCATAGAAAATATTAAAACGCTATGAGCTTATTCCCCAACCCAATATTTCGTCTTGAAAGTTGAAAATAAGGTTTGAAGAACTGATGGATAATTTATGGGCTAAAGGTTATATAATATTTCTACAAGAAACTTAACATGTTGAATATTTTAAGATATATGTGTGTCAATGCTCTTAATAATTGGGCTCTTTTATTCGCCAAGACTTATCAAGTGGCGAATAGATGGAGCAAATGAACATATGTCGGCAACGCGGGAAGAGAACTGCCTTAAAATACATGTGTTTGTAAGATAGTGAGTTATACCAGTTTAATGAAGTATAACCATACTCGCTAGCGGCAAGCCTTACTCGATAACTTATATATTGCTTTCGCATGTAAATTTTTCGCCAAGCAAATCGAGCATAGAGATAGCGTGCGGGGAAACAGTGAATGAGGCCTAATATTACTTAGCTTATAATATATTCCCGCAAACAAAAAGGAATAATTGTTTTAAATTAATCATGTCAAAACCGACCGTACAAAAACTTCTGCCGTTTAATATTCTGACCGAAGACTTCATCAATGATTGCATTCATCTTTTGCTGTAACGACTTTTTGCATAACATGAAAATGAGTCCCTCGAGTTAGATATTGTTGTCTTCTTGTTATTGCTTATGTTTTTCGGCTTTAGGTTAGCCGGTTAGTTTAGGTTAGATTGGTATGGTTGCCCAATGAATGAGCACGCTTGGACGAAGAAAAACGGATTCGTCCTTTGTGATACCGTCACCGACCCGAGGGCCCGCATTGCCGCTTGGCTCTCCGAGTAAATATTTACTTTCTTGACTGTTAGTACGCATGTGAGCAGCCAATCAGCTGCCTCCTTGATTGCGCCTACCTCTGCCTGGAACACGCTGCAATGGTCCGGTAACCAGAATTTGAGTCTGATGGGGAGCTCCTCGCAAAAAACTCCTCCGCCAACCTTTCCTCCCAACTTCGATCCAACCGTGAACAAGTTCACCAGGCCCTGTTCCCAAGTGTACCCCCCGACCACTCTTTCCTTGATGGAACATGAGTAGAGAAGGTTCCGTTTGGACTAAGCGAGAGTATACACTGATTCTTCGAAGTTTCTGAGAATGCTTTAGTGCCCATAAGTGAAGTTGAGCTTATAGCTCCAGCCCCTCAGTCTGATTGCGGTACGTGTAGCGGCAATTCTGCCTGCGATGTCTACGGGTACCACATATAACATTGCGTTATGCGCCAGAGTAGGAGTCGTTCGAAACGCCCCACTGATTCAAATGAGTGCCGACCTCTGAACTCTCTGCAGCTTCTTCACCAATGTCATCCTCCTAGTGAGTTCCACCAGACTATGACTCCATATAACCAGATAGGCTTTACAATAGAATTATATAGTCAAAAAACAAATCTACGCAAAAGGCCACATCTTTGCCAATCGCTCCCTAGCACCCATACAAGGCGATTGTTGCCTTCCTCACTCTTTCCTCAATATTAGGCTTCCACGTAAGCTTGCTGTCAAGAATAATACCTAGGTACCTCAGCTTGTCAGAAAGCATCAGAGGAGCGCCCCCTAGTGAGGGAACTTGAGCTCTGGGCATTTTATATTTACTCGCAAATAGGACAAACTCCGTCTTAAAAGGATTCACCGACAGGCCGCAATCCGTTGCCCATCTAACAATACGTTCAGATATCCTTGCATCAAGTTGTATAGAGTATCCACACACTTTCCTCTAACGATTAGTGCCACGTCATCCGCGTAGGCAATTACCCTTTCACCAGCTTCTCCAGCAAGTCATTTATAACAACAACCCAGAGGAAAGACGGGAGAACACCACCTTGCGGAGTGTCCCTACACACCTGCCGGTAGATGGAGATGAAGCATGTTGGGTATGCGACAACCGACCCCGGTCCCGAATGCAAGTTGAAATACTTTCCAGGCCGGTGCTGGGCTCGTTGGAAAATGGGCGTCGAGAAGTAACTTTAGTGACTCCTAGCCGCTCATCGCCCGACGTCCCAATTTGTCTCTTAAGTACCCGGGAGAAAATCTAGATCTATCGGAAGAAGAGATCGACGAACTGGTGGAGACATTCACCTCAGCTTGCAACAATTCCCCTGGTTGTCCAAAAGGTTTTTCCAGAAAGGAAAAACCGCCTTGGTGGACAACGGAGCTCTCTGAGCTAAGGGCCTCATGTAAACGCCTTTTTAACAGGGCTAAAATAATTAGGTTTCCCTCGGGATGGAAGCTGTATAAAGTAGGGCTAGGATTATATAAGTCCGAAATTAGGAAGGCTAAGAAGGACTCTTGGAGAAGCTTCTGCGAGAGCGTAGAGGGCTGCCATGAGTCCTCCAGGTTTAGACGAGTACCGCGTGCTTTGGGAAATAGGTTCAGCAAATTTCTGTAATATGCATCTCAGTTCGTCCTCCTCTTGTTTCTGTAGGGGATCTTATTGAACAAGCTTCAGCGAGAGAGAACTGAATATACGTATGGTCCGAGAAGGAGTGAACATTTAGCACTTTCCAATCGGAGATTCGGTTTATCAGTAAAGAAGAATCCAGAGTGAGGTAAAGCACCTCTTCTCTGGCTGCGGTAATAAAAGTGGGGTCCTTACCCCTGTTACAGATAAAGAAGTCCTCGTTTCAAATATAATCAAAGAGTGACTCACCTCTTGCACACCAGCAGGTGTGATGGGAGTTCGCGTCAGGGCCTATAATAACGCCGATTTTCCTGCGGTTTTGCTTCAGCCAGGGTTTCCTTAGCAGCACCGGAGGTTTCTCCACCTCGTCGTCATGAGCCATTTAGACCGACATCAGCCATAGCTTTCCCGAAGGGTCATCCAGGCTCACCGTACTATGTCTTCATTGCTGAAATTAGGCAAAAAAAAAGCGTTAAGTTCCTTCCTGATGAGTATACATGAACTTGGTTTACCTGTCTTGCTGAGCCCAAAAATGCTGTTGCTGCTCAGCCACGGCTTCTGGATCAGGACTATATCAGCTCCACCTTGCTCAAGGTGGACTAGTAGGTTGGCGGACACCGCCTTAGAGTGCTGAAGATTTACCTGAAGAATAATCATCCTCCAAGACGGTGCCCTCGCTCTCTGAGGCCAGAAGACAGCTGGTAGACTAAAGCAAATGATAATATCACGGACATGTAAAAGAGTAAATAACAATGCTTTTTATATTTGCATGTTCTTAAATATGAGCAAAATAGTTGATCCCGCGTTTTGCGCTACCTGCTCCACTACTTATCTGTTTATGTTCAGAGCAGTATCGAAAGCAGAACAATGTTTTCATTAGTCAACGCAAACCCTGAGTCCACTTATTTATTACATACGCATGTACATACTTATGTATCATATATGTATATCAGAGAAAAGCAACGTTAGAAAAGTGTCTTATTTCTGATTTTCAGCAATTTGGTATTTGATATCGTCATTATTTACGTAATTAAAATTAGTAAAATTGCATTAAATATCAGTTTTATTTAATGTTTATACATACGCTCCTTAGAAGAGCGTGCAAAAATGTATATAAAAATTACATGCGACATACAATATATTTGGGTCTGGATAAGTTCGTGCGGTTTTACAACAGATGGCGTAACTTGATTATTATTCCATCGATCCACATTTCCAAACATTCATTGGAGAGCTACTGTCGTAAGGCACAAACGTCAGTATAAGTTTTTTATTTGAAGCGTAAACAACAATATTTTTACCACACTTGAAAATGTCGAATTTCGTGCCAAATAATGTGTTTTTGCGGGGAATTCTTTAATATGAAGAAAAAAGCAGCCGAAAGTCATCGTATCTTGGTGGAAGTTTATGGTGAGCATGCTCTAGCTGAGCGAACGTGCCAGAAGTGGTTTGCACGCTTTAAAAGTGGTGATTTTGGCCGCGCCGCCAAAGTTCATGGATACCGAATTGGAGGAATTGCTCGATCAAGATCCGGCTCAAACGCAAGAAGAGGTTGCAAAAACTTTGGGAGTTGATCAATCAACCATTTCCAAACGTTTAAAAGCCATGGGAATGATCCGAAATTCAAATTTCGAAAAAAACCGCACGAACTTATTCATAGTCCTATTACAATTTTAAAAAATCGTATAAAATGAGAAAACCCTAATATTTTCAAAATCGAATATAGCATAAGTGTTTATAAAACAAAAACGCAAAACTTAAAATAAAGGTGTATAGAAAATTCAATCCATAAGTACAAAACATATATAAATTTAAATTCAAATCAGTCTTGCAACTATTCATCGCTACTTGATAAGAAGTGTGGACGTTTATTATGGACTAAACCAAAAATACTATCATCAGTTGATATGCCCAGCCCATTTGTCGGACTTTAAGACCTCTTCGATTCACCAAGCAATTGGAGAATAGATGATGCTACTGTTATAAAGAAACATATGTTGGTAGAGCTGGAAAAGAGCTGCCAAAAATTTCATTTGTTTGGAAGCATTGAATGAGTATTAGTACGACCGCGTTCATAGAGGGAAACTTTTGTTGCTTCAACTCGTTGACGCTTTGTCAAAACCCTTTGTGTTCTCGTTTTTCTCAATGTTGTGACAGACTGTAGACTAAAATTTAACAATTACAAGGTATGTGAGCACGACAGGAACATCAAAAGAGAATTAAAAAAGTTAAAGCAACCAAATTCTCTTCAATGCTATTTTTTTAAGAGAGTTGGCAGCATTGAAAATAGAGAGGTATAACCAAGAATGATGGAATAAGAGATTGCGACTTCCGATTTCGCCCCGAGAATATATTATATAAACAAAAGGAAGGGGAGCAATAGAAACTACCGAACACAAGAAATTATACACAAAGCGCACACTTTCTTGCCACGGCGTCTTCCGCAAAAAAACTGTATTTGGAGATTTTATATTAATTTATTCTTTCACAATTTAACACGCAGCACTTCGCTTTCATTAGTTTAAAGTTTAGTTATAAGGTCACAAATCACAATATTACCAAGCCATTCACTTAATTTTCACAAACATGTAACAAAATGTGTCCTCCTTTGGTTTCTAAAAATTTATAATTTTTGCAAGCAAAGATTTCCATCACCAAAAATAAATTTTTTATGCATTAAAAAAAGGGTTCAAAAACAATATTGGCTGAGTAATTTTGCGCCGCTTAGTACAATACGTGTTATCCAGCTACAATCAACCTAAAGAGTACGTTGAAATTTGGACTTGGCTAGTTCTAAAATGTACTTATTGCTTTTATCTTACTCGAAAAATATTTACTTGATAAGGCATTCTTTTAGGAATTATGTTTTGTGTAGAAAAACATTTTTTTTGAGATTCGTACAAGAACGTAAGTTTATTACTGAACCGCGTTAGTTCAAAATCGTGTAAAACAAGACCATGCAAAAAGAGAGTTGGGTGTACTTAATGGTCAAATGTAGGCCGAATCGGTCCGTAAATGGAACTCTAAGCATTATTTCGACGCCAGCAAATAAAATGTAACCTATGACCGTCACATGTCAGTTAATGTCTCATATAATTCGGTCTATCCCCTCTGGAAATAACGGCATTTGAGCAGACGGATAAAATTGTTAAAAATTACTGTATTGCGTTCTGTTGTCCTTGCACTCTACAGTTATTTTGCTAATAATATTTTCAATTGTTTTTATTTAACCGATTTCAACTTATAAGATGCTTATTACGCAATGTCGAGAAGCATAGAAATACAAATATTTTTGTCTATGACTTATAGATTACTACTGTTGTACTAACGCGCACAATACTCAGCGCTAGCGGCCACTAGGTATTGACGCTGTGGCAACAACTACCGCGTCCGATATCGAAACATGATCACACCTAATGCTTCAAATTGCTGTGAATGCGACCACCATATTCATCACCATGCGCACCACACAGCAACAGCCGCTTCGCAAACTAACGGGCATGGTGGCAGTAGCAATCGCTGCGGCATAGTCAGCAGTAATGTGTGCAGCACGCGCTGTAGGTCAATGTTGGGCTATCACCCCCAGTTGGCCCTTGCCGACGATGGTGACGCTATGATTGGAGTTAGCTGCAGCGAAACCAGCTCGGCCAGCGGCCGTTATAGCCCACATCCGAACGAATTGTTTCAACAGCATCACGGAAAACTGTCAGTCCAGCCGATCACCGGCTTTGATGATACATCAAATTGTTGTTTGCCGCCTCCGTCTCCAGCACCGAATAGTGATCGTTACATAATGAGTGTGACATCCCCACAAACACGGGTTTGTGGTCTCTCTAATAATGTTAATTGCCTGGAAATGCACACGGCATATACTAATTATGATGGTGACATCGGCTGTAATAAAGCAAATGCGAACGGACACATTCATCAGACGACACAATCGTTTTCATCATCTTCACCAACATCGCCGCTGGATGTTAATGGCATTAGTAAAACAAATTTGACACCAAAGTACGTAAGTAGCTTGCAAGAGTGTTCCATTTCACCGAATACGCGTTTTCGTTTACCGGAGCGAATCCGTGAGGTGGCTCTGCCTAAATCACTGATAATGACTAGCCCATCCAGCGTTGGTAGCCAACCAGCATATGCATCGACCGCAGTTACATCGCAACCTTCCAGTACCACACGATATGTTTCTTCCACGCACTTTTTAAAACAAAATACACCACTGGTGACGAGCGACACATACACATACCTTTCATCTACAGTTCACACTCCAGTGAAACGATATGTACCAACACCTCCTCCGCCAAATGAATTATATTCGGACATATCAATGCAGCCAACTCCGGTACAGCAAACATCAATCAAATGCGGAGCGAATATCAATATGGTTGGCGTTAACGGTGGAGGAGGGCGTGCATCAACACACCATGGTAGTACGCTACCTTATCGCTTTCGAATGAAATGTTGCACTAACGAAAGTCAACCAATACAGACAGCCAATACAGCCTCCTCGAATTTGACGCATAATCTTGAGCATCGACCACTATCGTTAAGCGATTATTACGGCTCCTCGCCACAAACGCGATCAATCTTTATCAAAAGCAGCCACAATAGTCACAATGGCCGTAACAGCAGCGGTTCCAATAGTGGTAATAATGTTAATGACAATACCAACGGTGCAGGTAGTTCTAAAACCACTACTGCTTCGGGTAAAGATTCTTCGACAATCATTTTGCATGATCAACAAATGCAAATAAACGGCCATTCGTCAGCCGCTAAGGTGCATGGCACTACGTCATGGATTTTCTCCTCAACGTTGGCAGGTTCCGCTGCTATGGCAACATCAGTCAGAACGTCCACTACATCATCGGTAGCAGTTGCTAGCGACAATGGTAATGGAACATATGTTGTTGGAGGCAATAGGTTAAGTTCGACCAATACTGCACGCATAAATAAGGCACATGTAATAAACGATTACATTCAACGTACACCAAGTATTGAATACATAAATGCCACTGCAACGGCCGCGGTCGGTCGCCTTTGTACAACAACCACAGCGCAAATGGAGCCTTCCTCCGGAAGGGGTACTAACAGCAGTACCGGCATGAGTTCAGGTACTGGATCAGCTACCACCTGCTTACACTGCAATACAGTTCGCCGCACAACAGGCGTTCACCAAACCACACAGACAACGGGCCCAATTAGTCCTATACCACTACCGCAAATGATGGATGGCAGCAGCAGTGGCATTGTCGGCATGAACAGTTGCAATAGTGGTTTTTTGAAAAATGTACTAGATCAAACGTCGCTTACACTAACGCCATCCACCAGCGCGTCGCACATCTCCCCACTCTCACCATCAGGTACATACCATTCACGTATTGTGTTTCCTAATAAACTCGATGATGACAACTTAAATGGCATCGAACAGATGCAACACCAACAGGGTGACCAAATATACCTAGCGCCAAAGTCACAACAGCAACCAAAAAATTTTGTAACGCAAGGTATAATCACGGAGCATGTTGCAGTTGTTGGCAACAGTGTAGGCGGCCAGCAGCAACAACATCAAGCGGGGGATAGTGGTCGTCAGCTACTTCAACAATCGCTTATACAGTCGCAGCAAACATCACTACATCAGCCGCAACCGCCGTCGCCGTTACAACAACTATCCATGCGGCGCTTTCCACGTAAAAAGCGTTTCAGTCAATATATTCGTAAGGAGATAGCACGCTTCTTTGGCATAGATGCCCGCACGGAAGCTGAGGAGTTTGCTGTATGGCAAGGTCGCCAACGACGTTTGGCCCTCCGACGCTTTGGTGCGTTGAAATGCGAAAGTGAGCTGCATGCAGAAATCATCAATAACAATCCAGGTGAGGCTAGCAACCGATTGAACTGTTATGGTGCCACCGGTGGGACTAATCAACAGAACCATAATTATCATTATCATCATTCGGAAAGACCTGACATACTACCCACTCAGGATACGGAAAATAATGGCTTGCCAATTGAATATTCCACACGTCGATGCCACTTCGTGTATGCCGACTTTCAAATAGCCGATAATGTCGAGCGCAAAGCGTCTGTGTCTACTATGATTATATCCAGTTTAAACTATATTGTTTATTCTCTAAATAGACGGCAGCCGCGTAATTATCGACAATGGTCTCGCAGCTTCGCGCCAGCTCATTTAAACAATATCAATGACATTGTCAACTCAAGCGATGTTTTTGAAGGTTTATCAGCACTACAAGAAGACGAAATGTTTTTCGACTCTACTGGTACTGAGCAAATCGTAGCCAATGAAAACTCAAATGGTGGAAACAGCTATAATGGCGCAGTTGGCGGAGTTATGAGAACCGAGGGCCCCAACAAGCCTGCTAACAATGGTGTGAAAATGATCGAATATCATCGGCAGATATACATGGGTGAACGCGTACATGGTTGGCGCACGTCGGCTGTAATGAGCGGTAACACACATAGCACCAGTAATAATGAACAAGGAATTGCAGCAGTATTGCTAAAGCCAACCTCGAAAATCAGTGGCACATTTGGGGGTCAACAGCCAAGCAACGACGGTTCATACAAATCCAAAAAGTCGGGAAATGTAGCAGCCTCACTGCCAAACGTACAATTCATGAACGGGACGCGAGGGGATCGCATATCACCACAGCTACTCGATGGTGTACTTGAGAATTCCCGACGTCCCATTCAGAGAAAAGTGAAATTACTTTCTGTTAATGATCTCGATGATCGTGCCGATCACCGACTATTTTTTACTTATTGGATCAACACAGTGCAGATAGTAGTGCTCTTATTGTCTCTCATCTGTTATGGTATTGGGCCTGTAGGTATTGGAGTGGAGTTAAAGACTGGGCAGGTATTGGTTACTAGCCTTAGTTTGCAAACGGTGCAACACATGGAACAACGTAACGTATGGATCGGGCCTAGAAATAATGATTTGGTGCATATGGGGGCGAAGTTCGCTATCTGTATGCGAAGCGATGTTCGCATTATGGATGTGGTGCTAAAAATGCGACGCCAAGAACGTGAAACAGCTTGCTGCATTCGTAATGATGATTCTGGGTGCGTACAAAGCTCACAGGCGGACTGTTCCGTGCGCGGACTTTTTCCAACAGTAAGTAAAAGATATGATAGTAGTAAATAATGATTGTATGGATATTACAACAAAAACATTTCATACATTATTTCAGAAGTCCATATCAACATGGAAAAAGTGGTCACCTGGTGATTCAGGACCTGGTGGTCGCATTTCCGGATCGGTTTGTGGCCTGGATCCAAAGTACTGCGACTCACCAGCATCTATAGCACCCTACGAATGGCCAGACGATATCACTAAATGGCCCATCTGCCGCAAGACAAACACTTTTTCACAACGTTTCCGCTACAAAGATAATACTGCAGAGCACATGGCTTGTGAAGTCATTGGTCATCCGTGTTGTACCGGAGCCTATGGCGATTGTCGCATTACTACCCGCGAATACTGTGATTTCGTCAATGGATTTTTTCACGAAGAGGCTTCGTTATGTTCGCAGGTGAGTTAAAATATATTAATCCCAGGGGGGTTGTGCGTTATTCAAAAGACGCAACATGTCATCGAAAGGTCACAGGCCCGACGAAGTGTATTTTCTTTGACATCACATAAAATAAATTACACCACAGTCCTACACATTTCTCTTGTTTTATTGTGTTTATTTTATACAAGTATATATTTCTGAGCTAAAGTTTAGATCTTCAGCATAATGATTTCATATGCGAATGCATCTTGTGAGTGTCTTAATAAATTCATAATTAGTTGTTTAGTTTCTTCTTAATTCGCAGTATGGGGCTTGAAACAAAAATAGATCAGCGATTTACGAACAGTTGCTATTATAATTTAAAAGATTATACACAAATAAAATTTACAAATATATTCTTCTATCTTCCAAACTCTGCAATACGAGTAGTTTATGCCTACCAATATATAAATAGTTTGGGAGACCATGATAAAGTACGCAAAGCAAATTTTGTAAAAATTCTTTGAACGTTTTCAATTTTGTTATTATATAGTTGATAATACGGATTCCAGATTAGGCAACAGTAATCTAAGTGACTACGCACTAACCGTAGATTCTGCGTTTTGAGAGTGGGCCTATATGCGATCCTTGTGGTATCCCTGACCAAGCATTTATTTATATTTGTGATTTCAGTATAACTATTTGAACAAAAATTTTCTATTGTCTAGTCAGCTTGGAAAAAAATCCTAGTAACTGTACCTAGAGTACCTGATATACGAAAAGCACATAGTTTTTCCCAGAGAATACCTGAATTATAATTATCAAACGCTTTAGAGAAGTTCATATAGGCATCCAATGGAATTTGATTTTGAAATGCGGTTATTATTTTATTGGTGATTAAAGCTAAATTTGTGCAAGCTGATGTTATGTGAACCAAATATTTTGATGAATGGATATGAAGCTATAATCGAAATTAAAGTGTAAGTCTTACAATATAATAACGAAATATGCTTGTTCCAGAGGAGATACACTACTCTCAATAAAATGGCCACAATTTAAGGTCTAGTGATCAAGATTGAATTGTAATTTACTATGAGCTATGCTCATAGAAATAACTCTTGGGGTTCTTGTGGTGGCTCATAAAAAAGCCGATATCTGTACTTCGAAATTTAAAATCCCAAATTACCAAAATAAAATACCGAAATTTACCTCCTTAAACAAAAAGTAATATGTGTACCAAGTTTTATTGGCATATGCACTGACGGACGAACGGGCAAACATGGTTAAATCAACTCTTCTCACCATTCTCAGCCTTTTGATATCTATATATCCTGTAATATATCACAAATAGTCTAAAGTTCTCAAACGGCAGTTCCGAGGTGGCCACGATTACCGAACTAACAAAAAATATCTATGTATTGTGGCATGGGCTGTGTGGCATTGTGCACTATCCTACTGAAACCAAAGATCGTATAAGTCTATGTCTCCAATTTCCGGCCACAATTGTTCATTATGCCTTTGTAGGGTTCACCGTTGACAGAAAATAATGAAACATATGCAACAATTTGACAAACGCAAAGAACCACTAACTATTACAATAGGCAACTTCATTCAAAAGCTCAAAGTCTACTCATACAGACTACGCAAATATACAGAAGCAGACACAAGAAGGAAACAAAACATACAATTTAAATACAGTGAAACAACTTTTTACAAACATCTAACACAAGACCAAAATCCACTATGTACAAACCCGCCAACAAAACAGGAAATACAAACATACTGGATATCTGGTCAAATTCCACACAACACAACAACAATAGCACCTGGATAAAACAAGAAGAACAAACATATCAAAACCTAATACAACAGGAAAATATTACAATAACCCTTTCAGAATTGGAGCAAACCCTCAGTAACACTCATAATTGGAAATTCCCAGGGATTGACCACATACATAACTTTTGGTATAAGTCAATAACATCTTTACATTGCAAACTTCTCACATTTATTAACAGCACACTGCAAAATTCATTATACCTTCTATCTCACATAAGGCATAATATTCATTAAACCTAAAAACAGCCAACTACAGACCAATAACATGTCTTCCTACTCTTTACAAAATCATAACATCACTCATATCACACAAAATATAATATACATACACCTCATAGACAATAACATACCAACAAATGAACAAAAAGTTTGCAGGAAATAACTTCTGCTCAAATATGAACGAGACGTTATCAATAAAACGGTCCGCGGATGACATATGGCAAAAATAAATTTTTCGTTTTTTGGTAGGATTGTTATAACCTTACATGGCAAATTTCAGCGTGATATGTCACATAGTTTGTTTTCTGTGCTACTGTAAACAAGTCAAGCTCGAGTGTGTTCTTCGAGTTCCCTTTTATGACTTCAATTGTCTCAAAATGTTTTCCATGGTGCGGCAACTTGAGCTTGGGAAACAGGAAAAAGTCACATGGAGCCATATCAGGCGAATACGGTGCTTGCCGAACGATATTAACATTATTTTTGTTCAAATAATCGCGAACAAGACGTGATGTGTGAGTTGGTGCATTATCGTGATGCAAGAACCATGACTTGTTGTCCCACAATTCCTTCCTTTTAAGACGAATGTTCTCGCGCAAACGCTTTAAAACGTCTAAATAATATTCAGCGTTAACCGATTTTGCGATTTGTGCGATTTTCAAGCACAATTTCTTTTACTTTTCCGATGTTTTCGTCGTTTACTGATGTTGCTGGACGACGTTCATGAGGCAAGTTTTCAACCGATGTACGGCCCTCTTTGAACGATTTGTACCACTGGAAAACACGTGCACGCGATAGAGCAGAGTCCCTATAGGTTGTCTGCAACATTTTTAAGGCGTGCGAAGCCGAAATTTTGTTGGAATTACAAAATTTCAAACAAATTCTTTGAATTTCCATCGTTAAATTCGAAGAACACACTCGAGCTTGACTTGTTTACAGTAGCACAGAAAACAAACTATGTGACATATCACGCTGAAATTTGCCATGTAAGCTTATAACAGTCCTACCAAAAAACAAAAAATTTATTTTTGAGTTATGTCACCCGCGGACCGTTTTATTGATAACGTCTCGTTCATATTTGAGCAGAAGTTATAGCCACGGATGCAAGGATCAACTCATAATAGACCAAATAATCACACAGCAAGCAATAAGAGAACAAAGAAATCTCCACACATGCTATATAGATTAAAAAAAGCATTTGATAAAATACCGCACAGCTGGCTAATAAAAGTCTTAAAAATATACAAAATACATCCCAGTTACTTACTTTTTTTTCAAAAAAATATGACAAACTGGGTAATCTACATTCACTTCTAAACTCACTCAAAAAATATCATCACAGATAAAATAGCAATTAAAACAGGAATCTTTCAGGGAGATTCCCTAAGTGCGTTATGGTTCTGCATATGTTTGAATCCTCTCTCAAACATACTGAACCATAGAACCATAACGAAATATTACAATACATGGAAGAAAAAGAACTTTACAAATACCTAGGTTCTCTTCAAAGCATCAAAATAGACCACACCACAATCAAAAAATAAATCACAAATGCATATCTAACACGGCTTAAGAAAATCACAAAGACCTTTTTAAATTCAAAAAACTTTTCAAAGCAATAAATACGTATGCTATACCACTACTAACATACTCATTTGGCATCATCAGAACAAAGCTTACAAAATATAAAAAACACCACCCACATGCATGCAAAGAAAGAATAAGAATACCCCGAAAAGATGGAGGGAGGGAGGTAAAAGATATCCAGCAGTTACATATCAACCAAATACAAAATCTAAGAACATATTTTTACTCACAAACTACAACCCTTCACACAGCAATAACCCAGCAGACAATAACCTAACTCCTCTTAATCTACATCATCGCAACCACATCAGACGTACACCGACAATAGAATAAATTAAAGAAATATGAAAACAAAAACAACTCAGTGACACAGATATAGAATATCTAAAAATAGCCACCAGAACAAAGCTTACAAAATATCAAAAACACCACCCACATGCATGCAAAGAAAGAATAAGAATATCCCGAAAAGATGGAGGGAGGGGGCTAATACATAGATATCCAGCAGTTACATATCAACCAAATACAAAATCTAAGAACATATTTTTACACTCAAACCACAACCCTTCACACAGCAATAACCCAGGCAGACAATAACCTAACTCTAACCTATGGAAACAAAAACAACTCCATGGAAGCACCCACACATAATTGAAAACAGCAATATTGACAAATCCAATAGTTATACTTGGCTAACCCAAGGCGAATTGCAACCAGAAATATAAGGGCTTATTTTAGCAATACAAGATCAAATAATATCTACCAGAAATTATCATAGATATATAATAAAAGATCCGACTGTTATATCCGATAAGTGCCGAAAATGCAATATACATGTTGAAACAATAGACCATATAACATCAGGTTGTCCAATATTTGCTGCAACAAAATACATGGAGCGGCATAACATAGTAGCTAAAATTATTCACAAAGAAATACTTAAAAATCTAAATATTCAAGAAAACACTCTGCCATACTATAAATACACGCCAGACACAATAATTGAAAACGATACATACAAAATCTACTGGGATTGAACGATTTACTCTGACAAAACATTAGCATGCAATAGACCATTGCGTGGGATAATAATAATAATAATAATATTTAGGTATATGTTAAGATCGCTGTTGATCAAATTTCGTGAAAGTGATGAGTCCAAGAAAGGAAAGACGTTGAAAAAAATATAGATCCGATGTAAATAGTATTGAGATCAGACAAAAGCACGCCTCCAACTTAACTTAAATTATAATTTTTTCGAGTTATTCATTTTCACCATCTAGGCTCACCTAAGACAAAAATTACCCTGTAAGGCGAGGTATTCGTTAATGAAAGTGTGTTTAACTAGTTACCCTAAATTATAATTTTTTCGAGTTATTCATTTTCACCATCTAGGCTCACCTAAGACAAAAATTACCCTGTAAGGCGAGGTATTCGTTAATGAAAGTGTGTTTAACTAGTTACCCTGCACTGGATTGGATGCTATTTTGCAGGCCTCTTTTGTTCTTGCCGTGGGAAGAAAAACGCCTGTATCCGCGCCCTGCCACTTGTGCATGTGATGCTCTTATTCACTATGGGATACTTTTGACCTTGATTCCAGGTTACTTAAACCAGTAAGACCTTGTACCTTTTGGTTACCGCGACTGACTGCGTTTACTGCGGATTACTCTCCCCACTTAATTTTTTGGTTTTAAATCTTTCGTAAATAAAAGCAAAACTGCGCACCAAATAAGAAGCACACCGCCCGAAAGCTTGCGTTTGAGTTCTGTTCTCTCCTGTCACGTCTTTTTTCATGATTTGGCCTTACCAGGCTGTTGCATTTTCTCGATACCGACAATACAAAAGCATGTAGTAATAGTATATGAAAAAAAATTGATTGCTATATAGTGATATGACTTTGGTTTCTGTTGACAAAAGCATACCTTTACATACGTTGCCACCTTGTTCTGACATTAACGCCACCCCCAAAGCCTGTCTGCCACTGTGTCAGTTCCCAAACCTGTGCACAAAGTTGCGCAATTGTCATCGCATCGTCGCTAACTACTTTGCTCTGGATTGGTAGATTAAAGGCACCAGTAGGCAGTTCCAGAATAAGCGTTACCAACGAACTAAAGAATTCTTCACAGGTCGCTTAAAATAAAAGATGCATTTCAGATGGGAGCAGATTGACTAGATATCGATTTATAAGGCGTAGGTGCTGAAATAGACCAGTCCATGACATATATTTTTAAACGACTCACACGATTTAAATTATTTAAATACTAAGCTCCTAGTGTCGTATAATACGCACTTAAATGATCTGTTCTCACGTCATGTGTACTACATGCTTTTGCCTTTATTCTTTCTGAAATTCACCGAATATAAATTAGTCGTTTCAAACTTTCATTCTGTGGCAATGTTGTGAAACTGATTGCACTTTCCAGTAGTAACTTGCTGGATAACTGCTGGCGAGCCTTCTTACTAATAGAGCTTAAAATGTTTGTGCTTATAAACAAGCGATGGTAATATTACAGCGGCCGCCGTAGCCGAATATGTTAGCGCGTGACAATCATTCGGATTCAAGAGAGAACATAGGTTCGAATCTCGGTGAAACTCCAAAATTAAGAAACATTTGTTTCTAATAGCGGTCGCCCCTCGGCAGGCAATGGCAAACCTCCGAGTGTATTTCTGCCATGAAAAAGCTTCTCATAAAAAATATCTGCCTTTCGGAGTCGGCTTGAAACTTTAGGTCCCTCCATTTGCGGAACAACATGAAGACGCACACCACAAATAGGAAGAGGAGCTCGGCCAAACACCCCAAACGGGTGTACGCCCCAATTATAATATATATATTAATTTCATAATTAACATACTTAGCAGGAAAAATCGTGTCACTTACCTAGTGCATTTCATACGTTCCTTTCTTTCTCATCGCCAGATCTCTTGGTTTATATGCTTTATTATTTCTTTATTAAAGAAATGAGTCTGTATCTGTAAGTCTGTTATAAAACATCGCTGGTGGAAGTTATAAAAATCGAAATCAATTACTTTTTTACATCCAAAAATGATGAGTCTTGGAAAAAGCTAGTTTCTTACATAACTGGTGCTTTAAAGTACAAAGAATTAATTGTAAATGAATGTACGGGATACGCTAAAAATATACTCCA
Organism: Anastrepha obliqua; assembly: GCF_027943255.1. NCBI lineage: Eukaryota > Metazoa > Arthropoda > Insecta > Diptera > Tephritidae > Anastrepha > Anastrepha obliqua. The sequence continues at coordinate 299,939 of NC_072897.1, forward strand.
TATTCCGGCAGACGACCTTTAAGGCCGTTGCCATATTTTCAATTTATTTGCTTAAAAATTCTAATTTTTAGTCCGTAAGCAAATATTGTGAACTTTAAATATTGTATGTATATTCTATTCTATATTTTTTTTTTCATTAACGTTTAATTTAAAACTACCAATTTAGAAAATGTTATAATTTAAATTTAACTGTAAGCAAAAAATAAGAACTCAGTACATTTTTCCAACAAAAATGCAATGGTAAAAGATTCCAGCGGCATTATGATTCTGGGGGCTGACCATGGTTGACAATGGTTTGTTTCTGCAGAAGCAGCAGAAAATGACTTGTTTAAATGGCAAAACAGATTTGAATATGTTAACCTTCAAAGGGGTGCGCGTAATGGAAGAAAGTTATGGGATATATTAGATAAATATAACACTTATAAAATCATTTTTTTTTATTCAGATACATTAAAAGATCAAATAGGATCAAAACACAGATTAGGAACAGAAAACCTCTTTACATACATACATATGTATCTCAGACTTTTTTATACAACCAGTAAAAAATAGTAAAAATTACAAAATAAGAGTTTTTGTTTTTTTATTTTTATTTTTTTTATTTTTTAAGACAACAACTAGTCATGACTGACCAACGAGCTGTTTACATCGAGTAACATAATATTTTAAAATCAATACATTCTATTGAATATTATTGAGCATGAGCTACCAGTTCAAAAGGTTTTGTACTCTTCAATCGTGTTCTTAGATTGCTAGTATATATTAATCAAATTGCTAGCTCCTTGATTTGGGTGTAGGCGAAGACTTTCCTATTGAGACACTGCCAATTTGTTAATTTCTGCGGTGATGGTCGGTACGTTTAAGTCACGATGAAGGTCACTGTTTCTTATGTACCATAAGGCATTTACTATAGTTCCGAGTATTTTATTTTGGAAGCGCTGTATGACTTCTGTATTGCTTTTCTTTGCACAACCCCATAGTTGTGCACCATACATCCAGACCGGCGTTAGTATTTGATTGTATTTGGTCAGCTTGCAGTGAACAGACAGTTGCAAGTTTCTGCTCAGGACCCACTGGTTGTTTCGTAATTTCATTTCTAATTCATCTTTTTTCATCTTGATGTGCTCCTTTCATTTAAGTTTCGCTTCCAGTGTCATACCGGGGTATTTTGCTGTATTTGAGTACGATACTTGATTGCCGAATATGCTTATTGGGGGACATGTAATTTTTTTGGTTGTAAAGTTAATATGTGTAGATTTTGAGTTATTCAACGCAATTTTCCATTTAGTAGTCCAAGCCGCTATTTCATCGACAGGATTGCAATGTCATCTGCAAATGTGGCTATGAATTAATCTCCAGATGATGGCATGTCGTATGTGTAGAGTAAATATAGGGCAGGTCTAAGTATGCTGCCTTGTGGAACCCCTGCTTTGATTGGCTTTAGATCAGAAAATTATTTTTATATTTTACTTGAAAAAATCTGTCTTGTAGGTATGACTCTATAATGTCACAGAAGTCAGGTGGAAGAATGCTTCTCAATTTTTTAACTAGACCTGCGTGCTAAACTTTGTCAAAAGCCTTAGCTACGTCAAGAAATATAGCAGAACAAACTTGTTGGTTTTCAAGGGATTTTTCAATTTTACTAGTTATTTGATGAATTTTTTCAGTGGTGGAATGTTGAGCGCGAAAGCCAAATTGGTGTTGCGGGATAAGATTCGATTCAATAGAGAGCTGTAAGCGTTGCAGTAGTACTTTCTCAAAAACTTTTGAAATCGTCGGCAGTAACGATATTGGCCTGTACGACGTCGACGGTTTGCTTGGTTTAGGTATCATTATGACTAATGCAACTTTCCAGCAGGTGGGTACATATTTTAGTGCAAGGCAAGCATTAATTATGTCTGCTAATCTATATAGCTTTATAAAGCTATATCTTTATAGCTTTGTAAGTCAGCCTTTTCAGAACCTCTGCAGTGATATTATCAAAACCTGGTAATTTTTTTTTTTAAGTTCACGTTGTATAATGTGTTTTATATCTTGCACTGTGACTTGAGACAATATTTCGTTGCTAGGCATATTGGAATCTTGATTCGTTATTGCGTCATCATGATCACCTGTAGAGAAAGTTGCCATTAGAGTTTCTGCAAAAGCGTTGGCTTTCTCGGAATCACTTCTATCCCACTTGCCATCTGATTTTTTAATCGGCGGGATATGTTTTATTGGCCTTTTCAATCGTTTTGTGCATTTCCACATAGAATATCCGGAACTCCCCTCCGTGCTTAGGCTGGTAACATACGAATTGATAGAATCATCTTTAAACGCTCTTAAAGACCGTTCTAAAGTTTGGCTTGCATTATTGAAGTTGTGTTTGTCAGCGGGTGATCAGGTAAGTTGCCATTTTTTTCTTAATCTACGTTTTTGGACTATTAGATCTCGTAAGTCGCGTGGGTAATTCACGCCGAATAATTTTCTCCTACTCTGAGGTGGGCTCTCCCATGCAGATTTTTGTATAGTCTTAGTAAACTTAAGCGATTCGATTTCTATGTCATCGGTGTTGTATATATTTGCCTCAGACTCAATGTGCTCATCTAATTTCTTGCGAAAGTGTACTCAATCGGTGCTGCCGTTGGTTAGAAAGGGAGTTTATTCTTTGTACATAATATCGTCACTGAAGGTTAAATAAACTGGAGAGTGATCCGAGCTTAGATCTAAGCCTTCCTCTATATGTAAAAAGTTGGCTGATATTTTGTTAATTATAAAGAAATGCAATAAATTTGGAGTCATATCACAATCAGTCGGTCAGTATGTTGGTTTTGCTGTAGATATTGCGTCCCATTTTTTTTCTTAGTGCGTAAGATAGCGCTCGGTCTAAAGTCTCCACCAATAATACATTTATGTCCATAGCGTGCAAGAAGTTGCTTATAGTCTTCTGTAGTAACTGTGTGCCTTGGTGGACTGTATAGTGCACCAACTATAAGAAATTCCTGTTCCATTTTTACGCTTATATTTGTTATTTGAAATTTATCAGTACAAATGTGCTCTTCCTCATGGTGTTGCATATTTTTTCTTATAATAACTGCACTTCCGCCCCTTGCGTTGTTGCTGGGATGAATTGTGTGGTATAGAGTAAAATTCTTAAAGTTCATGTAGGACTCATTAGTAAAATGTGTTTCGTATATTAGACAAATGTCAATGTTTTCGGTTTCTAGAACAGCTTCAAGCTCATTTTTATGTTTTATCAACCCGCTTGCATTCCATGTCATGTTACGTAACGCTTTCATCATTGTTAATACACCTAATTCTCTTTTTACACGATAGATACGTTCCCAAAGAATTCGTGTAAAAAAAAATTCGTGTAAAAAGAGAATTAGGTGAAAACAATACTAAAAAATTCTTTTTAGAGTTCACTAAAGAATTTATTTCGTGTTTACACATTTTAATTCTTTAAATATATTATAAGAAATAAATTGTTCTTTGAAAAAAAGAAAATAATATCTGAAATTCATTAATATAAAACAAGTAAAAATAATATAAACATAAAAAACTTTTATGCATTGTCACTTTCTGACAATAAACGCATACGTTTGCGTAAGACTAGAATATCACTGCCATCACTAGAATTATTTTGTTCATCATCTTGTGAAATTGTTTCTGGATTATCATCTCTAGGCTCCTGTGTTGATAATTCAGTAGTTTTTAGAAGGAAATCAGTCATTAAAGATTGTGTTTGATTTCGTAATAAACCTTTATAAAGTTCCCTGTAAGATGCCATTAATGATTTCAGTTCACGTTGAAATTTTGCAGCTCGTTCCTCATCAGGATCATGTTGTTGAAAATGATTACCTAATTTTCTGGCAAGATCAAGACCTTCTTTAATTAGAGTTGCATTTAAAATGGGAGGATCTTCTTCGTCATTATCCCTATGTTTTCTGTCTTGATGAGTCTCAAGGGTGAGGTCTATAATTTCATTTTCGCTCAAGCTTTTATCAGCTAATAATTCCTCTATATCGGCAAATGATAGATCATCGAATCCATCTCCACCAATTGTATGTGCCAGCGTTGTGATGTCAGTAAAAACAGCGTTATTATGGATGACAGGATCAGGATCTTTGCTTTTGACACATTCTGGCCAAATATTTTTCCAACATGAGTTCAAGGTTGATGGCTTTAAGTCAGCTAACGCTAACCCAACTTGATTAATGCAGTCCATAATAGAAAATTTTTTCCACATATCAATGACTGTTAAATCCTCATTATGGTCTAGTTTGTCTACCACGTATTGGAATGAACGTTTTATGTAGTACTTTTTAAAAGTAGCAATGATCCCTTGGTCTAGCGGTTGTATTAAGGATGTAGTGTTAGGCGGAAGATAGCAAAATTGCACATTTGGGTGCTCCAAGAGCGGATGGCAAGGTGCATTGTCTATAATTAAAAGAACTTTAAATTCTAGACATTTTGCATTCATGTAGCGTCTAACTTCTGAAATGAAGTATTTCTGGAACCATTCTGTAAAGATTGCACTGGTCATCCATGCCTTTTTGTTTGCTGTCCAGTGAATTGGCAGTTTATTGAAATCTATACTTTTCATCGAGCGTGGTCTTAAAGCACGATTTACTAGCATTGGTTTTAACATACGTTCTCCTGAAGCATTGGAACAAAACAACAATGTTACACGGTCCTTTGCTACTTTTAAACCACCGGCAGTTTTCTGCGATTTTGCAACATAAGTTCTGCTCGGCATTTTTTTCCAAAAGAGGCCACTTTCATCTACATTCCAAACTTGATCTGGGGTGTATCCTCCATCTTCAATAATTTTTCCAAGTTTTTCAGGAAATTTTTTGGCAGCCAATTCATCTGCAGACGCAGTTTCTCCCTTAATTTTTACATTATGGAGAGCATGTCGTTTAAGAAAACCTGTCATCCAACCTGTACTTGCAGAAAATTCGGATTGTTTTGACTGAGATGAAGTGCCTGGCTCAACTTCTTTAATACGTTTATAAATTCTTAATGCAGTTTGTTTGATAGCAATTCCATCTACTGGTATTCTTTTTTGTGATTTATCTTCAATCCACATTACCAAAGCTTTTTCCATCTTCTCTTTGACAACATCTCTTATGTATGACGATGATTTAGCACTTATTTTCGTTCCAGAACATACCGATTTTCTAATCGCAGTTTCATTTTTCTTGATCGTTCTTATGGTAGCTTCATGAATACCAAAATGCTTTCCTACAGCCGTTGCTCCTTGTCCTGTTGTAAGTTGATCTAAAATTTTAATTTTAGTATCTAAACTGATCGCCTTCCTCTTGGCTTTTATTACAGGTGAATTATGTGACATTGTGTTAAGGCTACCAAAATATTTTTCATATTAATAATGCAAAGATTTGAAAATTATTTAAAGCTTACCTGTTATTGAGTTAATAAATCTATACGAGCACTAACTTTATTTTACTTATAATGTTTTAAATACTCACAACAACTAAGCGTCTTTTCTTTTCAACTCTCAAAACCAAACTAAATTGCGTAAAAAGTACATTACGTCTTTACTCTATGCATAATTCGGGGAATCTCACTCATATACACATATTTTTATAGCAACAGCTGTACACGATAACAGCCCAAAGCCGCTCATCCTGTATAGATGCGATTACATGCTGATATTCTAAGATCCTAAACAAATAACCTAAACCGATATGCTAAAACAAAAATCCCGAACAATGAATCCGATTTGCTCTATGAGATTCAAGAAAAATTCATAAAATATTGAAAATCGTGTTAAATGTAAATTGAAATTGAAATGAAATGAAATTCGTGTAAAAAAAAATTTTTTTTCTCTTTTTAACTCGTGTTAAATCAAATTCGTGTAAAAAAAAATCGTGTAAAAAGAGAATTAGGTGTACATACTTTTTTCAATATCGACAAGTCCGCGCTCTAGCTGCTTGTTAAAAGCTTCTTGTTTTTGCATGAATGTTTGTAATAAGTATAATATATTGGGTTTATGTCCACGTGAAACATTCTCGTTTGTATCTTTAACGACTTCAGCAAATGTTCTTCCTCCATTCAGATTACGTGCTGCGGGTGGATGCTGAGGGGGTATTGTAGGGCAACTATTTTGGTTTTGGTTAAGTTCCTTCTTACGTTGATCACACATTTTCTGCAACTCTCTGCCGACAGCACAACCACGGTAATTGGCAGGGTGTTCTTCACCACAGTTGCATCATTTCGGTTTTTGCGCTCACAATTTTCGGTTTTGTGTTTGCCTGCACATCTGACGCATCTCGGATCCTTGCCGCAATAATTTTTTGTGTGTCCAATTTTTGCACTGCAGTATAAGTTTGCTGTTTCTTACCGGCTCAATTTTGACTATAGAGTGTAGAATGCTTCGTATGCCATGGATTTTGTTTACGTCTTCAGACGACTCGAACGAGAACATAAATAGGTTGAGAGTTTTTTTGACGTGATAACGTCTTATAATTCGATTTAGCCGGCTGCACGCACGAAAAAATGTGTCGTTATCTTGCTCATGGTCGTTACCTTGAATGAACTGCAAGCGAAAGCGCGGAACGAACGACAAAGCAAACCAAGCAAACGAACGGCAACGTTCGACATCTTGCTCTCTCCTACTTAAGTGAGCGAATATATGTATGTATATGAGCATATGTACATATATAAATTCACGTATTTGTATTTGCATATGTCTTCTTATTGATTATTATTAATTTGATTTACTTAAATAATTTAAAATAAAACCAAGTTTGTTAATAATACCTGTTGTTTTAATGTTATTATTATAAATTTTTTTATTATATATGAAGGAAAAAATGTATGGTAATATTTACCACATACCTTATAAGATATGTTGTATACTAATATATGTATATAAACATGCATAAACATATACAATTGCATTGTACTATTTGACTCCTGAGATCATAATTGGCGGAGGTTTTCTGATTGTTTTTCGCCTTTCATTCGCTATTTGCTGAGAAATTTGTTTCATTTGAGAACTTTAGGCTGCTTCATCATCATTATTATCCACTTCTGGTGAGGACTCTGCTTTGCGCTTTTTATTTCTATTTCTCTTTTTATGTTTTTAAACGATCCAATTTGTCTCATTGGCAAGTTCTTCTTCATCAGTACAATGAACGACTTTAGAAGTTGTTTGGTTTACATTTGAATTCATCTTATTTTCGATCTGCGATTTTAGTTTTTGGTTTTCATTCGTTAGCTGGGCAACCTCTGCCTGTAGTTTCCTGCATAAAGTCTCTAACTCTGACACTTTTTAATAAGAACATTTTTATTTTCACCACCAATGTGGCTCGTGCTTGCATCTAAATCCATCAAAGATGGATTTTGTAGTATAGTTTTAGGCTGTTTCGGTTAAAGCTTCGACGCACCCAACAGCAGAGCGTTTGCTCCATATTTCTTTGCGTTCCTCAAACTTCTAATGATTTCGCCGCAAAATAGCTGTTTTAGCAGAGAATGTTAATGCAATGAGAATGAGCAAATGTTAAAAGAGCTTTTTTCGAGTTCTAATTTATAGATTCATAATAAGGTCATTTCAAATTCAACTATCTTCACGAGTGGGGAATTGCAGATATTTACCACGCGAGTGATCCAAGTGGAGGGTTTCTATATTTACTTACCACGCTAGGACAAGAATTCAGATATTTTCTGCGTTTACCAAACTACTGAGGAAGTTCATAAGATTTTTCGACACAGTACTAAGGAAATCGAAGCGAATAAATTTGCCATTAAGAAGGCCTCGCGGCAGTTAGTTTGTGGTGCAGAAGCTAAAGTCGGCGGAATTATTCGTTTTGTTTTTTGGCACGTATATAATTCAGGTTCAAGTCCTGAAGTCATATTTTTTTTCTTACACATTTTTTTTTACAATTCAAACCAGGAAAGTTTGGTAAAATTTTTGAGTTTATTTTAATTAAAATTTCTTTAAAATACTGTTTTTTTTATATTTTATAAATGGAAATTTCTTTTCGGTATAAAATAGTTCATACTTTTATATAAATCAATCAAAACAGAAAATATGTACATATATCTATAATCTATTTCATCAAATCCACATTATATTGATGAGAAAATATCATTCTAATATCCGTCCAGAAAGCCAAACGCATATTCATATAATTACGCATACAAACTTTCAACTAACGCGGAATATGTGCATATAAAACTGCGAATCGAATAAATGAGTGATTTAGAAAATATCATTAATAATTGTAGATTAGCGCAATCGTGAAAAACGTGTCGTATATGCAGTACATCGTCTCATATTTGACTCAGGTTCAAGTCCTGTGCACAGTTTTTTGTTCGATATTTTTATTTCATTTTTTATATTTGGTTTAATTGAAATTGATTTAAAATAGTGTATTCAGGTTTTTCTAATACCTGTTTTTTATAAATTTATTTTCTATATAACATTATTAATACTTCATTTGAATTAATTTATATGTAAAACAGCCATAATGGCAATCATATGAATATGCATTCCTATATTTAATCTCTTCAGTCAAATCTGAACTACTTACATACACATATTGATGAGAAAATATTCTAATATCCATGGATGCATCCAGAAAGCCAAACGCGCATACACGCATATGTATATAAATATATGCAAACCTTCAACGAACGCAAAATGTATGCATATAAAAAACAACAACTGCGACCGTCTTCTTGTCCGTCAGTGAAAAGATGGGATATGTATACCCTATGAGCAAAAAGAACCGGGAAGGTGATGTTGACTGTTTTCTTCGATTGCCAAGGCATAGTCCATGAGTACCTTCCATCGGGCCAGACAGTCAATAGAGAATATTATTTATCCGTTTTGAAACCTTAGAGAGATGCTGTGTGTTGCAAACCGCCGGAAATCTGAGCAAACAATTCTCAGATTTTGCATGGTGATAACGCGCCATCGCACTGATCAAAGAGAATACAAATCGGCCTGCCGGGGGTGTTTGGAGGACTGGGTTAAACGTTGGCAAATGTGTGTTGCTTCAGACGGGGCAAATTTTGAAGGAAATAATATAAATTTGCCTTAAATTTAACTCTGTTTTGTTTAATTTAAACATTCCCGGTACTTTCTGATCATAAGGTACATATATGCGGCTTTGCGGACAGCAATATGTGATTCGCTGGAAGTCGCATTAACTCGCGACTGTCGCACAGTTAGAAGACATATTTACATACATGACAAAAATTTAAGATTTATCAAATATTGGCAAATAATTCCACGCGAAATATTCCAATATTGACTATTTTCGAATGGTCGCGAAAATTGGCATATGGGCGGCTCGTTTTATGAATGAAATTGTACATTACGTCTTTACTCTATGCATAATTCGGGGAATCGCACTCATATACACATATTTTTATAGCAACAGCTGTACACGATAACAGCCCAAAGCCGCTCATCCTGTATAGATGCGATTACATGCTGATATTCTAAGATCCTAAACAAATAACCTAAACCGATATGCTAAAACAAAAATCCCGAACAATGAATCCGATTTGCTCTATGAGATTCAAGAAAAATTCATAAAATATTGAAAATCGTGTTAAATGTAAATTGAAATTGAAATGAAATGAAATTCGTGTAAAAAAAAATTTTTTTTCTCTTTTTAACTCGTGTTAAATCAAATTCGTGTAAAAAAAAATCGTGTAAAAAGAGAATTAGGTGTACATACTTTTTTCAATATCGACAAGTCGGCGCTCTAGCTGCTTGTTAAAAGCTTCTTGTTTTTGCATGAATGTTTGTAATAAGTATAATATATTGGGTTTATGTCCACGTGAAACATTCTCGTTTGTATCTTTAACGACTTCAGCAAATGTTCTTCCTCCATTCAGATTACGTGCTGCGGGTGGATGCTGAGGGGGTATTGTAGGGCAACTATTTTGGTTTTGGTTAAGTTCCTTCTTACGTTGATCACACATTTTCTGCAACTCTCTGCCGACAGCACAACCACGGTAATTGGCAGGGTGTTCTTCACCACAGTTGCATCATTTCGGTTTTTGCGCTCACAATTTTCGGTTTTGTGTTTGCCTGCACATCTGACGCATCTCGGATCGTTGCCGCAATAATTTTTTGTGTGTCCAATTTTTGCACTGCAGTATAAGTTTGCTGTTTCTTACCGGCTCAATTTTGACTATAGAGTGTAGAATGCTTCGTATGCCATGGATTTTGTTTACGTCTTCAGACGACTCGAACGAGAACATAAATAGGTTGAGAGTTTTTTTGACGTGATAACGTCTTATAATTCGATTTAGCCGGCTGCACGCACGAAAAAATGTGTCGTTATCTTGCTCATGGTCGTTACCTTGAATGAACTGCAAGCGAAAGCGCGGAACGAACGACAAAGCAAACCAAGCAAACGAACGGCAACGTTCGACATCTTGCTCTCTCCTACTTAAGTGAGCGAATATATCGCACCCTAAATACAAAAGGGTCACAACTCAAAATTTTCCACACTCGAGCTTGACTTGTTTACAGTAGCACAAAAAAAAAACTATGTGACATATGACGCTGAAATTTGCCATGTAAGCTTATAACAGTCCTACCAAAAAACAAAAAATTTATTTTTGCCATATGTCATCCGCGCACCGTTTTATTGATAACGTCTCGTTCATATTTGAGCAGAAGTACATTTTGAGTTGTGACCCTTTTGTATTTAGGGTGCGATATGTATGTATATGAGCATATGTACATATATAAATTCACGTATTTGTATTTGCATATGTCTTCTTATTGATTATTATTAATTTGATTTACTTAAATAATTTAAAATAAAACCAAGTTTGTTAATAATACCTGTTGTTTTAATGTTATTATTATAAATTTTTTTATTATATATGAAGGAAAAAATGTATGGTAATATTTACCACATACCTTATAAGATATGTTGTATACTAATATATGTATATAAACATGCATAAACATATACAATTGCATTGTACTATTTGACTCCTGAGATCATAATTGGCGGAGGTTTTCTGATTGTTTTTCGCCTTTCATTCGCTATTTGCTGAGAAATTTGTTTCATTTGAGAACTTTAGGCTGCTTCATCATCATTATTATCCACTTCTGGTGAGGACTCTGCTTTGCGCTTTTTATTTCTATTTCTCTTTTTATGTTTTTAAACGATCCAATTTGTCTCATTGGCAAGTTCTTCTTCATCAGTACAATGAACGACTTTAGAAGTTGTTTGGTTTACATTTGAATTCATCTTATTTTCGATCTGCGATTTTAGTTTTTGGTTTTCATTCGTTAGCTGGGCAACCTCTGCCTGTAGTTTCCTGCATAAAGTCTCTAACTCTGACACTTTTTAATAAGAACATTTTTATTTTCACCACCAATGTGGCTCGTGCTTGCATCTAAATCCATCAAAGATGGATTTTGTAGTATAGTTTTAGGCTGTTTCGGTTAAAGCTTCGACGCACCCAACAGCAGAGCGTTTGCTCCATATTTCTTTGCGTTCCTCAAACTTCTAATGATTTCGCCGCAAAATAGCTGTTTTAGCAGAGAATGTTAATGCAATGAGAATGAGCAAATGTTAAAAGAGCTTTTTTCGAGTTCTAATTTATAGATTCATAATAAGGTCATTTCAAATTCAACTATCTTCACGAGTGGGGAATTGCAGATATTTACCACGCGAGTGATCCAAGTGGAGGGTTTCTATATTTACTTACCACGCTAGGACAAGAATTCAGATATTTTCTGCGTTTACCAAACTACTGAGGAAGTTCATAAGATTTTTCGACACAGTACTAAGGAAATCGAAGCGAATAAATTTGCCATTAAGAAGGCCTCGCGGCAGTTAGTTTGTGGTGCAGAAGCTAAAGTCGGCGGAATTATTCGTTTTGTTTTTTGGCACGTATATAATTCAGGTTCAAGTCCTGAAGTCATATTTTTTTTCTTACACATTTTTTTTTACAATTCAAACCAGGAAAGTTTGGTAAAATTTTTGAGTTTATTTTAATTAAAATTTCTTTAAAATACTGTTTTTTTTATATTTTATAAATGGAAATTTCTTTTCGGTATAAAATAGTTCATACTTTTATATAAATCAATCAAAACAGAAAATATGTACATATATCTATAATCTATTTCATCAAATCCACATTATATTGATGAGAAAATATCATTCTAATATCCGTCCAGAAAGCCAAACGCATATTCATATAATTACGCATACAAACTTTCAACTAACGCGGAATATGTGCATATAAAACTGCGAATCGAATAAATGAGTGATTTAGAAAATATCATTAATAATTGTAGATTAGCGCAATCGTGAAAGACGTGTCGTATATGCAGTACATCGTCTCATATTTGACTCAGGTTCAAGTCCTGTGCACAGTTTTTTGTTCGATATTTTTATTTCATTTTTTATATTTGGTTTAATTGAAATTGATTTAAAATAGTGTATTCAGGTTTTTCTAATACCTGTTTTTTATAAATTTATTTTCTATATAACATTATTAATACTTCATTTGAATTAATTTATATGTAAAACAGCCATAATGGCAATCATATGAATATGCATTCCTATATTTAATCTCTTCAGTCAAATCTGAACTACTTACATACACATATTGATGAGAAAATATTCTAATATCCATGGATGCATCCAGAAAGCCAAACGCGCATACACGCATATGTATATAAATATATGCAAACCTTCAACGAACGCAAAATGTATGCATATAAAAAACAACAACTGCGACCGTCTTCTTGTCCGTCAGTGAAAAGATGGGATATGTATACCCTATGAGCAAAAAGAACCGGGAAGGTGATGTTGACTGTTTTCTTCGATTGCCAAGGCATAGTCCATGAGTACCTTCCATCGGGCCAGACAGTCAATAGAGAATATTATTTATCCGTTTTGAAACCTTAGAGAGATGCTGTGTGTTGCAAACCGCCGGAAATCTGAGCAAACAATTCTCAGATTTTGCATGGTGATAACGCGCCATCGCACTGATCAAAGAGAATACAAATCGGCCTGCCGGGGGTGTTTGGAGGACTGGGTTAAACGTTGGCAAATGTGTGTTGCTTCAGACGGGTCAAATTTTGAAGGAAATAATATAAATTTGCCTTAAATTTAACTCTGTTTTGTTTAATTTAAACATTCCCGGTACTTTCTGATCATAAGGTACATATATGCGGCTTTGCGGACAGCAATATGTGATTCGCTGGAAGTCGCATTAACTCGCGACTGTCGCACAGTTAGAAGACATATTTACATACATGACAAAAATTTAAGATTTATCAAATATTGGCAAATAATTCCACGCGAAATATTCCAATATTGACTATTTTCGAATGGTCGCGAAAATTGGCATATGGGCGGCTCGTTTTATGAATGAAATTGAAATATGAGCTCTAACCTATGAATGAACTCTTTGTTTTGTTCTAAATTGTTCAGCGCCGTCGCTGATAGAATCATGGCCGCTGCGACTGCGTCTACGAATGTATTTTGTTTTTGTAGTCGCTAGGCTTAGATTTTAGCTTTGGGCGACATGCGCATGTGAGGTATGTGTTTTTGTTGTGTTCTAGAACATTTTAGAATGTGCGGTGGCAAAGCGGCCATGGCGTTGCGCTTGCTGTTGCTTTTGCGTCTATCAAAGTATTGTGTTTTTGTAAGTACAATATTAGGAATATCGACTGGTGAAAGACAAAAGTACACGGAAGCAAGAAGGGAGCGCTGTGCTCGCGCATATGTATATGTATGCTTGAATGTATGAACGTGCATGGATGTAGTAACATATGAATACAATTATTTTGTAGGAAGTTTAGAAGGCAAGTAGGTATATATGTATGTATGTATATATGCTAGGACATAAAGTGGATATATATACATACATAGAGCAGAATTGTTTTTGCACTTGTTAGGAAGAAACTCGTTCACTAGTGCGTATGTGTATTTGATTTCTTGTAAGAATGTGATGTGCTGTGACATGTGTACATACATAAGTCAAGGTTATTTGGGCATACATGCATATGTACATATGTATGAAAGGAAGATGATGTTCTTGCGCTTGTGCATTATTGTTTTTCATATACAAATGTACATACATACATATGTATGCCCTGCCATGAGAATAGTACACAAACGTCACCCAGGCCAAGAAATGCAACAGGAACTAAACGCCAAAAGGCTAGCACTGAGGATTCTCCGAGAAGTAAAACGGAAAAAGCAGAAGCAGTGAGAAGAACGCAATCGGTGGTGGAAGTTCATGTACCAGCTTCTTCTCACCCAGCCCAGCAGAAGCCAACAAATGAGTGGACACTGGTAAAAAACAAAAACCCAAAAAAGGCCAAACATGTTATTAGTAAAAGTACGGGAAGAGTAAGACCCGATGCCATAATAATTGAAAAAACGGGTAACTGTTCTTACGCTGATATTTTAAAGAAAGTGAAAAGCGACGAAAAATTCAAGAATTTCGCTGAATCAGTTTCGAAAATAAGGAGAACCCAAAAAGGCGATCTCTTAATCGAACTGACGAAATCGTGTAAAAAATCTACTGATTTCAAAACTATCGTGGGTGCCACCCTAGGTAGCGAAGCAACAGTGAAGGCGCTTACTCATCGCATCACAATAGAATGCAAGGATATCGATGAAGTGACCTCCAAGGAAGAGGTGCATAACGCGATTAAATCTTTGCCTGGTTTTGACGACGTGGAGTTGGCAGATATAACTGGACTCCGAGCAGCCTATGCGGGCACTCAAACGGCCACCATTAGCCTGCCAGCTCTGAAAGCCAAAAAGCTAATGGAGATTGGCAAAGTCAAAATTGGATGGGTCGTCTGTCGCTTACGAGAACGTGTCTCTTTACAAAGATGCTATAGATGCCTAGAATACGGCCACATGTCGCGCACCTGTGCTAGTTCTTTCGATAGATCTAAGCAGTGCAGGAAATGTGGTGTTGACGGTCACTTCGCTAAGGATTGTCAAAATAGCCCGAAATGTGTGCTCTGCGAGACTGACAGAAGGGAGAACATCAACCATATTACCGGGAGCTATAGGTGCCCTGCATTCAGGAGAGCTCTAACAAATAAAAGCAAATGAGAATTGTTCAGATAAATCTTAACCACTGTGAGGCCGCCCAAGACCTATTATCACAAAGAGTTAAAGAAATTAAAGCGGATATTGCCATTATAAGTGAGCCCTACAGGGGTGAAAACCACAGCACTTGGGCCTCTGACAGCAAAAACTGCGCGGCCATCTGGCTTTGTGGAGAGCTCGCTTTCCAATAGAATAATAGCGCTGGCGAAGGGTTCGTGCGATCCAAAATAAATGGAATCAATTTCGTCAGTTGCTACGCAAGACCCAGTTTGACTACAGTGCAGTACGAACAGCTTCTTCAAAACATTGTTCTGGAAGCTATTGGAAAATCGCCTTTAATAATAGCGGGCGATTTCAACGCCTGGGCAACCGAATGGGTTAGCCGGCGCACAAACAAAAGAGGAGAGATGCTTCTTGAAGCATTCGCTCCTCTCCACATTACTGTTCTAAATAGCGGGTCAACTTTCACCTACCGTAAGATGGGAATAGGGTCAGTCATAGATATTACCCTGGCAAATGATTCCCTTGCTCAAAAGATCAAATGGAGGGTGAGTGAGGGCTACACGCACAGTGACCATCAAGCTATCGTAATGGACATCAATGAAAGGAGGCTAAAAATTGCACCCAAGCCGACAGGTCCAAAGTGGAAGGACGCGATGCTTGATAGCGAAGCCCTAACATATATGATTGAGCAACTACAAACCCCTGCTGGTTCTGCTGAGAATAGGACGAAACTCCTAGTAGAAGGACTAAGAGAAGCTTGCGACGCCTCCATGCCCAGGCGAGTAATGCACCAACACATATACCCATGCTACTGGTGGAACGAAAATATCAAATCACTAAGATCTCAATGCCTCCGCGCTAGACGCAAGATGCAGCGCAGTAGAGGGAGACCTGACTTTGTTGAAAATGTTCAAAACCTTAGATCAGCCAGGCAGGCGCTAAAAAAAGCCATTAAAACTAGCAAGCAAGAAAGTTTCAAGAAGCTTTGTGAGGAAGCTGATATCAACCCCTGGGGCACCGCGTACCGGGTGGTATTATCCAAAACGAAAAGTGTACACACACCCCAAATTACTTGCCCAATTAGGCTGCGCAAAATTGTTACTACTCTTTTTCCTCAAAGATCCGAAAACATTTTGCCATCCTACATACAACACGAAGCAAGCGACATCCCTCGTGTCACCGAGCAAGAACTCCAGGCGGCGTGTAATAAAATAAAGCCTAAGAAAGCTCCAGGCCCAGATGGCATACCAAATAGAGCCCTGATATTAGCAATTTCCAAACGTCCGGGCATATTTCAAGCAGTCTTCCAAACCTGCCTTAACGAAGGCACTTTCCCAAAGAGGTGGAAGAAGCAAACACTTGTGCTTTTACCCAAGGGCAACAAAAAGCCTGGCGAGCCCGAGTCTTACCGACCAATATGTCTACTAGACACAATGGGGAAAATTCTGGAGAGAATTATTTGCGACAGGCTGTCGTCTTTCGCTGAAGACAAAGGTATTCTATCCACTTACCAGTTTGGCTTCAGAAAATCCCGCTCAACAGTGGATGCTATCAAATGCGTGGTAGATTTAGCAACAGAAGCCATTGAAGGCAAGAGATGGCGCGGCGGGAAAAAAGAATACTGCGCTGTGGTAACTCTGGACGTTAGAAATGCTTTTAACACAGCTAGTTGGCAGCGTATACTAGAAACCCTCGCAAAAATAGGGTCGCCTAGTTATATAATCAAAATAATTGAGAGCTATTTCAGGGACCGTAAACTGAGGTATAGAAGTGACAAAGGCGTTGAGGAGTATATCGTATCAGCAGGGGTTCCTCAAGGATCAGTTCTGGGCCCACTGCTATGGAACCTAATGTACGACGGGGTTCTAAGACTGAATATGCCCCCCAGAACTAAAGTCATTGGATTCGCGGATGACATCGCGGTGGTAATGGTAGCAAAACATATCCACGAAATTGAGAGGATCGCAAGCGAATCAGTAAGCAGGATCAAGACTTGGCTAAGGTCTATGAAGCTGGAATTAGCTGAGCATAAGACCGATGTAGTTCTAATAAGCAGCAGGAAGATAGTAGAAACTATAAGTGTAAATGTTGGGTCTGTAACCATTACTTCAAAACCTGCTATAAAATATCTAGGAGTGATGG
Source organism: Anastrepha obliqua (assembly GCF_027943255.1). NCBI lineage: Eukaryota > Metazoa > Arthropoda > Insecta > Diptera > Tephritidae > Anastrepha > Anastrepha obliqua. The sequence continues at coordinate 317,158 of NC_072897.1, forward strand.
TTGACAGCCGTTTAAACTTCAAAACACACCTGGAGTACGCTGTAAAGAAGGCATCGAGTGTGCAGGCCTGCCTGTCGCGAATCATGCCAAACAATGGCGGACCTAGCCACAGCAAAAGAATGCTATATAGCAGGGTAGTCAGCTCGGTTCTTTTGTATGCCGCACCGATCTGGGCTGATGCACTGAACTTAAATAGCTTCACAAAAAAACTGACAGCCGTCTATCGGCTAAGCGCTTTGCGAACTATCTGCGGCTTCCGTACAATTTCGGATGATGCTTCCTTCGTTATAGCAGGGCTAGTCCCCGTGGACATCTTGGCGAAAGAAATGCAGAGAGTGTACATAAGGCTATCTGAACACGACAGTAGAGCAAGTCGTAAAACTATTGCAGAGGAAGAAAGACGTCGTTCGATCGCCCACTGGCAAGACCGGTGGAACAGATCACCGAAAGGTAGATGGACGCATGGGCTAATACCCATCCTTACGACGTGGTTAGAAAGGAAGCATGGGGAAACAAACTTCCACCTAACCCAATTTCTTTCAGGGCACGGAGTATTTCGAAAATACCTCCATATATTCGGCCATGACAGTTCCCCAAACTGCCCAATCTGCACGGATAGGGAAGAAGACGCTGATCACGTCTTGTTCCAATGCCCACGCTATGCTCCCGAAACTTGTGGTATTTTAAACGGAGAAAATATTATAGATTTTATGCTAAAATCGAGCGATAACTGGAAGCGAATCTGCGCGCATGCAAAATATATCCACAATGATCTAAGACGCGCGGAGGTTCGTAGACGAAGTAACTAGCAGCCTATGAGCTAACCAGCCCCGTGAGGTAATTCCTTCCTGGTCAGTTCCGCGGGGAGAGTGGTAGAGTGGAGAGGTGTTTAGTACGTAGGTGTAGCTGTGAGGCTACAAGTCGTGTATACTGCTATGCCGGTATAGCAGTACTCATGAGAGTTTCCTCTTCATATGTATGTAAATGCTGTCGAAACTATAAATTGACATACAATATAAAATAAGTGTTGATTTATCTTAAACCGTTTTTTTTTTTCTTAATGCAAATACCTCCTATTGACATGTACATACATATTATGTATGTATATTGTCATATACCATCATTTATGTACATATAGAGTATACGTTCATTTATGAATGTATGTAATGAAAAATTTCATGAATTACTTTCAGAACTTTATTAAAATTAATTCGCGTCGCGCGCATGCGCAAAACCTTGGTTCACAACGCAGGCGCAGAAATAAACGCACTGCGTATTTATCCTCCCCATGTGACTCGGCATCAATTCTCGGCGCCAATTTTTTTTTATTTTTTTAAATGTGTTTTTTTAATGTAATCGTAAAAAATTTTTAATAAATTTTATGTATCCGCTTATCGTTTCAAAAGTAACAAAATGGTAAAAAAATAAGCAGTCGAAGAAATAAACGCACCGCCTATTTTTCCTCGCCACATGTTAGACTCGATTTCAATTCCCAGTGCAAACCTTTTTTTATTAATTTTATTTTTTTTAATTCGTTTTTTTTTTATGTAATTAAAAAAAATTATGTAATAAATTTTACGTATTCGCTTATTATTTCAAAAAATATGAAAATAGTAAAAATTTAATTAGTTTAATGTACTTATCCTCCCCACGTGACTCGCCATCAATTCTCGGTGCAAATTTTTTTTTTTCGTTTTTAAATTTTTTTTTTATGTAATCGTAAAAAAATTTTGAATAAATTTTATGTATCCGCTTATCATTTTAAAAGTAACAAAATGGTCAAAAAATAAGCAGTCGAAGAAATAAACGCACCGCCTATTTTTCCTCGCCCGTGGCGGTGCAAGCTTTTTTTATAAATTTTATTTTTTAAAATGGTTTTTTTTTTTAATGTAATTGAAAAAAAAAAAATTATGTAATAAATTTTACGTATTCGCTTATTATTTCAAAAATACGAAAATAGTACAAATTTAATTGGTTTAATGTCGAGGTGAGAAATGTGTTGTGTGTTGAGGTGAAAGATGTGTGGTGTTTCTAATTTTTGTGTGGGCAAAAGTCAGTGAGGTGTCTATAAACTCGGTGTGCTAAATGACCTTATTACAAATCTTTCAGATCTCAATTGTACTAAAAAAAGCTTACAGTAACATTTGCACCTTCTCATTGCATTAACATTCTCTGGTTTTAGTAACAAATCACTTCCTAATAAAAGAATTTGTTTGTTGATTCAGAGAATGTTAATGCAATGAGAAGGAGCAAATGTTAAAAGAGCTTTTTTCGAGTTCTAATTTATAGATTCATAATAAGGTCATTTCAAATTCAACTTTCCTGAATAGGTCGGAATTGCAGATATTTACCACGCGAGTGACGCGAGTGGAGGGTTTCTATATTTACTTACCACGCTAGGCCAAGAATTCAGATATTTTCTGCGTTTACCATACTACTGAGGACGTTCATAAGATTTTTCGGCACACTACTAAGGAAATCGAAGCGAATAAATTTGCGATTAAGAAGGCCGCGCGGTAGTTAGTTTGTGGTGCAGAAGCTAAAGTCGGCGAAGTTATTCGTTTTGTGTTTTTGCACGTATTTAATTCAGGTTCAAGTCCTGAAGTCATATTTTTTTTCTTGCACATTTTTTTTTTTACAATTCAAACCAGGAAAGTTTGGTAAAATTTTTGAGTTTATTTTAATTAAAATTTCTTTAAAATACTGTTTTTTGTATTTTATAAATGGAAATTTCTTTTCGGTATAAAATAGTTCATACTGGATATGACCTGATTTTTATATAAATCAATCAAAACAGAAAATATGTACATATGTCTATAATCTATTTCATCAAATCCAAATTATATTGATGAGAAAATATCATTCTAATATCCGTCCAGAAAGCCAAACGCGCATATACAGATGCATATGCATATAATTACGCATACAAACTTTCAACTAACGCAGAATATGTACATATAAAACTGCGAATCGAATAAATGAGTGATTTAGAAAAGATCATTAATAATTGTAGATTAGCGCAATCGTGAAAGACGTGTCGTATATGCAGTACGTAGTCTCATGTTTGACTCAGGTTCAAATCCTGTGCGCAGTTCTTTATTCGATATTTTTATTTCATTTTTTATATTTGGTTTAATTGAAATTGATTTAAAATAGTGTATTCAGGTTTTTCTAATACCAGTTATTTAGAAATTTATTTTCTATATAACATTATTCATTTGAATTGATTTATATGTAAAACAGCCATAAAGTCAATCATATGAATATGCATTCCTATATTTAATTTCTTCAGTCAAATCTGAACTACTTACATACACATATTGATGAGAAAATATTCTAATATCCATCCAGGAAGCCTAACGCGCATACTCACATATGTGTTTAAATATATGTACAAACTACCACCATTCTAACAAACCCAGAACACAAGCTTCTGCGCACACTTGACACATGGGATATGTATACCCTATGAGCAAAAAGAACCGGGAAGGTGATGTTGACTGTTTCCTTCGATTGCCAAGGCATAGTCCACCATGAGTACCTTCCATCGGGCCAGACAGTCAATAGAGAATATTATTTATCCGTTTTGAAACCTTAGAGAGATGCTGTGTGTTGCAAACCGTTCTCAGATTTTGCATGGTGATAACGCGCCATCGCACTGATCAAAGAGAATACAAATCGGCCTGCCGGGAGTGTTTGGAGGACTGGGTTAAGCGTTGGCACATGTGTGTTCCTTCAGACGGGTCATATTTTGAAGGAGATAATATAAATTTTCCTTAAATTTAACTCTGTTTTGTTTAATTTAAACATTCCCGGTACTTTCTGATCATAAGGTACATATATGCGGCTTTGCGGACAGCAATGTGTGATTCGCTGGAAGTCGCATTAACTCGCGACTGTCGCACAGTTAGAAGACATATTTACATACATATAAGGGTGCATACATACATACGGAGCCGCGGCCACTCGACATGACAAAAATTTAAGATTTATCAAATATTGGCAAATAATTCCACGCGAAATATTCCAATATTGACTATTTTCGAATGGTCGCGAAAATTGGCATATGGGCGGCTCGTTTTATGAATGAAATTGAAATATGAGCTCTAACTTATGAATGAACTTTTTGTTTTGTTCCAAATTGTTCAGCGCCGTCGCTGATAGAATCATGGCCGCTGCGACTGCGTCTACGAATGTATTTTGTTTTTGTAGCCGCTAGGCTTAGATTTTAGCTTTGGGCGACATGCGCATGTGAGGTATGTGTTTTTGTTGTGTTCTAGAACATTTTAGAATGTGTGGTGGCAAAGCGGCCATCGCGTTGTGCTTGCTGTTGCTTTTGCGTCTATCAAAGTTTTGTGTTTTTGTAAGTACAATATTTTGAATATCGACTGCTGAAAGACAAAAGTACACGGAGCAAGAAGGGAGCGCTGTGCTCGCGCATATGGATATGTATGCTTGAATGTATGAACGTGCATGGATGTAGTAACATATGAATACAATTATTTTGTAGGAAGTTTAGAAGGCAAGTAGGTATATATGTATGTATATATGCTAGGACATAATACATACATAGAGCAGAATTGTTTTTGCACTTGTTAGGAAGAAACTCGCTAGTGCGTAAGTGTATTTGTCTTGTAAGAATGTGATGTGTTGTGACTTGTGTACATACATAAGTCAAGGTTATTTGGGCATACATGCATATGTACATATGTATGAAAGGAAGATGATGTTCTTGCGCTTGTGCATTATTGTTTTTCATATACAAATGTACATACCTACATATGTATGTAAATGCTGTCGAATACATAAACTATAAATTGACATACAATATAAATTAAGTGTTGATTTATCTTAAACCGTTTTTTTTTCTTAATGCAAATACCTCCTATTGACATGTACATACATATTATGTATGTATATTGTCATGTACCATCATTTATGTACATATAGAGTATACGTTCATTTATGAATGTATGTAATGAAAAACTTCATGAATTACTTTCAGAACTTTATTAAATTAATTCGCGTCGTGCGCATGCACAAAACCTTGGTTCACAACGCAGGCGCAGAAATAAACGCACTGCGTATTTATCCTCCCCATGTGACTCGGCATCAATTCTCGGCGCCAATTTTTTTTTTCGTTTTTAAATTTTTTTTTTAATGTAATCGTAAACAAATTTTTAATAAATTTTATGTATCCGCTTATCATTTCAAAAGTAACAAAATGGTAAAAAAATAAGCAGTCGAAGAAATAAACGCACCGCCTATTTTTCCTCGCCACATGTTAGACTCGAGTTCAATTCCCAGTGCAAACTTTTTTTATAAATTTTATTTTTTAAAATCGTTTGTTTTTTTTTTAATGTAATTGAAAAAAAAAAAAATTATGTAATAAATTTTACGTATTCGCTTATTATTTCAAAAATACGAAAATAGTACAAATTTAATTGGTTTAATGTCGAGGTGAGAAATGTGCTGTGTGTTGAGGTGAAAGATGTGTGGTGTTTCTAATTTTTGTGTGGGCAAAAGTCAGTGAGGTGTCTATAAACTCGGTGTGCTAAATGACCTTATTACAAATCTTTCAGATCTCAATTGTACTAAAAAAAGCTTACAGTAACATTTGCACCTTCTCATTGCATTAACATTCTCTGGTTGATTCTTACTTGCTTTTATTCTTGGTTTATGTTGACAATAGCAGGCAACCTGCACCGTTCACGCGTAGAGCTTTTACTGTTCTTTACAGCGTTACGCTTATCGCTAGTTAAAGACAAGCTTAACGCCTTTTAATTTATATTATATTTATATTTCCGCACTATTGAAACTCGACTGCACTTGCTGACTTATCCACCAACGAGTGTAAGAATAAAACATAAATATACTTGGCTCTAGTTTTCTGCAGGATAATTTTTTTGTTGTAAAATGTAACGATGCAGAGTTTACAATTTTCATTCGTACTTTCATAAATTTCAGCAGCAGAATGAAGTGATAATATAAGAACCACAGATCTTTTATTTTTAGGCACGTAAGATTAGCCATATCAGAAAATCCAAATTGACTTGAATGTTCAGGTCGGTTTTTATCTGTGAAGGATGGAGGCATTTCTATCTTATTTTTACGCATGGTACCTACTACAGAAATATTATAATTTAGTCAAATCAGTCGACAGAGGCACACTGATGTACCAATTAGTGTAATTAGCTTATTGAGGGCATAAAACATATCAGCGTCTACAAGCGAGTAAAGTTAAATTCCGTATTTATCGCGCTTTGATTTTACGTACTGTCAAAAATGGTATTTTCCTGGGAATTGTGCCTTCATCTCATCATTTAAGATGTCCGGTCCCTTAGAATATGGTAAAATATAGTTTTTTGTAAATATTTCTAAACCTGTTCTGATTGGTGCAGTTTTGCCCAGAATATGACAAGATGTTCGTGTATATTAGCATTATCTAACAGTAATGAATTAAGCAAAAATTTTGTTCTTGTTCTTTCAGTTCGTTGTCCGCGCATCACTACGAAACGACAACACCAAATGACTTAAAAATTTTTATACATTCATATTTTCACCCAATGAAGGTTATAGGCATGTTTTTATGATGGAACTCCCTTCCCACAGTCCCAGGCCGCGCCACCACTCTCATTCGTCACTAATAATCGAATATTTGCTTAACACTAAACCTACCATGGACGGGTCAAATTACCCATTTTAAACTTTTTGTCAGAAGTTCTTAGAAATAACATTATTAAATCGTCGTTTGCCTTCACGACTTTTATTAAAAAATACAACGAATGTATTTTTCAAGATTTACTCTTCTGTTGCTAATTGTTTTACCGAGAAATATATGTGATCTTAATAGTATATATAATACTTTAAAGACGGGTCATTTGACCCACATTTGTAGGAATAGGAATACATAAAATACAGGTAGGTTTAGTGTTAAATTTAATCTAGAAAATCTTAGTTTTTCCTATTTCCCCCTAGAAATAGACTAGACTTCATAATCCTCATAAGCTGTTCAACTATGACCCAAATGCAAAGTTCAAAAACGGTTTGAGATAGAAAATTAATCAAAATAATTTTTCTTGATATTTTTCTGATAGGTTGTTTTGATTTTATTCAACGAGATTCAACGGATTCCTGGTATTGTAATAGTATGGTTATTAATAAAAAAATATTTTCTATGAAATTATTGTTTGTAATTCTTTTATATGCATATCCTAAATCCCTCAAAACTACTCCTACGCGAGCGGAGCCGTATATATTACATATAATTGGTGGGTACGTATATATAAATATATACTAGCTTTAACCCGCGGCGCCTCTCGCGTAGGAGTAGTTTTGAGGGATTTAGGATATGTATATAAAAGAATTACATGTATAATTGGCGGGTACACCCTTTTTGGGTGTTTGGCCGAGCTCCTCCTCTTATTTGCGGTATGCGTCTTGATGTTCTTCCGCAAATGGAGGGACCTAAAACTTAAAGCCGACTCCGAACGGCAGATATTTTTTATGAGAAGCTTTTTCATGGCAGAAATACACTCGGAGGATTGCCATTGCCTGTCTAGGGGCGACCGCTATTAGAAAAATGTTTTTCTTAATTTGGTGTTTCACCGAGATTCGAACCTACATACGTTCTCTTTGTGCATCCCGAATGGTAGTTACGCACCAACCCATTCGGCTACGGCGGCCGCCGTAGTATAGTATTAGGAAAAATAGTAACGCCCGTCCGATCACTTGAAATTAAATATTTTAAATTTGATTGTGATATCTTCAAAGATCCAGTACTCCGAAAAGTGTTCGAATTTCTACAGCATCAATCGGTTTGCAGTAACGAGGCTCCCATACGATGGCGTTTTCTTTTGAATAAATTCGTTGTTATGTGTAACAACTTTTTCAATAATATATTCCGCAGCGAATAAATTTCAGTCTTGCATAAACGCCATTCCTACTTCAGTGAGAATATTTTGAGCTTGGCGGCTCACCCTGATTTTGTTGTCACCCCTACGCCATTCGTACGGGTACCTTAGTCTTCAGTGAAAATATTTTGAGCTTGGCGGCTCGCTCTATTTTTGTTGGATTTTTGCCACCTTGTTACCGTAAAACGTCCCGTAAAAAACTTTTTATTTCTGAAAGAGGTAAATTCTCCTCATCTCATTCCGAGTTGTTTGATTCCTCAGCAGATTGAGTTGCCTCTCTAACGATGTGGTCGCATGTTTCTGAACTTTGGTTGCTGATTCGCTCTATTCATTTTCTCGTAGTAATTCCTCAAGTATTTCACTTGGTGTTATCGGTTAACGGCTCATTTTATAAAAAAAAAACAATATTACAAGCTTAATTCGGTAATACTGGTTGATAGCCGAAGGCCGGCATAAGTAGGTTAGGTTAGTCAAGTGGCTTGTTTCACACAAGACACTCGGTGGCTCTGTGCCCCATTTTGATACTTTCATTTGTTTTCCTTCCCCTAACTAAGTTGCTTAAACCACTTAGATCTTTTTAAGAAGGTAACTAATCCCATTAAATAACATTTTAATAACATTTTGCAAATTTCCCAGGTATTTGAAGAAATAATCGCCGACACAGAGAACATTCTCAGAGGAAGTATTGTACCGACTCAATTTCTTATTCATCTCCACAGCTACTGCAGAAGTCAGTCATTGTGAGATACACCCATTCTACTAGCTAGGGTGACCCGTTATAACAGCTGTGAGGACGCTGGTAGTTGATCTGTTGAATCAAAGCAGCCATTTTGTCCTTTTAAGATTCAGTTTTGGCCAGAGCGCTTAGCAGATCCTGCAGTTAGTAGTCAGAGACCACCTTCTATTGGTTTCCGCGATTACGCTCAGGTCAATCGCATTGTATGAAGGTCCAACTCAGAGCCTATCCTCCCACACTCATCCGCTCTTTCATTTCCCTCCACTTCAGAGTGGCCTGGAACACAACAAAGTGTGCATTCTTTAACACATCTTGAATTGATGCACGTTGAGGCCAGTGCCTTGATCGCTGCTTGACTATATACAAAAATGGTAAGGTTTGCTGGATGTAAGTCCATCCGTCTTATCGTTTTTGCTGCTCGCTCTATAGCGTAGATCTCAGCTGGCAGGACGCTGCACAAGTCTGGGAGTCTAAAGGAGCAATTTAAAGATTATTGTTCCGAGTAAACCCCTGATCCAGAGCCATGGTCCATATTTAAATCGTCAATATATTAGGCGCGCAACTAAGTTCTCGCTGTTTGTCAATAGATGTCACCAGCAGTATGTGCTCGTCGATTCTAACATAACTTAAACGTCATATACCAAGCTTAGACATATGGAAAACAAACTGCTGTGTGTCGAGCATTAGTGATTTTGTTTTGGTATCATATACTTTTGGTTCTGTGAAAATCTCCGATTTTGTGCCGAATAATCGTCAAAAAAACGGCGGCTGAAGCCCATCGAGAGCTACAAAAAGTTTATGGAGATGCTGATTTAAGTGAAACAACGTGCCGAGATTGGTTCCGTCGCTTCAAAGACGTTGTTTTTAATATTGACGAACGTCCACGTAAAGGAAGGCCAAAACCTTCGAAGACGCTGAATTGGAGGCATTGCTCAATGAGGATCCGTGTCAAACGCAAGAAAAGCGTGCTTCAGTATAAGGAGTTACCCACCAATCCATTTCCAAGCGATTGCATGCTTTCGGAATGATTCAGATATAGGGGACTTGGGTTTCTTATTAGTTAACACCAAGGGATGTTGAACGTCGTTTTTTCGCCTGTGAACAACTGCTCCGACGGCAAAAAAGGAAGGATTTTGTTCTTCGCTTAGTGACGGGTGATAAAAAATGAATTCATTACAGCAATTCAAAGAAAATAAAGTAATGGGGACTGCCCTTTCATGCTTCTACGTCGTCGCCTCGGTCGAATATTCACTCTGCGAAGGTTATGCTATGTCTTTGGTGTGACCAACTTGATGTTATTTATTATGATGATATATGTTAAAACCAAGCGATACCACCACTGGGGATCGGTATCGACTTTAATTGATGCCAATAAGCCGAGCACTGCGCGAGAAGCGGCCGCAATACGCGGAGAGGCATGGAAAAGTGATTATACATCATGACAACGCTCGGCCTCACGTTGCCAAACCCGTTAAAATCTATCTGAAAACACTGAAATGGGAAATCCTACCCCACCCGCCATATTCTCCAGAAATGCCCCGTCCGATTATCACCTGTTCCGATCAATGGCACATGGTTTAGCTGACCAGCAGCTCCATTCATATGAAGACATCAAAAAATGGCTTGATTCGTGGATAGCCTCAAAAGAGGACAGGTTTTCCCGCGACGGTGTGCGAGATCTACCAGAAAGATGGGAAAAAGTAGTAGCCACCGATGGGCAATACTTTTAATGATTCACTTGTAACCATTTTTTTCAGAATAAAGTTGTATTTTCATCAAACAAAAAAACCACAAAACAGTGAGAACTTAGTTGCGCACCTAATAAATATGCTGACCACTATCATCCGATATGACTGGTCTGCCAATCCTTTTTGTCGAGTACTCGTATTTTATACTCTTCTTTAAGAGTTATCTTGGGAACCAGATAGTCTGTTTTCGTGGCGTCTTGCAAGTGTTCCCCAGATAGTAGGACAGATGCAAGACCGTACGTGTTTTCTTTTAGCACGCCTGCTAATTTAGTCCTGGAATCAGATTTGGCCGCTATCATTTGATCAATGGGTGGAATATATAGGATCACTTCCAGCGCGGCCTGAGGCGCAGAACGAAGCGCACCTTTTATTCCTACAGAAGCTAATGGTTGGACTTTTATGAGATTCTTTAGGTAGGATTGTGTCTGCACCGCCTCCCGCCACACGAAAGCCCCATAAGTCAAAATGGGTATGATGATCGTATTGTACAGTTTGCCAAATGTCCTCTTACAGGTACTTGGCTTCGTTTGATAGGTTTAGTGTTACTCTATCTATAGAAAGTAACTGCAAACTCGGTATCTTATATCTTCTAGTGAACAGAACTAGTTTGGTCTTAGTTGGGTTAACGATTAGACTGTTTGAGGTCACCCACTTGGACCCCCTTAACGCTAATTGCATGAGCCCGCTAATAGTCGAGAGAAACTTCCCTGTCATCAGGATGAGTACATCGACATCCAGAAAAGCTACTATAGTAAATTCCTTATTTTTAAGAGATTTCTTTATTGTTCCAACAACTTCGTGCAGTGGTGTTTCTGCACATTTACCCTTCTGGTAAGCATGTTGTGCTTTGCTGAAGTTAAGTATTAAGAGTGCTCTTGGTGTGTAGATCAATCAGCCTTTCTAATCTTTTGAGTAAAAACGAAAAGAGACTATCTGGTATGAAATATTTCGCAGTGTTCTGGCCCGGTTTCCCTGCTTTGGAAATAAGAGCCACCCTGACCTTCCTCCATAAATTAGGGATATACCCCGAAGGTCTTATATACACCATTTTTGGGTGTTTGGCCGGGCTTCTCCTCCTATGTGGGGTGTGCGTCTTGATGTTGTTCCGCAAATGGAGGGACCTCAAACTTTAAGCCGACTCCTAACGGCAGATATTTTTTGTGAGAAGCTTTTTTATGGCAGAAATACACTCGGAGGTTTGCCATTGCCTGCCGAGGGGCGACCGCTATTAAAAAAACCTTTTCTTTATTTTGGTGTTTCTCCCAGGTTCGAACCTACGTCCTCTCTGAATTCCGAATGACAGACACGCACGAGCCCATTCGACTACAGCGGCCTGAAGATCTTAAGTAACCATAAATTAATCGTACCTATTGACTGCTATAACATTATCGGTATGATTCCGTCCGGTCCTCCAAACTTCTAGGGTTGAAAGGAGTTTACCGCCCAGGTCTCACAGACAATTTCCCTTGTAAGTTCATTAATCTGAAGTACAGAAGAGCTAGAACTTTGTACATTGTTTGTCCATTCTTGGCATCCAGGGAAGTGTGTTTGCATGAGATATTCAAGTGTTTCCTGCCCTGTTTCTGTGAAGCTGCCATCCGATCTTTGCAAAAAGCTTGGTTTGCAGGGTTCGTTCCAGAGACATTTTCTAAGTCTCGAGAACTTAGATGTGTCCTCCAGTTGTGCACAAAACCTCCTCTAGGATTCCTCCTTTGTTTCTTGTTTCGCCTCTTAATAGGTATTGAAACTTTGTCGATAGCAGTCCCAACCCTCTGTCGTCTTTGACGTCTTTGTTGCATTGTGCAGCCTTCTTGTTTCTCTTCTTAGTAGTTTGAGCTCCCTGGACCACCATTAGTTTGTTTGGTTCTTTGGGGGCCTGATCAAGATCTACGAAAAGTTTCATCCTTTGCAGATGTCAACAAATTGACGTTATTTTCTAAGCTGGAGACGTTAGTTATTTCCCCTCTTCAGAGGGATCTAGGTAGGTAGGTAGGTAGGGTGGTTGTCGTAAGACACGCTTAGACCTTCGGCAGGTCCATTGTGATACCACTGGAGCTTATCCTTACTCTACGTGTTCCTTTTCAAACCATCCGGTTGCTTTAATAAACGAGCAGAGCTTCGTTAGTTTTAGATGGGCTATGTCCGCTACATCGGTTAGAAATGCTGTATCGAGAGTGCGCAGCCTTCTCATAGCTAGGCTTTCACACTCACATAAAAGGTGTCTGACTGTTTCCTCTTCTTCTGTATTAAGACAGCTTCTACAGAAATCGAAGTACGGGAGTCCTAACCTTCTAGCGTGGCTGCCTATTAAACAATGACCAGTTAAAACACCTATCATTTTTCTTATAGATTCTCTGTTGAATCGTAGCAAGATCTTCGATCGACCGCTGTTCCAGTTCGGCCATGTCTGTCTGCTTAGTTCGCATGTTGTGAGGTTTTGCCAGATTGTAATTACCTTTTTGATGGTTTCCCTGTCTATAAGTAATTTTCAAGTGGCTATGGGCATGGGTATCAGCGCCTTATCCGGTTCGAGATCGAGCGTTGTACCGGTTCTTGCAAGTTCATCCGCTTTACAGTTTCCTGCGATGTTCCTGTGGCCTGGTACCCAGATAAGGTGCACCTTGTAGCACTTAGATACGTCATCTAGTAGTTTAAAACATTCTAGAACTGTTTTTGACGAGTGCATTTTTGATTCCAGCGCTTTTATTGCTGCTTGTCTGTCCGAGTAAATGAAGACTTCATTTGCGGATAATACTCTCGTTTTTATTTCTTTAAGTCCCTCTTTTATGGCAGTGACTTCCGCCTGAAATACACTGCAATGGTCAGGTAAGCGAAATGATTGGCATACTCCGAGTTTATCGAAGTAGACCCCTCCACCTACTTAGTTGTCCAGTTTTGAGCCATCTGTGTAGATGTTTAAGTCATTTATCTTAACAATGAGCCCGTTATCCCATTCCTCTTTGGAAGGAAATACTGTGACAAAGGATTTATTGAAATTGATGTGCTTGGTCCTACAGAAATCCGTTGTGCTGCGAATGCAGGGGAATTGTTCTAAAATTGAGGAGTGCCCTCTTTGGTACGCTCTGAGTAGGCCGATTTCTCTTAGTCTGAGAGTTGCTTTGGCAGCTGTTTACTTACCGTACTGCTCTATTGGTAAAATGTTAAGCATAATATTTAGTGCATCTGTGGGTGTGGTTCTGAGGGCCCCGCAGATGCAAAGACTCGCCATTCTTTGTACGTGTGCCATAGTTCTTTTGATGTACAATTTATCTAAAGCTGGCCACCATACTAATATGCCGTATGTTAGGATTGGTCTGACAATTGCCGTGTAAAGCCAGTATACGATAGATGGGGAGAGACCCCAACTTAGTCCTATCAGCTGTTTACAAGAGTATAGTGTATTGTCGCCCTTTTTACTCTATCTTCGACATTTGCCTTCCAAGTTAGCTTTCGGTCTAGTATTAGACCTAAGTAGCGGGCCTCATCACTAAATGACAGTGCCGTTCCGCCTAGGGTCGGAGGAGCTATATTTGGAATTTTATGTTTCCTGGTAAATAGGATGAGTTCAGTTTTATTGGAGTTGACTCTTAGCACATTTGCTTTTGACCAGTTTTCAACCATGTTTAGTAAATCTTGCATGACTTCTCTAAGTGTATTGGGGAATTTCCCTCTTACTACCATTGCAACATCGTCCGCATATGCTACGACGTGTTGTCCTCTCTCCTCTAGGCTCTTTAGCAATGAGTTTAGTGCCAGCACCCATAGGAGAGAGGACAGCACACCGCCTTGAGGTGTTCCTCTGCTAACTTTTTTCTTGATCTCTGAGGCCCCTAGGGTTGCGATCACAAATCTGCTCAAGAGCATGTTTTTGATGAACTCAACCAGAGCGCCAGAGATCCCGAAATCCGTCAGTGCCTTTATTATGGTATCCGGTAGGATGTTGTTGAATGCGCCCTCGATATCTAGAAAGGCTACCAGTGTGAATTCTTTATTATACATTGACTTCTCGATTTCTGTAACAAGTGAGTTAAGTGCTGTTTCAGTTGATTTCCCTTTACAGTACGCATGTTGTGAGATGCTGATCTTATTAGGGCTGATGTTAGCCTTAATATGCTCTTCTAAAATTCTTTCTAATGTTTTTAGCAGAAAGGAGGATAAGCTAATTGGCCTGAAATCCTTAGGTGTTATGTGTGAACTTTTTCCCGCTTTAATGATAAATACCACTTTTACTTCTTTCCATACTGATGGGACACTTTTCAGTTTCAGAGCAGCCTTAAATATGGCCGTCAGCCACTCCATGATGTAGTTGAGTGAATGTTGTATTTGGGTCGGGAATAATCCATCTGGGCCCGGTGATTTAAATGGTTTGAACGTGTTCACTGCTCAGGTTATCCTAGTTTCGGTGATTATTTCTTCAATGTCAGAGTTTGGTCTTTCTGTACCATTGTTGATTAATACGTTAGATGATTCGTTGCTGAGAAAGTGTGTGTCCACTAGCAACTTCAGAGTTTCGTCACTCGAAGGAGTCCAACTCCTGTCCGGTTTTTGGAGGTATCCGGTGGTATAGTGGTTTTTTGAAAGGATTTTACGCAGTCTGGAAGCCTCTGTGGTTCCTTCGATTTCTCCACAGAACGTTCTCCAACCAGACCTTTTCGCTTTCCTAACTTCTTTTTTTTTTTAGCTTACTGTAATAGCAGTCCCAGTCTTTACTCTCTCGTGTCGCTTTCGCTCTATTAAACTGTCTTCTGCTGTCGTTTCTTAATGTAGTCAGGTCTTCTGACCACCACGGCGGCTTTTTCTGCCCCTTATACTTAATTATAGGGCAGGCTTTATTTAGCGCAGTTCTACAAACCTCCGTAAGGTGTTCGTTCAGTCGTTTCGGGAATTTCGAAGTCTTTCCTTGAGTTCCCGTCTATATATATGCCAGTTGGTCTTTTTTAAGTTCCTGCTGGCAGGCGGGGCCCGTGAGCTGTTTGCCCCAAATTTTATTTCTATATAGCGATGATCGGAGTAAGAGTGTTCATTCAGAACCCTCCACTGCGTTATCTTTCCGTAGAGGGTGTGACATGCTAGCGTAATATCAAACACTTTTTGTCTATTGCGCGTTATAAATGAGGGTTCGTTGCCTTTGTTACACACTAAAAGCTTACTACATATAATATAATTAAAGAGAGACTCACCACGCTCGTTTGTATCCGAGCTCCCCCATACGGTATGGTGGGCATTGGCGTCACCTCCTAGGACTAGTTCGCGGTTGTGTGCTTTGCAGTCTTCCACAAGGTTTCTTATTAGCGGCGACGGCAGTGGATCTGTGTCGTCTCCGGCAAAATGTAACGAGGTTAATCAGATGTTGCTTCCGCTCACTTCCCAGCTAACCGTCGTGGTAGCTGCGTTACTGAAATTTTTAATCATAAATATATTATATTAAGATGTGGTTTTGCAATTATGCATGCTCTTTTAGTACCTTCACAATTGGTCTTGTATACTTTATACCCTGATGTCCTCAGACCGCAGATTTCGCCATTCCGTACCCAGGGTTCCTGGATGAGGACTACATCCGGCTGATCTTCAGCCAGACGATCCAGGAGGGCAAGGCAGGCTTCCTTACAGTGGTGTAGGTTTATCGGAAGATGACGCATCAGCTGTTAGCGTTATGTCTGGGTCTTCTTTATTTTCGCATAAAAGTTCCATTTCGGAATACTTACGCTGTTGTACAGAATACTTACCCTCCCGTTCGAAGAACAACCTCCCTAAGCCCGTTTCTGAGCCTGAAGAGGCGTATTCTTCTTCGGTGGGATGGTCGTCTTCGCCCATTGGCTCTGTTTCGCTCATGGCCTCTAGTTCGCTTATGGGCTTTGCAGTTTCCTTCGTGGTGAAGAACTCTATTGATTCCGTATCGGTTTTATAGATGTGAAGCTTTACCTTTACAAAACCGTATCTCAATTGCCCATCGCATTTCGCTAACGGTTCGATAGAGTTTTCTGTCAGGAGCAGGAGAGCCTGCATGGTGGCGCGCTTCTGTTCTTTCGATTCTTCCACGCTGTTCTTGTCAGTTAGTGTTTTAACATACCTCCACTCCTGCGCTCGGATATCCGGATTGCAGACCCGAATGAGCTTCATAATCTCTACCGGGTCTTCGACAGTTGAAGGTAACCAAACCCTTGCTCGCGGCCTGGACGGAATATCCTTCCTGTCCACGACCACTAGCTTGGCATTTTGGTACACTTCGCCGACTTTGGAGATGGCCTTTTTATACAGCTCAACCGATATCTCATCGTCGCACGCTATTATTTTTATCTGGCCTTGGTGCCAGCCTAAATCTTCGCACGCAGGCGGGGGGCCGGGGTTCTCCAGAATAACCTTCAGTGCCACTTTCGTTAGCTCGGCCTCGATCCATTTCCATTGGGCTTTAAGGATCATACCTTCAGGATGGTTCTCGTCCAGAACTCCTATGATAAGGCGGTCTTTTGCAACCTCCGCAAATGATCTTCTGGGGGTCACGCCCATTGATTTATGCCTTTTTGCGCTTGGCTTATATTCTTCCAAGGACCGTTGTTGTTTTGGAGCAGATTGTACTGGTTTGAAGTCGGGGTTGAAATCAGGAATGCCCTCACAAGCGGCCATCCTTCGGTACCGGAACTAGCAGTAGCAGTGTTTCCGGTCGGGACCGTTTTTGGGGGCTGAATCGCAGTTGACTGCCGGGCTAGTGCACCTCTACTTGTACTTGGACCTGTGTCCAGTACTGGTTGTGTAGCAACTGGCCTCGCTTTCGCTGTGGCTGTCGCTGTTTGTTTCGATCGACTTATTAAGCCGATGGATGGCGTTTTCTTTGAGCTCGGTGCGACCGTTGCTCTTATTGCGGAACTGTTTGTTCCTATTGGTCTGTTAGAAGGAGGAGCGATCTCTTTTTTTTGTTCATTTTTGGATTGTGATATTGCATTTTTGGACCCATGAGTGTCGGAGAAAGGATGTCCACCCGTGCATAGCTCCGAACTACACGGGTAAGGCTAGTTATTACGGAGGGCGCCAGTTATCCGTAAGCTCCGTTCGAGACTTGGTTATTTATTAGAAGGGCCCCAAGCCTGACAGATTCTTGGCACGGGTCGCATCACACCTTAATCCAGCCCTTCACCCCCGACCACGTTAAAGGTACTTTGAGTAGTGCTGTACTATTGAGGAGTATCGAATCCTACCCATAGTACCCTTAACTTAGCTAAGTACCTCCTGAAAATAGGAAAACTGTGGTACTTATTACCAGCTGGCACCCTCGGGGAGGGTTCAGTGGAGGATTTCGCCAGCCAAAAAGTTAAAAGAAAATTATAAAAATAAAAAAAAATCGTTAAGAGGGAGCTGACTTATAATTCACTGGTTCATCAAATGTTCACCACCATTGTTCACCGTTACACAGGACATCGTGGAAAATAGAAATGACCTGCAATTGCGTGGCCTGCCAAAGTAAAGCGAAAGCTGGAAACAAACAAATCCATGACAAACAGGCATTGAGTGCGAAAAATTGAAGCAAGAAATTGGCTTTGTGATTGACCGAGATTATTACAGTGTATGCAAAAGCTAAGCGACATAAATAAAGCCAAATATCCACTCGGTTCCAAAGTCATTCGGAATGAATTTTACGTCGACGACCTATCAACGGGATCCGACAGTATAGAAAGCCTCACCCAGATACAACAGGAAGTAAACAAAATTTTAGAATCGGAATGCCTGAAATTAGCAAAGTGGTTTTCCATTATAATAATTATTGAAGCTCAGCGATACTGACTCCACCAAACCCTCAGGAACGCTAATTTTAGTAAGCTGCGAGCAACTAAACGTAATATTTTATCAGTCTCCGCTCGCCTCTTTGACCCTCTTGGTTTATTAGCACCGCTAGTTACCAAAGCTACAATCCTATTACAAGAGCTTTGTATTCAAAAGCTAGACTGTGATGAGTCGGCGGCTTGACACAAGCTGGCAAAATTTTAATGCCAAATTTTAAAGCAGCCTCCATCAATTAGCATTCCTCGGTATGTAAATACAGATTCGAGTACCAGCGGCCAAATTCATTGCTTTTCCGACGCTTCAATGAGAGCGTATGGCTGCTGCGTATATACATATAGCCCATCATTTAAGTTTGAGGGAGGTAGTTCGTGACCTTAGCGTGTCTCTTGAATCAATTCGCAACATTTCACGCCATTAATTGGGCATGATACGCGTGGCTGCTCGACTCGATCCAAGAGAGTTTAATTTTTTTCAAAAAATTCATCGGGAGAAGGTGGCTGAAGACATGCTTGAGCAAGTGAATTCGGACCCAACGTTTATACAGCGCATCATAGCAAGTGATGAGACGTGGGTATATGAGTTTGACATGCAAACCAGTCAAGAGGCGCCTGAATGGCGATATCCATATGAGTCGAAACCCAAAAAACCACGTCAAAGTCGGTCAAAAGTGAAAGTCATGCTACTCGTTTTCTTTGATTATCATGGTGTTGTGCTCTTCGAAATCGTTCCAAATGGTTCAACCATAAATAACTTTTTTGATCACAAGCTCGACGAATATCATCGAACAACCCCCACATTCATCGGACTTAGCCCCTGTGACTTTAACCTTTTCCCGAAACTTAAATTGCCACGACGCCGCTTTGAGCTGATAGAGTTCATTAAGAACAATTCGCTGAAGGAGCTGAAGAAGATCTTCAAAAATCTTCAGTGATTTTTGAAGATATTTAAGTTCTTTAAAAACTTTATGGGAGGAAGCGGGAACTTAATTTGATATTGCCATTTTGCCTAATTAAAAAGAAACACCGGACACGTCCGCTTAACAATTCAAAAGTGAAGCTCTTTATTAATTTCTGTCCTTATATTATGCTCAAAACTAAGATTAAAGGAAAGGCGGAAATGAAAGAACAGTACGTGGAGAGTTAGACGGAGTAGGGAGTAGGTGAGTAAGTAGTTAGGTAAATAAAAATAAGAAGAACGGAAAGTATAGCTGTAGAAATAGAGTCAATGATCGAAAGTAAATAGCGAAAGGTAAGGAAAGCGAGAAACAGTAATGTATACACTTATACATAGAAAAATAACTTAATTTTACATTTACATATTTATTTATTTAATTTCAATTCTTTAAAATTTCAAACAATATTTCTATAAGCTATTTAATACTAATTTTAATTTATCAAATTCAATTTTATTTTATTTTATTTTATTTTATTCTATTAGAAGTTTTGCCAGAATCTGGCTTGACACCGGCCTTCTTTAAGGAATCCAACAGCCTTCAACTTTTGTTTTCTACCAACAGCACGGCGAGTTTGTGGATAGGGCGACTCACTTCATCCGACCTAGTTGCGAGGCGAATTTTGGCGTCCGCTCCGGGAATGGTTGCGACTACTCGACCCAGCACACACTACTACGGGGGTACTTTGTCTTCGTGGACGACGGCGAGTGGGCCTGGTTGGACGTTGGGCGGGTGCCACCATTTGTTGCGCTGCTGAAGCTCCAGAAGGTAGCTCTTCGACCACGCGCTCCAAAATTGTTGCTTGAGAAAGCAAACAAGCTGCCATATCTTCTTAGGTTTCTTGAGCGGTTAACAGCGTGCACCAACAGAGGTTTGGTCCACTCCACTGCTGCTTCCCACAGGCCGCCGAAGTGGGGTGCCCTCGTACGTATGACGGCGAAGATGAATCCTTTGGCTTTAGACGAATCAGAAAGGCTTCCTGGAGCTGCGTTGTCGCAGTACATTTTGGCTGGCATCACTTGGCGCCCAATGAACCTTTTGAGAGCGAAAATAAATTAATCAGCAGTTAAATCAGTTACAAGTTCTAGATGAACTGCCTTTAATGCGAAGCACATGAAAATGGCAATATACACTTCTCTCGCAGAAGCGCTACCAACGCCTTTGGACCGGCATGGTGATAACGAAAATGTAGGAACCGGATATATGCCTTCACAAAGTGCGAATTTTTGCGTAATAGCAAACGGGACTTAGCATCATAGGGAATTGGCGCGTTTGATAAATGGCCACCTACTCGAATCAGTTTAAACGATTATGATGCTTCCGAGTGTTCATGCAGAAATGGAGTTACTTTCTGCAAGCTTGAGGGAAGTACGTTCTTCTTCTCTCCTTAATTGGCGCTATAACCGCTTACGCGATTTTGGCCGAGTTTAACAAAGCGCGCCAGTCGTTTCTTTCTCGTGCTAACTGCGGCCAGTTGGACACACCAAGTGAAGCCAAGTCCTTCTCCACCTGATCTTTCCAACGCAGAGGAGACCTTCCTCTTCCTCTGCTACCATCATCGAATACTTTCAGAGCCGGAGCGTTTGTATCCATTCGGACGACATGACCCAGCCAACGTAGCCACTGGATCTTTATTCGCTGCGCTATGTCTATGTCGTCGTAAAGCTCATACAGCTCATCGTTCCATCGTCTGCGATATTCGCCGTTGCCAACGTGCAAAGGTCCAAAAATCTTACGCAGAATCTTTCTCTCGAACACTCCAAGCGTCGCTTCATCGGATGTTGTCATCGTCCAAGCTTCTGCGCCATACGTTAGGACGGGCATGATGAGAGCCTTGTAGAGTGTTAGTTTTGCTCGTCGAGAGAGGACTTTACTACTCAATTGCCTACTTAGTCCAAAGTAGCACTTGTTGGCAAGAGAGATTCTACGTTGGATTTCAAGGCTGACATTGTTATCGGTGTTAATGCTGGTTCCTAAATAGACGAAGTCTTTTACAACCTCGAAATTATAACTGTCTACAGTGACGTGGGTGCCGATACGCGAGTGCGCCGACTGTTTGTTTGAAGACAGGAGGTACTTCGTTTTGTCCTCGTTCACCACCAGACCCATTCGCTTTACCTCTTTATCCAGTTTGGAGAAGGCAGAACTAACAGCGCGGTTGTTAAGGCCTATGATGTCAATATCATCGGCATAAGCCAACAATTGTACGCTCTTATAAAAAATTGTGCCTGAGCGATTAAGTTCTGCGGCTCGTACGATGCTCTCCAACATCAGGTTAAAGAAGTCACACGACAGCGAGTCACCCTGTCTGAAACCTCGTTTGGTATCAAACGGTTCGGAGAGGTCCTTCCCAATTCTGACGGCGCTGCTGGTGTTGAGCAACGTCATCTGGCAAAGCCGTATTAGTTTTGCGGGGATACCAAATTCAGACATCGCGGCATACAAGTAACTCCTTTCCGTACTTTGAAGTCGACGAAAAGATGGTGTGTGTCGATTCTCCTTTTATGGGTCTTTTCCAAGATTTGGCGTATTGTGAATATTTGGTCGATGGTAGACATTCTAAAGCCACACTGATAAGGTCCAATCAGATGGTTGACGGTGGGCTTCAGCATTTCACACAATACGCTCTCTACAACCTTATAGGCGCTATCTACAAGGCTAATCCCGTGTAGTATGATTATAAGTCGGATATGCCTTAACATTAATATTCATAAACATTTTGTTTTTAGTTTTTAATTTATTGTCCACTTATGCATTCACTGTGCTGTGCCGTTTAAATAGAGTATTATATTTCTTAAAAGGTTCATTACACTTGAAAGTAAACGCAAACATAGCTAACGTAATTATTTTATGTGCGGCGCGTGAATGCTAGAATCATATTACACAAGTAAACACCGAAAAATTGATATTGGATTGCATTGACAAAAATTACTATAAAAACGCTTGTACGTAGTATGTAAGACACAAGAAAGAAAATAATCGTTTCACAAGCTGGATGCCTAGCTTGAAATGATACTATTTCAATAAATATATTTAAAATTTAAACAATACATTTTTTTAATCATTTAAAACTTTACATGGCGATCCTGCCAGCTTGAGCATTAATTTTGCTAAGCTATAAAATGCAAGTTTCTTGCACAAACAAAGTGCAAAATATTGCATGAGTGCTGACGATATCTGCACCAAAAATTGCAATATATTTGCAAGTGCCCTAAAAAAGCACAAAATATTAAGTCCTGACGTGATCAGCCAAAACGATCCGTCAGCTGCGGAAGGAAGAACTTACTTAGTTAAACCATTACAACAAAAAACATAGATGAACAACCGAGGTCAAGGGCCGCAACCAATCTCCTTGGAGGAATACAGGAGGCGGAACGGGCTCAACAAAAAACCAAAAGAGGTTTCCATCCCAAAGGTGAGCAAGCCAAAAAGAAGAGGAGGCTACACCACCAGAATAAAGAGGGAAATCAGCATACTCATCAGGGAGGTAAACCAGCAGCCACCACCATCCTGGGAAAAAGCTAGCGCAATCTGGGAGCGCATAACCCAACTGGAATTCCTGCTCCAGCAGAGAAAAGAATTTAAGTAAAATACTGTGCGTGATTGAATGCAGACAGTTAGAGTCTGCAAGCGTTAACCGCTCGAGACAAAAATAATTTTCTTTTACATAAATTAAAGTTAAACAACTTTGGCTTCTGTTTGCCTTATAAAAAATTTGACTGTAAAAATTACTCAGAAGGTCATTTTTATGAAAATGTTTTAATATGTTAAATATAATATGCTTACTTAATAAATGAATTAACTTGAAAAAAAAAAAAATTTTAAATCCAATGTAAAAAAAAAACAAAAAAAAAAAATTTTTTTCTTACTTATACATTATTACATTGCATAAATTGTTTGATTTACGGTATAAGGTCCCTAATAGATAGTCTTTCAGAAATGGGAAAAACCTTATCAAAAGTTGATAAACCCAATGCCAATGTAGTAAACGAAGTAGTCGTTAACACTGGCTTAAATTTAGTAGAAATTTGCTTAATTATAATCACAGTCATAACCTTATTGATATTAGCATTAAAATTATATGCTATGCATAATAAAAAACTAAAGAAAAAGTATATGAGTAGATCTAATGAGTTAGACAAAATATGAACAAATGGTCCGAAATTCATAAAACTTTACTGATAGAAAAGGAAAATTTCAAAAAATCGTTTAAATGTATCAATAAAAATATACAAATAAAACAGGAAACAGTTAAAAAACATTTAGAAAACTTAGTATTAGCATTAGAATCAATTAGAAATTTAACTTATACAAATTTCGAGCGACTTACAAAGGATCATCAAAAAGAAGCTCTTGACATATTTTGGCAACTACGAGATCAATTAGTAAAAGTATTAGCCAAATACAACATTCAACAGGAAGTATCTCATTCGATTAATGAGAAAATTTCAATAAATATTATTGAAAACCCACCAGCTAATCTATTAACCCTACAGTAGTCGCGCCCCTGAAACTGACGTAATTGGTCGCGCGGTCTACATATGTAATCCATTTTAAAATTAAAAATACAAAAGATAAATATTTAATTCTTCCATTGCTTTTGTTTTAAGTATTCTTGTTATTGTTTAATTTATTAATATTAATCAAAAATAACATAAATAAACTTTCTGTTCTTACATAAAATAAATAAAAACCAAAACTTCATTTTTTAACAAAAAATTAATATACTTCACAAAAGTATAAAATATATATAAAATAACCAGAAGCTAATTGAGATGTTTTAATTGTTTTCGAAACATGACGAACATACAGTCTTGGAATGATCAGGACAAATGAATTTATTGCAAACGTTACACACTTTACGGGTGCTTTTATTACGGGCCCTTCCACAATCGTAGCAACGACCGACGTAGTTATTGTGCGTTGGACCTTGATGACTTACAACTTGTGGAAGATCCAAGAAGTCTTTTATTTTAAATGTCAGTGTTCTAGGTAGCGTGGTAAGTGTTAATCATTGGTGAGCCAGTGGTTTCATCCAAGACAAGGCTAAGTCCATGAGAAAATCACGCCTTTTGACAGATTCATAGTTACTGTTTGCAGTGTAAATGCATAATGCGTTGAGAGCATTGAGGTTTACAAGATTATAGAACTTAGTCAGCGGCCACCTTCTCGAATTCCTAGATACGTCATAAAGAGAACACATCTTGTCAACCAGATCAACGCCATTTTAGTGCGATTATAGTATGTTATTATTTCCGGCCTTCGTTGATCTCCTGTGTCAGAATCAATCGCTGTATCGTTGTGCATTGTAGACATGGCTATTACTACTTTGTTGGCTTTTGGTACATAAGAAATAAGAGTCTATGGAGAGTGAGTGATTTTGAGGAGCATATTGTTAGAGGCAATTCTAAATTCCCGGGGAACTTCTCTTTTATCTTTTCGAACGGTAGCAACCATTGTAATTCCATTATCAAATCATTGCTTTGCTATTTTCAGAGAGGAAAACCAATTGTCCATAGTAATATGATATGTCTATTCAAAATTGGTTGCACCATTCTCATCACGATATCAAATCTCTCGTCGCTTAACCGAAATGGACCTTCGGGTTGTTGGCCGGCGTAAATTTCTAAGTTATAGGTGTATGGGTAATGAACATCTACAAGTGCAAAAACTTTCGGTCCATACTTAGCAGGTTTATTTGGAATATACTGCTGAAAAGAACAACGCCCTCTGAAGGACAAGAGTCGTTCGTCTAAAGTCATTTCAGCAGAGTAGCATACATATGTAAATATTATAAGAAAAGTTCCACAAAATTTTAAAATGAAAAATTATGCCAAAAGTCCACTTTTATTTACAAAGTATAACTAGCTATTAGCATAAAATCTAATTTAAAACACTTACGTAATCGGTCGCGCGGCATACATACGTAGACCATGAATTTCACGAACCTCTAGCGACACAACTGCATGCGACAATTAACAGCGGAAAACTGAGAGTGACTCTCAATTTGTTAGTTACAAGTATCAAAAATCTCCGATGAAATCGATGCACGATTTTCAAGAAATTTAAAATTTAACAATGGTGGATTACATATGTAGACCGCGCGACTACTGCAGGGTTAAAAAAGCTTGAAGCAGTTTCCTCAGAAACAGATTGTCCAATTACTAATTCAGAAATAGAATCAGAAGAAGAAGGCGAAATGACACAAACAGTTGTGGAGTTTCTCAGCACGGCTGCAAAGCTAGTGACTGAATTCGATGGTAAACCAGAAAATCTACGGTCATTCTTAGATTCCTTAGAATTAGTTGAAGTGATCAAGGGTGAGCACGAAACTGTTGCTGTTTCACTCATAAAAACAAAATTAAAAGGGAATGCCAGAAATCTCATAGACACAGAAACAACAATCTTTAAAATAATCACAAAACTTAACAGGTCAGTTAAAGGAGAATCGGTAGAAGTATTAGCTGCAAAAATAATGAGTATCAGACAGAACAACAAACCAGCTAATAGTTATTGTAATGAGATAAAAGCTCTTACAAAAAACTTAGAAAATGCCTATATCACAGATGGATTGTCGGCAGAACTCGCAAGCAAATACTCGACACAAACTGCAGTAAAAGCATTGACCAAAAACTGCAGCATTGAAAAAGTCAAATTAATAATGGAAGCTGGCCATTTTACAAATATGAACGATGCGATAAGCAAATTCATTGGTAGCTGTACTGAAGCTACAGGACAACAAAACACAATACTACATTTTGGTCAACGACCATTCAATGGACGATTTGCAAGAAATGGAAGGTTTCAAAGAAGAAACAACTTCCCTAGAAATCAAAATCGTTCAAATTTTGATAATTTAGGAAATAATAATCAAACTAGAAATCGTTACCGACAAGGCAGACCAAATTTCAACCGGAACATGACACACAATGTACGAGTTACCCAATCGGACGAAAACAACTCGGAAAACTAATCTATTCCTCTAAGATACATACGCTTAACCTTAACTTTAGCATTTTTGTACAACTTAAAATAGCAGATTTAAATACAAACATTACACTACTTGTAGATACTGGTGCAGATATATCACTCTTAAAATTCAATAAATCCACTTTTCAAAAAATAAACACAAAACACATTACAGCATTAAGCGGTATAGGGCAAGGCAAAATCAGTTCTATTGGTACAATATTTTTTGATTTAAAACTTACGAAATTTTTAATTCGACATAAATTTCACGTTATCCCGGATAACTTTCCAATTCCATGTGATGGTATAATAGGCATGGATTTCATGAAAAAATTCAATTGTGTATTAGACTTTACTCAAAATTACGATGCTCTAATTCTGAGACCAGACAATTTAACACAAATTATAGAAATACCAATAACAACAACATGTAACGACGAAATAATCATTCCCGCAAGGTCAGAAGTTATACGAAAAATAAACTTACCTAATACCTTGGAGGAAGCACTGATTCCAAATCAAGAACCACACCCTGGAATATTTGTAGCCAATACCTTGGTAAAACCTGACAACGCCTATATCCGCATTTTAAATACAAATTATAATACAGTATCTTTAAAGCAAAGCAACATTTTAACTGAAAATGTTTCTGATTACGACATAATAAACAATAACACGGGAAATGCACAAAGAAAAACGGATATTCTCAACAAATTGAGAAAAAATTTTCCTAAAACATATGAAAAACAATTGACAAACCTATGTTCCGAATACAGTGACATATTTGGGTTAGAAACAGAAACAATAACAACAAATAATTTTTATAAGCAAAAGTTAATGGTTAAAGACAAACAGCCGGTATACATAAAGGACTACAGTATACCCCACACACATAAGGATGAAATTGAGAGACAAGTAAACAAACTTATAGAAGACAAAATAGTCGAACCATCATTTCCAGAATACAATAGTCCAATACTATTGGTACCAAAAAAGTCTCTACCGAACTCAGTAGAAAAAAGATGGAGATTACTAATCGACTACAGACAAATCAACAAAAAATTAATTGCAGATAAATTCCCGTTACCGAGAATAGATGACATTTTAGACCAACTCGGAAGGGCAAAGTATTTTTCATGTCTCGATCTAATGACTGGATTTCATCAAATAGAACTTGATAAAAATTCAAGAAATTTCACATCCTTTTCAACCAACAACGGTTCATACAGATTTACTAGACTACCATATGGCTTAAAGGTAGCACCTAATTCATTCCAAAGAATGATTACAATTGCTTTCAGTGGTTTAAAACCAGAGCAAGCTTTCTTATATATGGATGACTTAGTAGTCCTTGGTTGCTCTGAAAAACATATGCTTTCAAACTTGAAAAATGTTTTCGATTTATGTAGAACACATAATCTAAAATTACACCCTGAAAAATGTTCATTTTTTATGCATGAAGTAACCTACCTCGGGCATAAATGTACAAACAAGGGGATACTTCCAGACGACAATAAGTACTCGGTAATAAAAAATTATCCTACACCCACAGACGGAGATAGTGCAAAAAGGTTCGTCGCCTTTTGCAACTACTACCGCAGGTTTATTAAAAACTTCGCTGAATATTCAAGACACCTAACAAGGTTATCAAAAAAGGGAGTTGCTTTCGAATGGACAAAAGAATGCAATGATGCATTTGTGTACCTCAAAAGAGCATTAATGAGTCCTACATTGTTAACAATATCCCGACTTTAAGAAACCATTTTGCTTAACAACAGACGCAAGCAAATACGCGTGTGGTGCAGTACTTACTCAGGAATATGAAGGAAAACATTTACCAGTAGCATATGCCTCCAAAAGTTTCACAAAAGGAGAAAGCAACAAGTCGACAATTGAACAAGAGTTAGCTGCAATACACTGGGCAATAACTCATTTCAGACCTTATATCTATGGTACAAAGTTTTTAGTTAGAACCGATCACAGACCCCTGTCTTACCTGTTCTCAATGAAGAATCCAAGTTCAAAACTAACACGAATGAGACTTTATTTAGAAGAGTATGATTTCGTAGTAGAATATCTTAGAGGAAAAGATAATCACGTCGCGGACGCTTTGTCTCGCATTACAATCAATGACTTAAAAGAAATAAATGAAAAGAATCAAAATTTATACAAAATAGTGACTAGATCAATGTCGAAAAATAACAGCAATCCAACTACACAGCAGCACATTAAAACATATGATAAGCCCAAAATATATGTCCCAATTAATAACACTGACGTCAGGAAATACAATAAATTAAAGATTACACCCACGCGATGTTACGTCAAACGAGGAAAATCTATAATGGCATATATAAAAATTGATGACTTATTTGTTAATGGGAAAATTGACTTAGTACAATTCTTCTCTAGGCTCGACGAAGTGGCCGACAAATATGGCATTAATAATTTACAAGTGGCACCTAGCGAGAAAATTTTCGAATTTGTCTCGATTAATGATTTTAAAAATAAGGGCAATATGATATTAATATAAATAAAGTAAAAGTAGCGCTACTGAATGAGGTGACCCAAATCAATGATGCTAAAACTGTAATGGACATTCTAAAAAGATACCACGATGACCCTATAGAAGGCGGTCATTGCGGAATTTTCAGAACACTTATGAAAATTAAAAGACATTACTTCTGGAATAAAATGTCAAAAGATGTTGCTAAGTACGTAAAAACTTGCGAAAAATGCCAAAAAACCAAAATAACAAAGCATTTAAAAAACCCAATGACTATAACACCAACACCTACAGGTACATTTGATACAGTTATTGTAGACACAATAGGCCCACTACCTACAACAATTAATGGCAATACTTATGCAGTCACAATAATATGCGACATGACAAAATATTTAGTCACGATACCCATCCAAGACAAAAACGCCAAGACAGTGGCGAAAGCAATATTTGAAAAGTTTATTCTTACCTACGGTCCAATGAAGACGTTCATTTCGGACATGGGTACAGAATACCAAAATTCAATACTAACAGAGCTATGTGAATTGCTAAAAATAGAGAAAATTAATTCAACTGCTTGCCACCACCAAACACTAGGAGTAATAGAAAGATCACATAAAACTTTCAATCAATACGTAAGATCTTACATATCGATTGACAAAAACGACTGGGATGAGTGGCTACAATACTTCACATACTGTTTTAACACCACTCCTTCTACAGTACATGACTATTGTCCGTATGAATTAGTTTTTGGAAAAACACCAAACATGTTTCAGCAGTTCAAAAATGTAGACCAAATTACTCCATTATATAACATAGATAACTACGCTAGAGAAGTAAGATTTAGGCTAGAAGTAGCACATAAAAGAGCTCGCAATATGATAGAAATAGCTAAAATTAAGCAAAAAACATTTTATGATAAAAATAGTTTAGATCACAATTTTAGCATAGGCAATTTAGTTTTACTTAGGAATGAAGTGGCCCATAAACTAGAACCCCAATATTGTGGGCCTTATACCATTAAAGCAATAGATAATAAAAATAATGTTACTATAGTCGATAATCTTTAAAATCTTTAAAAGAACAAATAGTTCACAAAAATAGGCTTAAGATTTATCAACAATAAGTACTTTTAAAGACGCGTCTAAACTTAGAAAATTAATACAATATATACATATATATAAAATTAAGATTACTCTTATGTACATATTTTTATTTTAACAATTCAATGTAAAAGAATGTTCATACAAAAAAAAGTTGTATGAGCATTCTTCCGAAGAAGGGAGGTGTAGTATGATTATAAGTCGGATATGCCTTAACATTAATATTCATAAACATTTTGTTTTTAGTTTTTAATTTATTGTCCACTTATGCATTCACTGTGCTGTGCCGTTTAAATAGAGTATCATATTTCTTAAAAGGTTCATTACACTTGAAAGTAAACGCAAACATAGCTAACGTAATTATTTTATGTGCGGCGCGTGAATGCTAGAATCATATTACACAAGTAAACACCGAAAAATTGTTATTGGATTGCATTGATAAAAATTACTATAAAAACGCTTGTACGTAGTATGTAAGACACAAGAAAGAAAATAATCGTTTCACAAGCTGGATGCCTAGCTTGAAATGATACTATTTCAATAAATATATTTAAAATTTAAACAATACATTTTTTTAATCATTTAAAACTTTACACCCGCGGTAATTGGCACAGATTGCAGGATCGCCCTTCTTATGGATTGGGTAGAGCACACTTAAATTCCAATCGGCAGCCATGCTTTCATCCGACCATATTTTGCATAGGAGCGGATGCATGCACCTTACCAGCTCCTCGCCGCCATGTTTGAATAGCTCAGCCGGCAGTCCGTCGGCACGCGGATGTTGTTCTTTAACCGCGTTATCGCTATTCTCAATTCGTCATGATCGGGTAGCGGAACGACAATTCCGTCGTCAACGATTGGGGTATCGGGATCTTCACATTCTCGGTGACAGGCGCAGCTGTCACTGTTTAATAGGTTCGAGAAGTGTTCCCTCCATAATTTAAGATTGTTCTGTACGTCAGTCACCAGATCGCCGTCTTTGTTCTTACTGGAAAACGCCCCGGTCTTAAAACCTTCTGTAAGCCGCCGAACTTTCTGGTAGAATTTTCGGACGTTGCTCCTGTTGGCCAGCATCTCAAGCTCCTCGCATTCACGTATTTCGGCCTCTCCTTTCTTCTGTCGGATAATACGTCTCTATTCCTTTTTCAGCTCTCTGTAGCGATCCCACATGGCTCGAGTTGCGCCCGATCGCAGAGTGGCTCTACAGGCGGCATCCTTTCTTTCTGCGGCAGCATGACATTCCTCGTCGTACCAATTGTTTGTTCGGGCTCGCCGGAATCCGATTTCTTCTTCGGCGGCGGTACGTAGACAACGATAAATGTTGCTCCATTGTTCGTGCATGCTGGTTTGTTGGGCATTACTTTCTGAGCAGGAGCGAGAGTCGAGTGGCGAATCTTCTGGCTGTCTGTTGTGATTGCAGCTTTTCGATGTCGAACATTCTTTGCGTAGGTAGACGCACGTTTTTTGCTGCACAGAGGCGTGTGCGCAGTTTGGCTGCAACAAGGTAGTAATCCGAGTCGATGTTGGGTCCTCGGATCGTACGTACATCTAATACGCTAAAAGCGTGTCTTCCATCTATCACAACATGATCGATCTGGTTTCGTATTTTTCGATCAGGAGACAGCCAGGTAGCTTGGTGTATCTTTTTATGCTGGAATCTGGTGCTGCAGACTACCATGTTTCGGGCCCCGGTGAAGGCGATCAGCCTCTGTCCGTTACCGGATGTTTCGTTGTGCAGGCGGAATTTTCCGACTGTGGGACCAAAAGCTCCCTCCTTGCCCACCCTGGCGTTGAAGTCGCCAAGCACGATTTTTATGCCGTGGCGGGGGCAGCGCTCATAGAAACGTACCAAGTACTCATAGAAAGAATCGTTGGTCGCATCGTCCTTCTCTTCCGTCGGGGCGTGGGCGCAAATTAGCGATATGTTAAAAAAACGGGCTTTGATGCGGATTGTTGCGACGCTCGTCCACCGGAGTGAACGACCGTACTTGGCGACGAAGTCTCTCTCCCAAAACAAATCCGACACCGAATTTGCGCTCCTTTACATGACAGCTGTAGTAAACGTCACAAGGTCCTACTCTTTTCTTGCCTTGTCCCGTCCATCACATTTCTTGAAAGGCAGTGATGTAAGCCTTTACTCTCACGAGGCCATAAACCAGCCGGGCAGAGGCACCTTCCCTATTAAGGCACCGGACATTCCAGGTGCATGCTCTCAAATCATATTCTTTATTTCGTTTGCAGGGGTCGTCATTAGTATAGGGAGGTCTCAGCCGAGACTTTTTTAAACTTTTCATTGGGGGGGATTTTTAAGTGGCGGGTCCCAAACCCAACGCAGAACCAGCTATCCTGGAATGTTTCGCCTTCTAACGTTAGCTCACTCCCAAACGGGTGTTCGGAAGCTACCCAGAGGATACGTGGGCTAATCCCGGCAGTTGTGAGCTGCTTGAGCCATATGCAGAAGAATCGTCCTGGCCATTCCCAAGTGAATGGCAATCAGTAACTTTCCCCACTTGCGTGGACTTCTATACATGGAACCATCCTCCAAGTACGTTACAGGAAAGTACGTTACTTTTCGATAATTTATTAATTTCATCGTTAAATTCAAAATGTTGAATTATTTCGACAATTTTAAGGAAATTCAATTGTAATTCCTTTGCCGTGGGTATTATTCTAGATTCTGCTTTCCGCTCTCGTATTTTTCGAAGCCATCTGAGTATATAAGCGAAAATCCGAAACACTTTTCTATGAGATGAGAATCTTTCTATTATTTCGAGAAGTGGAATTGTTGTAGCATTGCGTTAACGTAATTGCGTTCTTCTTGTTCTCGAGTGCTTCTTTTTCTGGAGATAGACTGAAGTTGATATTTTGTGGCGATGTAGCAGGGTCTTCTAGGAGGAACTGTGGACCACTATCCATATTGAATTACACAATTCATCCACGTTACAACCCCGAGACACTTGATCCGTTGGATTTTGTTTTGTGGGCGCATGACGCCACGACACTTTCTGGGTCCACTCTTGGATTTCGAACACTCTATTTGCGTCAAAAGTTTGCAACGACGATGGATGCGTTTTAATCCGCTGCAGAACTATTTCGGAGTCTGTCCAGAAAATTGTTTGTTCTGCTGATCGACTCAACATTGGTGAATTTTTTTACCATATTTTGGAAAGAAGATGGACTGCCGAGAGCTCTAAACGCGGAAGAGATTTAGTCTTCAGCGGAGCTACTCTAAATTTTGAAGTAAGCAGCGTGCATTTTGTACCATTAGCGGGTTGGCTACGTATATGTAGAGGACAGTTGTACTAACATACCAGCAAAAAAAAATTTAGAAAATGTGCAACGTGCGCTTTTTAAATGAACAATTCCCGATATTTTTTTGAAAGAATGTATACTTTTTCTCTTACATATTAAAAGACATTTTTTTTTTTTTTTTTTGGTCAGGACAACTAGCAACTGCAGCACTCAGACATTAATTGAGTCCATTGTACTACACTTGGATTCCCTTTTAATTTTCTTTAAATCTACCCGATCTCCGAAGAAGTCTGAGTACATCTTGTGGTGCCAAGGAGCCAAGATGGTCGCTTCTTAACACATCAGTGCCAAAAACCTCAAACCTGATTCGAGCGAAGGCGGGGCAGACACACAGGAAGTGGTCCGCCGTCTCATCCTCCTCTTCAAAAGCTGGGCAGAGTACACTGTCTGAGATGCCCAACCTTTCCATGTGCTTTGCCCACAGAAAGTGGCCCGTCATCAGTCCAACTAGCCGTCTGCACTCCCCTCTGCTTAGTGACAGAAGGGTTTGCAACAGTCGATCGGACATGACAGGTAACATCAGTTTTGTCCATCTGCAGCCTCTCTCAGCCTGCCAAGCTCGATTGTGGGTGGTAGTTACCCATTTGCTAACCGTGGCCGTGATGACCACAGAGGGGAGTGGCAAAGCGGGATCTGGGCCAAAGAAATTGGCCTCAGAGCCCATCTTAGCTAAGGAGTCAGAGGTCTCGTTACCCGCGATACCCACGTGTCCCGGGACCCATGTTAGCATCAGGCTATTATGTCTACCGACATAGTTCAGCCTGGACTTACAGGACTTAACTACCCCTGATGTGGTTTGATGGCTGTCTAAGGCCATAAGCGCTGCTTGGCTGTCGCTGCAGACACATATAGATCTGCCTCTCCATCGTTTTTCAACAACAAAGTTCATCGCTTCTTGAACTGCAAAAACCTCCGCTTGAAACACAGATGCATGCATTCCAAGAGCAAAGTGAAGTTTTGTCCCGCTGGATTCCACGTAGACCCCAGAGCCGGAGCCATGCTTGGTCCTGGAGCCATCCGTAAAAATGCGAAAACAGTGTTTGCCGGGCTCATTTTCTGAGTCTCCTCACAACTGAGCCTCTGGTAGCACTACACTGTATCTCTTTTTAAGTACGACTCTTGATGGCATGGAGTCAAGGGGCAAGGAGAGAATCGATGGATCGATGTCCATACCTTCTCTGTGTTCCAATGCCGGACAAGGGCTGTACCAGTTCCCACTGTATTTCAATCTGCAGATGGCCTTCAAGGCCTCTCCTTGGATGAAAGCATCAAGTGGTGGTAAACCAATCAGAGCATCAAGTGCCGGACCTGAAGTAGTCGCAAAAGCTCCGGTGCAACAGATGGCCACAGTGCGTTTTAGTCTCGACAAGATCCTCCTGACTCCCACTAGAGAGAGTCTACTCATCCAGACCACGGTCTTATCATAGCCGTGTAGATCCATAGGACCTTGCTAGGAGAGAGACCCCACGTTTTCCCAAAGACACCTTTGCACTGCCAGAAAGCTGTCAGTGCTTTGGATGCCTTTGTTTCAACGTGTGATTTCCATAGGACCTTACTATCGAGGATTACTCCAAGATATTTAATTTCCTTGGATAGCTGGATTGTGACTCCTTTTAGCTTTGGCAGAACGAGTCCATCAAGCTTCCTCCTTCTGGTAAAGATGACAATACGAGTCTTGGCGAGATTTGCCGATAGCCCATTCGCACAGCACCAAGTGTCAATCCGATCCAGAGTTTTCTGCACTTTCCTCCAAATGTTCATAAGCGAAGGGCCTGTTACCAAACAAGCAACATCGTCCGCATATGCTTGTGCCTAGACTCCCGAATCGTTTAAGGTGGTGAGTAGAGGATCGATTACCATGCAATGGAGAGAGCACTGGAGACAGCACACCGCCTTGGGGGCAGCCTGTATTAACCCCAGATGACACCAGCAGATCTTCCTCTGCTCGCACCGAAACGATTCTTTGGGCCAGCATCGAACGAATCCAATTAACTAGCATCCGGTCTACGCCGTGCCTACTAGCAGAGTTACACATACTGTCAAAAGTGGCATTATCAAACGCCCCCTCTATGTCTAAAAAGATGCCTATAGCGTAATCCCTTCTGTTGATGGCCAGCTCTACCCTAGCAACAAGGTTTTGCAGTGCCGACTGGCAAGATTTTCCACTCTAATAGGCGTGCTGAAATAAAGACAGAGGGTGAGCCTTCAGCGACTTCTGACGTATGCGCAGTTTCACCAGTCGTTCGAGACTTTTCAGCATGAAAGAGGTCATGCTGATAGGTCTTAAGCTTTTGGGGCTGGTGTAGTCGTCTTTTCCAACCTTTGGGATGAAAGCGACCCTCTCCATCCTCCAAGAGCGTGGTATGTAAGCCAGTGCCAGGCATGCCGAGAAGATTTTCTTCAGGGCTGCTGTCACGAACTCTGCACCCTCCGTCAGCATGGCAGGATATATGCCATCTGGTCCGGGCGACTTGTAGCCGCCAAAAGATTTGATGGCAAATCGAATGGCGGCCTCATTCACCACAGATCTGGTAACGAACCAGTCATGCCGAGAAGGTGTAACAGCTCTGACAACTGCCTCTATCAATAAGGGCTGTTGCCGGCTGATGCTTATCTGATTACCAGGAAAGTGAGACTCCATCAGCAAGCTGAGTGTCTCACTTTTCCGCTCCGTGAAGGAGCCATCAGATTTTCTAAGTGACACCAGCTTAGCAGTTGGGTCCCTTTTCAGGATCCTAACCAATTTCGCCGTTAAAATGCATATATCAAATAATATTGCACTACTTCATAGTAAAGACCTAAAAAAAGGTTTCCAAACAATTATGAAAAAATGATGTTGCCGCTTAATCTGTCATACTTTTCGGCGCAATGCTGTAGGTATGAATGCGCGCTGGATTCCTTCAGCATTTTTAGCGAATCGTAATATTTTTTCTGCGGTAAGTCCCCGCAGCTTCATATGTATAACGAACATATGTATGTCTACGGAAACTTGTATGCATGTATTTATGTACCTATATACCTGTTTGCCTTTTGCATGTCCATATGAACGATTTTTCATATGCAGATATTCAATTGATTTAACTAAACGAATTAAATGATTTTGCCTGTCTAATTATATTATCCTTAATATCCTTAAGCGAATTGAAATACTACAATAGTTTTTTATATTTTTTTTTTATATTTTTATCAAGAAGTAAGTTAACTACTGATATGTATATACATATATTACACTGCTGTTTATAATACAATATGTATTTACATTTCCTGAAATGAAAAAAATACAAATTGTGAGAGCCCGAACTGCGAAATTGTTCTCATATTCGACCAATTTCTCACACAACTTCGATATTGACATCGATTAAGTCATTGCGTTTTACCTGATTTGTAAAACACTACTCTCGATCCACCAAGATT
The DNA here is from genome assembly GCF_027943255.1 of Anastrepha obliqua. Classification (NCBI taxonomy): domain Eukaryota; kingdom Metazoa; phylum Arthropoda; class Insecta; order Diptera; family Tephritidae; genus Anastrepha; species Anastrepha obliqua. Next base: position 353,590 of record NC_072897.1, read on the forward strand.
AAGAGAAAATTGTAGCGCTTTAAAAAGCTAGGCTCAGGTGCTGCCTGATAAAGAAGAAAAAATAAAGAAGAATTATGTGAAATAGATAAAACCTATGGAAAATACCTGTGAGATATATAAAAAAAAAACTGAAATAGACAAGACTGGAAAACCCTGAAATGAAAGAAAAGGTATCATCGGTACCTTACCATTTGGAGTCGACACACTCTGAAAATCCTGTCTTCAGGATTGACAAGCCTTAAATCGCGGTCATCCATGAACTTTTTAGACCTAATCAGGGCTTCTGAATGTAACTTCAGCTCTCAGCTGATCTTACACAGCACTTTTTGGTAAATACCATAACCAGTGAAATAACGCTGCACTTGTACCTCAGCTTCATCACTTCCTTTAACAAAATTTACGTCTTCCTCGTCTACATAATATCGCCATTATCTGCACTGTTTGTACCTTTTTTCTTAAATCTCTGACGTAAAATTTTCTTGGAGATGAATCGCGCTACTTTACATATATTGCACTGCATGAATGTTGGATGGGTATTCATTCATACCCTGACTAGCTCGTATGCTGTAGAAAAATATTTCTTGATTTATTTTACCCCGTGAAAATAAATTTTAAGGAGCTTTGTTCGACAAAAAGTTTCTTGCATAACTTTTGCATCGCTAAAATTGTTATGCGGAAACCTTCGATGCACCTTACCTGTGCTTTCTCCGGCATCTAGAATGACCGCTTAAAGTTAGATGCTTATTCCGTCTTTTAATTTTTCTTATGACACCTCGCCTAATCGGACACTTGAAATGGTTTTTTGACTAGAATTTTTTTGCATCCAATTCAACAAAAAAATCATTCATTTTTTTTAATAAACATCTATGTGGGCTTAGCGCATTTGATCACGTAGTCGCCACTACCTAATAAATTCTGGGTCGAGGCCATGTCGAAACTTTTTAACAACGATGCATGCAAAGTAAAAACGTTCGATTCGTACGACTATCGGTCTGTTACAAAGTTACCATCAAATGAAAATGTTCCTTGGCACAGATATGAGGATAAGAAAAATAGACCTATCAAGGTAATAGTTATAAATTTTCACCGTTCGTGCGACAGCGATTTAATAGTGAATGACTTAAAATCATAAGAGCTAAATGCCCTCTGAAGATGTGAAAAAAATTTACAGAATTAAAAATATATTCAATACCATAGTAAAAGTTGAACCTATCAAATCTACAAATCTGATAGCTTAGTGTAAGAAATGCCAACCTTTTGGCCATACCAAAAGCTTTTGCGGGAAACCCTTACGATGCGTCAAGTGTGCAGGAAAACACGCAACCATTGATTTGCAAAATGTGAACTAGAAAGCCCAAAGTATTGTAACTGCAGATAGTCCCACCCTGCTTATTACAGAGGTTGTATGGTGGCGAAAGAACTGCAAAAGATTAGAACGAAAAAGCGATCTCAAAAATCGAAACCAGCAAACAGTACAAACAATAAACACACAATCCCAGAACGTGCTACAACCACTACAAGCCTTACAAATAATCCGGCAAAAATCCCTATATTAAATAAAATGGCTACATACGCACAAATCACCAAAAATTTATTACCGAACCAACCTATTGTGCAAAATCCACTTTCAGCTATATTCTTATTCTCCTTCTTCTTAATTGGCGCTATAACCGCTTACGCGATTTTGGCCGAGTTTAACAAAGCGCGCCAGTCGTTTCTTTCTCGTGCTGGTACCGCATCGAATAATTTCAAAACCGGAGCGTTTGCATCCATTCGGACGACATGACCCAGCCAACGTAGCCACTGGATCTTTATTCGTTGCGCTATGTCTATGTCGTCGTAAAGCTCATACAGCTCATCATTCCATCGTCTGTGATATTCGCCGCTGCCAACGTGCAAAGGTCCAAAAATCTTACGCCGAATCTTTGTCTCAAACACTCCAAGCGTCGCTTCATCGGATGTTGTCATCGTCCAAGCTTCTGCGCCATACGTTAGGACGGGCATGATGAGAGTCTTGTAGAGTGTTAATTTTGTTCGTCGAGAGAGGGCTTTACTGCTCAGTTGCCTACTTAGTCCAAAGTAGCACTTGTTGTTAAGAGAGATTCTACGTTGGATTTCAAAGCTGACATTGTTATCGGTGTTAATACTGGTTCCTAAGTACACGAAGTCTTTTACAACCTCAAAATTATAACTATCAACAGTGACGTGGGTGCCGATACGCGAGTGCGCCGACTGTTTGTTTGAAGACAGAAGGTACTTCGTTTTGTCCTCGTTCACCACCAGACCCATTCGCTTTACCTCTTTATCCAGTTTGGAGAAGGCAGAACTAACAGCGCGGTTGTTAAGGCCTATGATGTCAATATCATCGGCATACGCCAACAATTATACGCTCTTATAAAATAGTGTGTCTGAGCGATTCAGCTCTGCGGCTCGTACGATGCTCTCCAACATCAGGTTAAAGAAGTCACACGACAGCGAGTCACCCTGTCTGAAACCTCGTTTGGTATCAAACGGTTCGGAGAGGTCCTTCCCAATTCTGACGGCGCTGCTGGTGTTGAGCAACGTCATCTTGCAAAGCCGTATAAGTTTTGCGGGTATACCAAATTCAGACATCGCGGCATACAAGTAACTCCTTTCCGTACTTTGAAGTCGACGAAAAGATGGTGTGTGTCGATTCTCCTTTTATGGGTCTTTTCCAAGATTTGGCGTATTGTGAATATTTGGTCGATGGTAGACATTCTAAAGCCACACTGATAAGGTCCAATCAGATGGTTGACGATGGGCTTCAGCATTTCACACAATACGCTCGCTACAACCTTATAGGCGCTATCTACAAGGCTAATCCCGCGGTAATTGGCACAGATTGCAGGATCGCCCTTCTTATGGATTGGGTAGAGCACACTTAAATTCCAATCGGCAGCCATGCTTTCATCCGACCATATTTTGCATAGGAGCTGATGCATGCACCTTACCAGCTCCTCGCCGCCATGTTTGAATAGCTCAGCCGGCAGTCCGTTGGCACGCTGATGTTGTTCTTTAACCGCGTTATCGCTATTCTCAATTCGTCATGATCGGGTAGCGAAACGACAATTCCGTCGTCAACGATTGGGGTATCGGGATCTTCACATTCTCGGTGACAGGCGCAGCTGTCACTGTTTAATAGGTTCGAGAAGTGTTCCCTCCATAATTTAAGATTGTTCTGTACGTCAGTCACCAGATCGCCGTCTTTGTTCTTACAGGAAAACGCCCCGGTCTTAAAACCTTCTGTAAGCCGCCGAACTTTCTGGTAGAATTTTCGGACGTTGCTCCTGTTGGCCAGCATCTCAAGCTCCTCGCACTCACGTATTTCGGCCTCTCCTTTCATCTGTCGGATAATACGTCTCTATTCCTTTTTCAGCTCTCTGTAGCGTTGCGCCCGATCGCAGAGTGGCTCTATAGGCGGCATCCTTTCTTTCTGCGGCAGCATGACATTCCTCGTCGTACCAATTGTTTGTTCGGGCTCGCCGGAATCCGATTTCTTCTTCGGCGGCGGTGTGTAGAGAACGAGAAATGTTGCTCCACTGTTCGTGCATGCCGGTTTGTTGGGCAGTACTTTCTGAGCAGGAGCGAGAGTCGAGTGGCGAATCTTCTGGCTGTCTGTTGTGATTGCAGCTTTTCGATGTCGAACATTCTTTGCGTAGGTAGACGCACGTTTTTTGCTGCACAGAGGCGTGTGCGCAGTTTAGCTGCAACAAGGTAGTAATCCGAGTCGATGTTGGGTCCTCGGATCGTACGTACATCTAACACACTAAAAGCGTGTCTTCCATCTATCACAACATGATCGATCTGGTTTCGTATTTTTCGATCAGGAGACAGCCAGGTAGCTTGGTATATCTTTTTATGCTGGAATCTGGTGCTGCAGACTACCATGTTTCGGGCCCCGGTGAAGGCGATCAGCCTCTGTCCGTTACCGGATGTTTCGTTGTGCAGGCGGAATTTTCCGACTGTGGGACCAAAAGCTCCCTCCTTGCCCACCCTGGCGTTGAAGTCGCCAAGCACGATTTTTATGCCGTGGCGGGAGCAGCGCTCATAGGAACGTTCCAAGTACTCATAGAAGGAATCTTTGGTCGCATCGTCCTTCTCTTCCGTCGGGGCGTGGGCGCAAATTAGCGATATGTTAAAAAAACGGTCTTTGATGCGGATTGTTGCGACGCTCGTCCACCGGAGTGAACGACCGTACTTGGCGACGAAGTCTCTCTCCCAAAACAAATCCGACACCGAATTTGCGCTCCTTTACATGACAGCTGTAGTAAACGTCACAAGGTCCTAAGTTTTTTTTGGCAGTGATGTAAGCCTTTACTCTCACGAGGACATCAACCAGCCGGGCAGAGGCACCTTCCAGGTGCATGCTCTCAAATCATATTCTTTATTTCGTTTGCAGGGGTCGTCATCTGTGTAGGAAGTTCTCTTCCCATACTATTTTTTTTTGGAATATTTTCATTGTTGGGGATGTTTAAGTGGCGGGTTTCAAACTCAGTGCACAACCAGCTATCTGGGAATGCTTCACCTACTCACGTTAGCTCAATCCCGAACGGGTGTTCGAAAGATACCCAGAGGATACTTGGGCTAATACCGGAAGTTGTGAGCTGCTTGAACCATATGCAGAAGAATCGTCCTGACCACTCCTAAGTGAATGACGATAAGTAACTTTCCCCACTTGCGTGGACTTCTACACATGAAATATTATACTACATACAAAATATTTACTTCCAAACCAAAGCTTCCTATTTTCAGGAGGTACTTAGCTAAGTTAAGGGTACTATTAGCAGGCCTGGCCATCAGCTGCGGTGAAACATGAAATTAAGCGAGTAACTTCGGCTACCACGTTACCGGCCAGAATTATAGATTACCAGAAAGGCTGATAGATTTACAAAGTTCGCTTGCCGGTGAAAAAATAAAATTGTTAGAGGAACTTTGGCTGCCACGGCACATGAGAGGCGAATGAAATTAAAGCGAAATTCATAGCGAAAATTATGAAATGGGATTAGTTGAATACAAACGCACGCCGAAACAAGCGTAGTTAGCAAGTTGTGAAAAGTTGCGTGTTTTAAATTTAGTTTAGAAATTTAGGAAAAAAGAAACAGCAGTATTCGCGCCCCATTTCATGAAGCGCCCCGAGCACGACGAGCTGAGAATAGCGATAACGCGGCTAAGGAACAACAAAACCGCGGGAGTTGACGGACTGCCGGCTGAGCTATTCAAACATGGCGGCGAGGATCTGGTAAGGTGCCTGCATCTGCTTCAAGCAAAATATGGTCCGATGAAAGCATACCTGCCGGTGCAAATTTCAGTGGGATCTACCGAATCTATAAGAAGAGTGATCCTGCAATCTGTGCCGGAATTAGTCTTCTAAATATCGCCTATGAGGTTGTAGCGAGCGTATTGTGTAAAAGGCGGAAGCTCACCATCAACCACCTGATTGGACCTTATCAGTGTGGCTTCAGATCTGGAAAGTCCACTTCTGACTAGATATTCACAATACGCCATGAAAGGAGAATCGACACACACCTTCTCCGAGCCGTTTGATACGTTTCAGACAGCGCTGTCGTGTGACTTCCTTAACCTGATGTCGGACAAGGTCGTGCTAACCGCAGAACTTATTCGCTCAGACACAATTTTTTATAAGAGTGTACAACTGTTGGAGTATGTCGATGATATTGATGTCTTCGGCCTGAACAACCGCGCTCTTGGTTCCTGCTTTTTCTAAACTGGATTAAGAAGCAAAGCTAATGGGTCTGCTGGTAAACGAAGACAAAACGAAGTACCTACTATCATAAAGCAAGCAGTAGGCGCAAGCGCGTATCAGCACCCATATCTCTGTTGACAGTTATGATTTCGAGGTTGTAAAAGACTTCGTACATTTAGGAGCCAGCATTAACATCGATAACAATGTCAGCCTGGAAATTCAACGTAGAATCTCTCTTCCCAATAAGTGCTACTTTGAACTAAGTAGGCAATTGAGTAGGAAAGTCCTCGTTCGGCAAACAAAACTAACACTCTACAAGACTCTCATCATACCCGTCCTAACGTATGGCACAGAAGATTAGAAGATGACAACATCCGATGAGGCGTCACTTTGAGTGTTCGTGAAAAAGATTTTGTGGAAGATTTTTCGAGTTATTTCGGTCATGTCGTCCGAATGAATATAAACGCTCCAGCTCTGAAAGTATTTGATACGCTACCAGCTGATAGTAGCAGAGGAAAAGGAAGACCTCCTCTGCGTTGGCTTCACTGGGTATGTCCAACTGGCGCCGGTTAGCACGAGGAAGAAAAAACCGCGCTTTATTAAACTCGGCCAAAAGAAGAAGAAGAACAGGAGATCCCTGGGGAGTATAATAAAATTCGCATCATCAATTAGGTAGTTAATCTATTTCGCCCTTTTTAAAAAGCACTCGCCAAATGCAAACAACTGTTATTAATTTTTTATAATGTAACATGTTTGGTCTCTTCATTTAATAGTATTTTGCGGCCCTGAAAAGGGCCTTTTTGTGCTATTAGAAATTACTAAGTTAATACGAATTTTATATGGCTCCTTTGACAAAGAAATTATTAAAGCATTTGCAAAGTATGGAGTGTAAGTATTGGGAGGTTGAATTAGTTTTAAAGGTTTTTTTCTAAGATTTGGGGCTTTATTGTGAAAAAACGGTACAAAATATTTTATTCGAAGTATTGGCCATCGCTAGCTACAACTTTCGTCCATCTTTCGGGCAATTTCCGGATGCCGTTTCTCCAAAATTCTGGCCGCTGCTTGGCTATCCATGACTCAACCCATATTTTGGTAGCCTCGTACGAGGAGAACCGATGGTCCGCCAAATCGAGACTCATATGCCGGAACAAATGATAATCGGAGGGAGCTATGTCTGGACTATACGGCGGGTGGGGTAACACTTCCCAGCCAAGCGTTCCAAGGTATTTTTTGACAGGTTGAGCAACATGCGGCCGAGCGTTATCATGTTGCAAAATAACCTTGTCGTGCCTTTTTACCGTTTCCGGCCGTTTTTCTTTCAATGCCCGGCTTAAACGCATCAATTGCAGTCGGTAACGATCCCCCGTGATTGTTTCGCCCGGTTGGAGCAGCTCAAAATATACGACGCCGACCTGATCCCACCAAATGCAGAGCATGATTTTCTTGCCGTGAATATTCTGCTTGGCCGTCGACGTTGATGCGTGGCCGGGCAAACCCCATGATTTTTTGCGTTTTGGGTTATCGTAGTGGATCCATTTTTCGTCGCCAGTCACCACCCGATGCAAAAAACCCTTCCAATTTTGTCGCTCGATCAGCAATTCGCACGTAAAAAATCGCTGTTCGACGTCGCGCAGCTTCAACTCGTACGGGACCCAATGTCCTTGCTTTTGGATCATTCCCATTGCTTTTAGACGCTTGCAAACGGTTGATTTATCAACGCCCAATGATTCAGCAAGCTCTTCTTGGGTTTGGCACGAGTCCTCGTTTACCAATTCCCAAAATTCCGCGTCCTCGAACGTTTTGGGCTGGCCAAAACGCTCCTTGTCTTCGGTGTGAAAATCACGACTTTTGAATCGTCGAAACCAGTACTCACATGTTGAAATCGACGGAGTATGGTCTGGGTAGGCCTCCTGCAGCAATTCACGGGCTTGGGCTGTATTTTTTTTCAAATTGAAGCAGAAAATAAAAGCTTCCCGCAAATTGCGTTTCGACGGCACGAAAGTTGACATACTCGGAGCACGAAAACACTGCGTTGTTTATACTTCAGCGAAATGACAGATACTGATTCAGTATTGCCAACGCGATAAAGTGATAAATAGCGCCATCTGTGTGTCACCTTTAAAACTAATTCAACCTCCCAATAATAAAATTAAATAATATCAAACAATTATAACAATACCAATTACAAATTATATTTACATGTGAATTTATTGTACAGGTATATGAGATGTATGTATGTAAAAGTATACTTGGTATAGCATTTGGGCAACGTACCTCTCCTTAGAAATCGCTTATTCGAAAAGCCAAAGATATTTTGAGTAAATCACTATTATTAAATGCACAAATAATCGATAAACTATTTTTTACCCAAATTAAATTCCATCTCATTTTCGACGTCTTCAATTATAAAATACTTTATGCATATGCGACTCGTTTTCGGGTTAAGTTCATCTTCTCTCCGACAGAACTGAATTCTCTTTTCTAACAAGCCGCGTCCGATGGAAAATCGAAAGAACTAAAAGATATGTTACTTACGGTTTTTACCCTATCATAATTTAGAACCGATCACGACATTAAAATAAATGAAATAACACGATGAAATAATTAACTTTCGTACATTTGTATTCACCGTATCCGTAAACAAACAATTGCCATGCAAGAGAATTGTTGTGTTGATTTTTTTCATATATCGCTAACACAAGCTAAGTTTTGTTAAACACATTCCAAGTAACGTCAACCATCAGTTGATTCTGTCAAATTCGCTCAGAGCCGAATATCGCTATTTTGAAAACCGAAATTGAGGGAGCAACTGGGGATTCGGCAGCAGAATTCTGCCCGCTCATTTCACACAAATTCATACTCTCGTCCAATCAGCCGTTGTTGGGACCGCAACGAAGCAACATGAGCGGATACTGTGTAAGTGAACCCGACACCCTAGCACACAGCCAGCATTGTCGGCTTAACGTCCGTGCGCGGGTACTCAACGGCTACAAATAGACAACAAATTACCTTAACCGTGTGATCCGCTGACTCAGTATACTCACAAGCAAGCGAGTGCAGAAAATAAGCAAGCCAATAACGACGGCTACAAACAAACATCATATTACCTTAGCCGTGTGATCCGCTCACTCAGCATACTCACAAGCAAGCAAGTGCAGAAAATAAGCAAGCCAATAACGACGGCTACAAACAAACATCATATTATATAACCTTAGCCGTGTGGTCCGCTCAACGCACTCACAACACCTAAGCAAGAGAGTGCAGAAAAGATGCAATAACAAGACACGGCGACAGTGGTGAGGGCAGTTAGGGTAATATAAGGCGTAACTCACTTTGTAACAGAAGTTTGGAATTAGACTCAATAAAGTTAACATGCAACTTAAAATAAGTGGCGCCCAACTGAGGCCCGTTCATCGTGCCGTAATTAAAAAAAAAAAAGTCAAAAGAGATTTTTTGAAGTGAAAACTTCTTTAGAATCGTTGGGAGTGATTTGGGAAAAAGTGAAACGAAAAAAGCGACCAACTTGGCTACGAAGCGTTATATTATATGTTGATATTAACGTATCGACGAACTAAATAAAAATAACTTTTATTTTTTCTTGTGATTCGAACCAAGGATTTTGGATCGGAAGCTCACATTGCCAGTCGCTCGGCTACCGCGTCATGCTATAGGTGCTGGCCTAAGAGTTATTTAGTTACGAAGCGTTATATTATATGTTGATATAAACGTAGCGACGAACTAAATAACTTTTAGGCCAGCGCCGACAACATGGCGCGGTAGCCGAGCGACTAGCAATGTGAGCTTCCAATCCAAAATCCTTGGTTCGAATCACAAGAAAAAAGTTTTTTTTTAACAGATATTTTATTTTATTTTATGATATGTTTATGAGGAGCTTTTTTTCATGGCAGAAATACACTCGGTGTTTTGCCATTGCCTGCTGAGGGGTGAGCGCTATTAGAAAAATAGTTTTCCTTAATTTTGGTGTTTTCACCGAGATTCGAACTGACGTTCTCTCTGTGAATTCTGAATAGTAGTCACGCACCAACCCATTCGGCTACGGCGTTTGTTTAATTTTACTGATGCAAAAATGAGGGAAAATATTTGAATAAAGTTTGCTTACTGTTTACACATTTTCCAAAGGTGACGAAGAACCAAAAAAAAAGTCGATTTTCAAACAAATACGAGTGCATATGTGTAATTGTGTTAGAGTTTCGGTCACGCCCCAGCAAAACCTGCGTGCATATGTGTTTGTAACATTCAAAAAAATTTAATTGTGTTAGAGTTTCGGTCACGCAGGTTTTGCTGGGGACGCTCATAATAGCAACCGCGTGTGTATTTTTATATTCGTGAATATTTTCATTTTTAAATATTTACCGCAATTATGCCGAAAAACAATGCAGAAAAGTGTCGTGAATATCGACAGAAAAAAAAATCAATAAATAGCATCACGGAATTCATTCACGAAAATTTAATAAAGTATACACCAGAAGTATCGCGGATACTTAGAAAAGATTACGATAAAGTTCCAATGATTTTAAGTGGCGATTTTAACGTAAATTTTGCATTAGACACAGCGGTTCCTTCAATTGACTTTCTCAATACAACATTCAATTTAAAAATGTGTAACAATCGCACTGAACCGACAACACGATCAAAAACAACAATTGACGCGGTATTTCAAAGATATGTTGACAACATCGAAACTAAAGCATTTGTATCATATTTTAGCTATCATAAGCCACTCGTATCATTTGTTGAAATTGAAAACATTGAGGATGAATAATAATAAAATGAAGAAAATAAAATATGAACTTTATAGCAATATTATAATGAACCTATAATTATCCCGCCCCTAATGCTGCTTTCGTCTCATTCTCTCTCAGTTTGTTTTACGGAAGGTTTTACTTCTATCCCGTCTAACCGTTAGACTGGTATTTTTTTTTTATTTTTTTTATTTCTTCCATAGTAATATTTTATGGAAGAAATAAAAAAAAAAAAAAAATCTCTTTTGACCTGTCATTAGACAATAAGTAATTTGATTTACAAAAAGATGGAATGAGAGTCATATTGAAGGGCCAATGCCCCCAAGCTCATATAGAAGAAATATACATATTATTTAAAAACAAGTGGTTAACAAACAATGACATTGACATATACGATTAGTTGACGATTGATTACATGGATTTTGCAAGATCTGTTGGTGTTTGACGGTTAAGCCGACTTTGGGTAGATTTTTCTTTATTTGGTAGTCTTCTCATCATAGGATTTGTTGGCGTTAATAATCTATTTATGTATATTCTGCTAGCGCTTTGTATTGTTTCATCAATAGTATCAATATCAAGGTCCCGATGAATATCTGCGTTAGGTATGTACCAAGGTGCATTAGTTAAGGTCCTAAGTATTTTAGACTGGACTCGTTGAAGTATACTTAGATTACTTTTTGCAGCAGTGCCCCAGATCTCAATTCCATATTTCCAGATCGGAGCAATTATCGTTCGATAAATAAGTACTTCATTTTGCAATGATAGATTGGACTGAGGTCCAAGTAGCCAGTACAATTTCTTAAAACGATTTTTAACTTCATTTCGCTTTTTCTTTATATGCTCCTGCCAGTTTAATTTCGAGTCGATCGCAGTACCCAGGTATTTCGCTTAGGTGTCAATATGCACGTCAGAATTACCAACGCTAACTGGTTCAATGGTTGTCCTTCGGTTTGTGTAGTTTACTTGTATTGTTTTGTCAGCGTTAATTTCGATGTTCCATTTTTTGAACCAGTTTAATGTCACATTTAATTCGTTTTGTAAATTTTGTTTTGCGACTTTTGTATCTTTATGAGATACCATGAGGGCTGTGTCATCCGCAAATGTTGCAATCATGCTGTTTTCTGACTTCGGTTCCGGTAGATCAGCCGTGTACAATAGATACAATGTTGGTCCTAAGACGCTGCCTTGGGGAATGCCTGCGTTCATAGGTTGAATGTCTGAACATGCGTCGTTATATTTAACATAGAATTTCCTGTCTTGGATGTAACTCTTAAGCATAAGGTAAAAGTCATTAGGTAGTTGTGTTTTTAATTTATGGAGTAACCCAGGGTGCCACACTTTGTCAAAGGTTTTAGCTACGTCGAGGTATATGGACATGCACACTCTTGACACTCGGGATCGCTATAACTTCAGCTATTTTCCAGGTACTAGGGAAATATTTGAGACTTCTAGCAGCGTTGAAAATATTTCTTGGATAAATTATTGCCTTGTCAGGCATATGCTTCATAATTGTTCCCGAAATTTGATCGTATCCAAGCGATTTATTGTTCTTTAGAGTTTTCATTAATTGTTTTATCTCCGTAAGTGTGATTTTTTTAATTTGCTTCTTATTCTCGTTTGCTGCGTAAGTGAGATTTATGTCGTTATTATTATTTTCAAAAGTATCTTTAAAATGTTGAGCTAATACCGTTGCTTTTTCTGAAGTGGTTCGTGCTCATTTCTCTTTAGTTGTTTTTTTTGGTGGTAAATGTATTGTGGCGCCCACCACTTTTTTCGTCGCCTTCCAAAGTGTGTAGTTTGAGGATTTTGTTGCGTCAATATTTTTGAGATAATTGCTAAGTTTTTTGTCTTTTTCCTTTTGAAGTAGGTCTCTTATTTCTTTTCCCAATTTGCTTAGCTTTTTCTTGTCGTCTGGAAATCTTGTTGTCTGCCATTTCTTCCTTAGCTTTCTTTTTTGTTTAAGTTTCTTTTTTATCGTATCAGGTATGTAGTCATTCTTAACTTAGTAACTAGATTTACTAACTGCTTTAATTGTTTTGTCGTTCAAAAAAGCTATAGCTGTCTCAATTTCATCGCCTGTTTTCAAAGATACTTTTGTGTCTAAATATGATTCCAAAAGCTCAGTAAACGCATTCCAGTCTGCACGATGATTATAAAGTGGTGGATTTAAGTTTTGTTGCGGTGATTGTTGGGTTCTTAGTATAATTGGCGAGTGATCAGAGGAGAGTTCAAGACAAGATTCAATTGTCAGTACGTTTGGATGAATTGATTTCAGGGTAAAAAAGTCAAGTAAGTCAGGTACTTTCTTAATGTCAGGGATATGTCAAAAGGGATAATAAAAATAAAAGCGATTGTGCGTGGCCGCGAAACCTGGAAACTTATCCTGAGATAAGATATCGTTAATTGGTGGTACGTGCTGTTGGTGATCCTGATACTATTTGATGGAGTGTGGTGGCCGCGAATTCTGCAAACTTATCCCGAGATAAGATATCGTTAATTGGTGGTACATGCTGTTGGTGATCCTGATACTATTTGGTGGAGTGTGCTGTTGAGGAGCCTGATATTATACTGCTGATACGATTGACACGAGCAGGGGAACCCGAGTTCAATATACAAGGATAATAACAGCAGGATAAATGGAATATTTAAAATTAATAAAGAATCTAAATCTGTAAGTAGAGTGTTCGTTGTGAAACTATAATGTAAAAGTGTAAAATGTGTGACAGTGCTGTAGTTTTTGCGCAACTTTAGCTTGTTTCTGTCTCTTCTTTTCCTTTTTGTAACGATTTAATGAGCAGTAACGACTGCAAACTAGACGAATTATTAGATAAAATAAACAGACTAAAAATTTCAAAAAAAAATATTGTACAATGGATGCTGACCAATTAACAGCTTTAGTGCAGGCTGCCGTAACTGGAAAACTGTAACAACAAAAAGAAACTTTCGAAGTTCAACTTCATAGAATAACAGAACAATTAACTACTTTAAGGACAGCGGAAAAAAACCTAAAACCTATAAACCAGTTAAAATCGTAGGAAATGTCAGTTGCGAGGAACCCCTTGACTTAGTGAAATCTTTGCCAGAATACGATGCTCAAATGAGTGCTTACGTCTCATGGCGCCAAGCCGCCCATACGGCATACGAAGTATTTCGAAGCTACCCAGGTAGCTCGCGACATTACCAAGCTGTAGGGATAATTTGGAATAAGCTCAAAGGATCCGCCGATGCTGTTTTGGCATCTTTTAATACGGTACTTAATTTCAATGCAATAATTGCTCGGCTAGACTTCACATACGCGGACAAGCGTCCAATATATCTTATTGAACAAGAACTTTCCACACTTAGACAGGGAAACCTGTCAGTTTTACAATATTTCGATGAGGTGGAGAAAAAACTAACTCTTCTCACAAATAAAACTATAATGACACAAGAAGGATCTATTGCTGAGTCTATCTGCACCAAATATCGAGCAGATGCTTTGAGAGTATTCATTTCAGGAAGATTTACCGGGTACTCTGGCTTTGGCTCAGGAAGTCGAGGCAAACAGGGAACGATATGTGTTCGCCGCGAATTTGGCAGCTTCTAGTGAGGACTTTTCAAACAGATTTAAGAAAACTAGAAATATTAACTCAGACCAGAAAATACAGGCTACTCAAAAAACCCGCATTTCTCCAATAAACCTTCGAAAAAGAACGATAGTGAGCAAGAGACCAACCAACACCTATGGATGTTGACCCATCAGAAACGCGGATACGTCAGAATACAAACTGGCGTCGATCACAAAAGACTAACATTAACCAACAACAACAACCCTGGAAAAGACAGGCGGAGTCAGGAAGAAACACAGGACCAAAGATACAACGAGTTAATAATTTAAGCCAGGAAAACTCAAGTGAAAAAACCTATACTCAGGAAGCCGAAGCCGAGACTGAGGATCTGGAAGAGGAAGAACAATTGAATTTTTTAGGGGGAAATCCCTACTCCCGTGGATCGAACGTGGAGTAGGCCTTAAGGGAAGAAAAATCAAATCAGGTACCCAATGCCAAGTGCAATGGTTATACTGTCTAACTTAAAAGGTGCACAATACTTCACCACACTCGATTTGAAGTCCGGATTTCACCAGATCGAGTTGGCAGAAAGAGACAGCGAAAAAACTGCCTTCTCCGTAAATAAAGGCAAATATGAGTTTTGTCGTTTACCTTTTGGCCTTAGAAACGCCCCAGTATATTTCAAAGGGCAATCGATGACGTTTTGAGAGAAAAAATTGGCAAGACATGTCATGTTTACGTTGATGACGTAATTATCTACTCAAAAACAGCAGACGACCATTTAAAGGACATCGAAAGGGTACTAAGGAGTCTGTACGAGGCCAATATGAGGGTATCAGTAGAAAAATCAAAATTTTTCAAAACAGAAGTAGAGTACCTAGGATTTGTGGTATCAAGAGGAGGTGTGAAGACAAGCCCCGAGAAAGTTAATGGCATAAAAAACTATGAACAACCTACCAATCTTAAACATTTGCAGTTTCAGATAAACATCCAAACGCAAAAATCAAACGTTGGAAGTCTCTCATCGAGAGTTTTATCGCAAAGATCCACTATAAACCAGGGAAAGAAAACTACGTCGCGGATGCGCTGTCAAGACCGCACATGAATATGGTAGAAGTTGAAATGGAAGCTAGCTCTGACTGTGCTACCATACACAGTGAGGAGTCACTGATATACACCATTGAAACGATGGATAAACCTGTCAATTGCTTCCGAAATCAAATAATACTCCAAGAAGGTGAAGGCATATCAAAACAAACGTTTATTATATTTGGCGCTAAAACCAGGCACATTATTTCATTTAACGACGTGGACTCACTTATAAAAATAATGCAAGAAGTAATTAATGATGGTGTAGTTAATGCCATACATTGCTCCTTACCAGTTCTAGCTAAGATCCAACACCGCCTAGTAGAGCTTCACCCGAACGTAAAATTCCGACACACTGAAAAAATGGTTACAGACATATTTGACGAAAACGACCAAACAGAAATTATTGTCGCTGAGCACAATCGTCCTCATAGGGCGGCACGGGAAAACGTTAAACAGATGCTAGCCGATTATTCCGAAGATGGACAAAAAAGCAAGGGAAGTAGCAACAAACTGTAGGACATGCTCAAAGGCCAAGTACGACCGATATCCAAAAAAGCATGTAATAGCACCAACTCCGATACCTTCTCAGGTGGGACAGATATTACACATCGATATTTTTTCTACCGATCAGAAGTATTTCCTAACTTGTATCGACAAATTCCCTAAGTTTGCAGTAGTACAAAAAACTGTCTCCAGAACTATAATAGATGTGAATCCATGTATTGCGATAACGAAAAGTCGCTTAATTCGCACACCATAAAATCATTATTGCAAGACTTCAATAATATAGTAATAGCAAATGCACCACCGCTTCAGAGTTCCTCAAACGGGCAAGTGGAACGCTTTCACAGCACCCTTTCAGAGATAGCTAGATGTCTAAAACTTGAAAGAGGTATAAATAATACAGACGACTTGATACTACTCGCTACTATAGAATATAATAGATCCTTTCACTCGGTAACGAACAAAAAACCAATGGGGATTCTATACGCCGGATCACTCAAAAGTGCAGAATCAATCCGAAATCGCATAGAAAAAGCACAAATTGCTGATCGCGAATACCATAATAAAGGTCGCCAGTGTAAAACATATAACGTCGGTGACAAGGTCCTTGTAAAAACTAATAAAAGACTTGGTAATAAACTGTCAGCATTATACGTAGAAGAAATAATTGAAAAGGACCTAGGCACCACCGTACTTATAAAGGGGAGGAGGGTCCACAAGTACAACCTTCGACCGCCTTGACAAAACCAACCAATTAATTACCACTTTTTATCTACTAATAGCAATGACGTTTTTGTCGACGACCGGCTCGGCGGAAAAACTTATAAACTACACTGACGCCAACTACATTCCAATCCTGGACGGAGACATGGTACTATGGAAACACTACGGATATCTGACTCACTTTACTAACAAACTATGAACAATGAAGCGAGGAATCTAATCAACTTATTTCCTCAGCCACACCTGAGAAAGCTGCTAGACTCCGACATAACACACATCGATACAGTATTACGAGCCGTCGACGTTCACCACCGAAAAGCACGAAGCCTGAACTTTTTGGGTACGGCACTAAAAGTAATTGCCGGTACCCCCGACTTCGACGACCACCAAAGACTACAGATTAGACAGGATATGCTCGTTGACTCAAACAATAAACAATTCACAATAAATACACACATCCAGCAAAAAATATTGGAAATCACAGATAAGATAAATAAAATAATTGCAACTACAAGGAGAGAGGAAATAGATACAGGTCACTTATACGAAAATATATTAGCAAGAAATAGAATAATAACCTTCGAGTTGCAAGCTGTCACAATATCATTAACTCTGGCCAAACTCAATTTAGTCAGCCCTGCATTACTAGACAGTAGCGAAATAAACAAAATTATCAACGAGCACTCGACCAATATAACAACAATGGAAATATGAGGTATATCTAGAGTTAAGGTTCTACAAAATAAAGACAGCTTGTATTTTATAATATCCTATACCAGAATTAGTTTGTAAGAAAATTAACTTATTCGCCGTGTCGCACCAAGGACGAACACTGCACTTCGGGGAAACGAATACAGTCGCTCTATGTGGAAATAAAACACACACTGTAAGATGCGAAAAATCAACATCTGCTACTTTTTGCAAAGCGCTCGAGACCATCACTTGCGGGCAACAACTAGTCGCAGGAGAAATAGCAAACTGCTCGACTATCGCTAACCATGATAAAGGTATCAAAGAGATTGATGATGGCATTGTGGTCATAAACAATGTTACAGCAAAAATAGATTGTTTTTGTTGACTTTTGACCAAGCAGTAAAAATAAATGGCATCGAATATCGCAAAAGAAATAACGCCGCTACCCGATCACCCGGAACTCCAACAGCGCAAAGAATTAACCTTTTGGGACACATAGAAACGTTAAGCCTAAACTACCTTCAAGAAATGAATGTGGACAATATCAATCACATCGGTGCTCTGCGAAGAGAGGTTGACTCAAAGTCAATGGCTTTCGCTATAATAGATACATCAGTCATTATCTTAACGGTCTTGTGGCTCACCTTAGGCAAATACAAAAAACACGCTGAAAAACGAGCAATGAATGTATTGGTAAGGGAGGTCACTGAGAGGATCGCGGACGATCCACACTTAGGAAGGGAGGAGTTAACCCGACACCATAGCACACAGCCAGCATTGTCGGCTTAACGTCCGTGCGCGGGTACTCAACGGCTACAAACAGACAACAAATTACCTTAACCGTGTCATTCGCTGACTCAGCATACTCACAAGCAAGCAAGTGCAGAAAATAAGCAAGCCAATAACGACGGCTACAAACAAACATCATATTACCTTAGCCGTGTGATCCGCTCACTCAGCATACTCACAAGCAAGCAAGTGCAGAAAATAAGCAAGCCAATAACGACGGCTATAAACAAACATCATATTACCTTAGCCGTGTGATCCGCTCAACACACTCACAACACCTAAGGAAGATAGTGTAGAAAAGATGCAATAACAAGACACGGCGACAATGGTGAGGGCAGTTAGGGTAATATAAGGCGTAACTCACTTTGTAACAGAAGTTTGGAATTAGACTCAATAAAGTTAACATGCAACTTAAAATAAGTTGTATACTACAGTGGGCAAAAAGTAAGGTGAATTTTGTTGAAATGAAATATCTTTATTTATTCTTGTAAATCAATTTCATCCTCTTCAAAATAATCCCCTCTCGATGAAATACACTTATGCCAACGATTTTTCCAATCCCCGAAACATGCCAAATAGTCGGTTTCCGGTATAGCCATCAGCACCTTCTTCGATTCAGCTTTTATCTCCTCAATCGACTCGAAACGCGTTCCCCGGAGTGGTCTCTTGAGTTCTGGGAATAGCCAGAAGTCACACGGAGCCAAATCAGGCGAATATGGTGGTTGCGGAACGATATGCGTGGAATTTTTGGCGAAATGGTCACGAAGAACGAGGGCAGTGTGAGACGGTGCATTATCGTGATGCAAAAACCAAGAGTTGCTGGCCGATAATTCTGGTCTTTTTAGACGATTTGCATCACGTAATCGGCGCAAAACGCTCAAATAATATTCCTTATTAACAGTTTGGCCAGGTGGAAGGAATTCATAGTGCACCACACCACGAAAATCGAAAAAAACTGTCATCATGACCTTTAGTTTTGAACGACTTTGACGTGCTCTTTTCGGTCTGGCCTCGCCTTTAGCACGATTTTCGCTTGATTGGTCGATTGTTTCAGGGTCGTAAGCATAAATCTAAGTCTCATCTCCCGTAATGATGGATTTGAGCTTGTCCTGATAGTCTGAAAGCATTGTTTCACACAGATCAACGCGACGACTTTTTTCCAAGAAATTGAGAGTTTTCGGTACCAAACGAGATTTGACTTTTCGTAGGCCCAAATGGTCTTTCAAAATGGTTTTCACAGATCCTTCTGATATTCCGATCATATCAGTAAGGTCTTTAACAGTCAGCCGACGATTTTTGAGCACTAACTCCTTCACTTTATTGACGTGTTGGTCATCTGTTGACGTCAATGGTCGTTTTTACGATTAAAATTTAGTAATTTGATATTAGGAAAACCAACTAATGATATAAAAAAATTGGTTTTTGGCTGGCCAGTTGTCTTGTTAGTCTTGTTGTTCTCATGCGACTTAATATACTTTTACATTTATTCGAGAGATTTTTTAAGTAGGTTTAAGGAATGTAAGGTTAAGTCACTTTCTGATGTACTATATGTATCTTGAAAACCTTGGATTTGATTGAAAAATTATGTGTGAACAAAAATTCATTGCCCTTCATTTTAAATATCAAGATCCAAAATCTAGACATTTTTATGATTCACCATACAAAAACTAAGTGACCGAAAAGGTTCATTTGGATCGGATAGGTTGACTTTACATAAGAATTGGATTTTAAGATCGTAATATTCAATGCATTGACAATAAATAACAATGAATATAAAAATCCATAGGATCAGCAGGTAGTATTAAGCATGCATATCTGAAAACTTTGGATTCTGCTATGACAATAAATATAGTAGATTACAATATACATTCAAGTATGTCGTCAAGATAGAGCACATCAGAGTGCAGTAAGGCCCAATAATGATAATAATAACATTGCCGTTACACGCAGTTAACTCATTGTATGTTATATGTATGAATATACATATTTTTCTTTTTTGATATTAACTCATCTTAAAGTATAAACCGAAGAACGTTTAGATATTACAACTAATACAACGAAATAAAGATACTAACGAGCGATTTTTATTAAACATACACATATATTAAAAGATAGAAAACTAAAATGCCTCAATACTTACAAATTCATTATGAATGTATAAATATATAAGGTACAGCTGCTACTGGATGCCCATCTGGTCCAAAACTGTTTTACGCTTGAGTCGCCGACTATGAGTACTTGGCTGGAGCAAAGCCAACACTTCAGCGTTGACATGTGTACTTAGACGTTGTCTGTGATCCATGGTACACTTTTTCGCCACATCAGTAACGAGCAGCACACCAAGATTACGATGGAGGTCGAGATTTCTCACATAGCATGGATCATTGACGATGTTGCGCAACACGTTATTTTGGAATCGTTGGATAATAGTCATGCAAGATTCGCTCGATGATCCCCATAGCTGAATGCCATACGTCTATACCGATTTAAGAATTTAATTATATAGAAGTAGTTTGTTGTTCGTTGACATAATAGAGTGTCTGCCAATAAGATAAAGAAGGCTTTTTGTTTTTAATTCCAGCTCTTCACGCTTTTTCTTGACATGCGCCTTCCAACGTAGTTTAGCATCAAGGGTTATTCCAAGATATTTTGCCTCGTTGACGTACGGTGTATTTACGCTGTTTATGTAGACTGGCTTGTAAACTGTTTTTTCCAGCCCGAATATAATGTGCACTGATTTTGAATTATTTAGTTTGATACGCCATTTTATTGCCCATGTGAACTTAGTCGATTGTTGAGTAATTTTTGCAAAAGTCAAATAGGTGCGTCTTGATGTAGTTCCACGAATGGAGGGACCTACAGTTTCAAGACGACCCCGAACGACATCTATTTTTTTATGAGGAGATTTTTCATGGCAGAAATACAATCGGAGGTTTGCCATTGCCTGCCGAAGGCGACCGCTATTAGAGAAAACTTTTTCTTCATTTTGGTACTTCACCGAAATTCGAACCTACGTTCTCTCTGAACTCCGAATGATAATAACGCACCAAGCCATCCGGCTACGGCGGTCGCCAAATTCATTATTACCATTGATAATTATTGGAGGAGGACGAGGTATTTTATTAACTTGTTCCGTTTTTCTTGAATTTGTTGAATCATTAACACTATTTGCAGATTCTGATGGTGTTACAAGACTCAGCTCTACGCTTTTTGAATAGTCTGTTTTCGTTAGGATCCAGTCGGTTTCTCTAGCAAGCTCTTCTTCATCAGTTTCATAAACTTCAAAACGTGTTTTTTTTTGTGATGTTTATATAAGGTGTATTATAATATTATCAGCAGATAT
Source organism: Anastrepha obliqua (assembly GCF_027943255.1). Taxonomy (NCBI): domain Eukaryota; kingdom Metazoa; phylum Arthropoda; class Insecta; order Diptera; family Tephritidae; genus Anastrepha; species Anastrepha obliqua. Next base: position 374,770 of record NC_072897.1, read on the forward strand.
AGCGGATTTAAGTTTGCGTCTTTTCTCATTTAAGATGGGATATTTCATTTTGTAGAGCATAGTATAATTTTTCCAAGTCGCAAATTTTTTGCATTATGTCTTTATTTCGCACTTCAATGTTTCTATTAGAATGATTGGGCCCACCAACCTGTGGTGGAGAACCTATTCCTTTTCGGTTTAGAAGTATAGTAACACTCTTTTCGTGGAGTCGATAATGCAGTCAACGGTGGCGAGATTTATTTATATTCACAATAGCGGAGTTTTAAATATTGTAATTTTTTTCTTTATATTTTGCTTTTGTTTTGATTTATTAATGTTAATTATCCATTATAAATGTCGCGATTTGTATTTTTTTTTTTGTATGTACTGATGCTCGTTTACATTTTTACACGCCTAGAAATTAGATGTTTGATTTTGTAGTCTTTATTATTATTTTAAAGATTTTTGGTCCCTTTTCCTCACCCTTCTTGCAATTCTCTTTAACACAGCTTGTATTTGTAATATATTTTATTATTTTACTATATTATTTTCACTATATAATTTGGCAATTGCCATCATTTTCCAACTTATTATGGTTTTTTCAAGTATCTTAAAAATTTTTCACAATTTCGCACACGTCTGCTATTTTAACGATTTGTTTATATTTTTGCGATATTTTTTCACCTACTTCAACATTAATTTTACAAAATTCACGCAGACGAGAACGCAGCGACTACTTCGCACGACGACTCTAGTGTTACTATAGTGTTAATTAATATACATGTATAATATTAGATGTTTTCCATTTCCATTCAACCGGGCTATTCGGGACATGTTCTTTGTTCGATGTTACTCTATGTTGCTCTCTGGTCAAAATAATGAGACACGTATTTTTTTGTTCGCCCGAAAAATTTTGAAGATTTATCGGCAATTTTGTTTTTCGGCTCAAAATCGATTTCTAAATTATAAAGGGTCCGCCATATAACTTTAAGGAATTAAAAATGCTATAAAAAAGAAACTACTCAATATTTTTCCAAACTGTTTTTTTTATTGTGAAGTACAATCCTTCCGGTTAATGATGGAACACAACTGGACCAATTTGGACTTTGTACGGCGTCATATGAAGGTCTTTACGCAAAATTCGTCTCAATGATGTATCCGAAATGTCCAATTGTTGAGAACGACGGTGAACTGATGTTCCTGGTAATTCACGAACACTCTCGGCCACAGCAGCAATATTTTCGGGTGTACGCACGGTTTTTGGTCGGTCACGCGTTGGTTTGTCAATAAGCAAAGTAACGCACATACGCTTCATTCGGTGCTTTTCTTCTTCCCATTGCCGTACGTAATTTTCGGGCACATTCTGCAACATTACCATGATTTTCAAAATAATGTCGCAATATTTCACAGCGTTCTTTGAGCGTATACCCAACCATTTTCGTTCAGCGAAAGAATAAAACTAATTTTCTGTCAAATCAGATGACAACTGAGTGTTACAATTCTTCAAATAATATATTACGTAGTTCAAATCCGTAACGATAGATGGCGGGCCCTGTATAAGAAAAATTTTTTTGACGTGATAACGTCTTATAATTCTATTTAGCCGGCTGCACGCACGAAAAAATGTGTCGTTATCTTGCTCAATCGTCGTTATCTTGCTCATGGTCGTTACCTTGCTTAAACTGCTAGCGAAAGCGCGGAACGAACGACAAAGAGCACAATCGGACCGCGCATTCGGCAACGTTCGACATCTGGCGCTCTCCTACTTGAGTGAGCATATGTATGTATGTATATGCGAATATGTATATAAATTCACATATTTGTATTTGCATAAGCCTTCTTATTGATTATTATTAATTTGATTTACTTGAAGAATTTAAAATAAAACCAAGCGTACCATCATCATCCTTACCGAATTTATAATTAGTGACGACTAGTTGTTAATAATACCTGTTGTTTTAATGTTTTTATTATTAAAAATAAAAAAGTCTAGTTTTAGGATACAATCGCAATGACATACATAGTCTGGTTATAAATGATATAATAGAAAAAGATCAAAGTGTTATAGTGAACTATTTAAATAAGTTTTTCGTCGATAGTGTAATGGAGTTAAATAGATCTATTGTAAATGTACCATATTTGTCAAACATTTGTCCTGTTGAAAACAATTTTCGTTTCGAACTGCTAACGTTCAGAAATTTAAAAGATATCCTCAAAAGAATGAACAGAAAAAAAGACTTGTTTGGCCTTAGTGCAAAAATATTATTGGAAAATATCGATAATCTTGGAAATGAAATTCTGCATGTAGTAAATAAGTCGATGACCGAAGGTTCATTCCCGAAAACTTTAAAAAAATCAATAGTGATTCCAGTCCCAAAAGTGTCAAATCCAAAAACAGCTGTAGAATATAGACCAATAAATATGTTGCCAACTTTAGAAAAAGTAATTGAAAAGGTGGTTAGTAAGCAGCTCACAAAATTCGTACAAGACAATAATATTATAATTCGGCAGCAATCTGGTTTTAGAAAGGGTCATTCTTGTGAGACGGCCTTAATTTGGATAATTCACGAATGGAAAAAGAGGATTGATGTTGGAGACAAAGTACTTGCGATATTCCTTGATTTTAAAAGAGCTTTTGAGACAATTGATCGCGGTATCCTTATTCAGAAATTGGAAGGCTATGGAGTCAGAGGTGTTGAAAAGAAATGATTTGAATCCTATCTTTGTGGAAGATCGCAGCAAACAAAAATTATGGAATTTACTTCTCAAGAGGAACATGTAGATATTGGAGTGCCTCAAGGTTCAACGTTAGGAGTGGATCTCTTTTTGCTATATATCAATGAAATAAATACGGTGTTAAAGTGGTGTAATATTGCTTTGTTTGCTGATGACACCTTGCTATACATAGCTGATAAAAATCTAAGTGATATCCATAACAAGGTACAAGAGGACTTGAAAAATCTAGAAATATAGCTGTGCATGAATAAATTAAAGCTAAATACCGATAAAACTAAATTCATGGTTCTCAACTCGAATGAAAATATGTGATTACAAATTGGTTGTGAAAGCTTAGGTGAAGTTAGCACAATAAAATACTTAGGAGTCATAATCGACAAGCAATTAAATTTCAATGAACATGCTGGCTATATATGCAATAAAATTAGTAAAAAGGTGGGATTTTTGAGCAGAATTAGAAAAAGACTGAGTTTTGATAATGCAGTAATGATTTTTAACACAATCATATTGCCACATTTTGATTACTGTGCAACTATTCTTTATATTGCTACAAGATCAGCAACCCCTGCTTCATCAAGACCAAGTACACCAACCCATGTTAATGGCGAAAATATTGAGTATCATACAGATGAGGATGAGCTGGCTAAAGAAACTGAGCGGATAAGGGTTAAGCATAAAACCAAAAAAAGGAAAATGAATACAACACCCTCTCCAGCCACTCCCAAAAATAAAAACAAAAACAGCCAAACTAATATCAAAGAAAATAAAAAAGAACCGATGCCACCACCTATTATACTGGAGGATATCACATCATATGAAGTTCTCTACAATCAATTAATATCCACAATAAATGCAGATGCATTTCAAACAAAAATTATTAATGATACAACTGTAAAAATCAATTGCATAGATTCTGAAGCATACAGAATAGTAGTTGGAACATTAAAAAGAAATGGAAACTCATTCCACTCTTATGAAAATAAACAAACTAGAGTGATTAGAGTTATGGCAAAAAATTTGCATCACACTTGCAACCCAGAAAATATAATGAAAGATCTGATATGCAAAGGATATAAAATAAAGGCAGCAGTAAATAAGCTAGCATGGAAGAAAAAAACTCCTCTTAATATGTTCATGTTGTTTTTTGAAAATAATGAAGATATTGAGAGAATATACAAAATCACAAATATACTAGGCTGTCAAGTAATATAGAAATTGTGCCGATTAAGGGAACTAAACTTGTCCCGCAATGCAAAAATTGGCAAACATATGGGCATACCAATAAGTATTGCAGCAAACCAGCTAGATGCGTTAAATGTGCTGGTCGACATCATACACAAGAATGCAACAAAACAAATGAACAAGCGCCAAAATGTGTTCACTGCGGAGGAGATCATCCGGCCAACTACAGAGGATGTATTGTAGCAAAAGAGTTGCAAAAAGTGAGAAACAGCAAGATCCAAAAACCTAAAACTAATAGTAATAATAAAGCCAATAAAATTATCCTTAAGCAAGCCCCAGTTATGCAAACTGAAAATAAAATTAAGGGCACACAAAATAAATTGTCATATGCTGCTGTCACTAAGTTGAATACAGCAGAAAAAAATGTGACTGACAATCAAAACAATAATATCAGCCAAAGTCTACAACTCATTCTGAACAAAATGACTATACTTGAAAAATCATTTTCAAACATGAATGAGAGAGTGATCAAATTGGAAAGTAGTAACAAAAAAACTACTTCCAAACCTAAAAGAAGATAATGGCCAATACAATTAAAATTATGTCATGGAATGCAAATGGACTGCTTAAACGTCAAGCTGAGTTACAAGCAATCCTAGACATAAATAAAGTAGATGTGTGCCTAATATCAGAAACACATCTAACTAATCAATCGTACATTAAATTTCGAGGTTATAAAACATATCACACAATTCACCCAGAAAATACTGCAAAGGGTGGAAGTGCAATAATTATAAAAGAAAATATATATCATCACGAAGAAAACAAATTTCAAGCAGAAGATATACAAGCAACTATGTTAAGCATTAAAACTAGAAATCAAAATATTACCATAGCTAGCTTATATAGTCCCCCAAAACACAATATCAAATAAGAACGTTACTTTGAACTATTCAGAGCTGTTGGAAATCGATTCATCATAGGTGGTGATTATAACGCTAAACACACACATTGGGGATCGAGACTCACAACAACAAAAGGAAAAGAATTGCTAAATGCAATACAAACATACAAGTGTGACGTAATTTCTACAGGGAAGCCCACCTACTGGCCCACTGATCCTAACAAAGTTCCAGATCTAATAGACTTTTTCGTCACCAAAAACCTAGGAAGTAATTATATGCAAATAGATGAAATCTTAGAGTTAAACTCAGACCATTCGGCAATAGTATTAACACTAAGCGAAACTATAATTTCTAAGCCAACAAATCCAACTTTAGTCAACAAAAAAACGGACTGGGAAAGCTTTAGAATAACATTGGAAAATAGAATTGAACTAGCGGTTCCACTACAAACCGAAGAACAACTGGACCTTGAGGTGGAAAAACTAGTCAACGATATACAGTATTCAGCATGGGAAAATACACCTGAAGTCAAAAGAAAACTGAAAGGCAATTGCTATCCTAAAGAAATAGTAGAGCTTATTTCAGAAAAAAGAAAAGCGAGAAAAAAATGGCATCAAACCAGAAACCCGCGGGATAAAACAATACTGAATAATTTAACATCACAATTAATAAATGAAATTAGGCAGTTAAAAAATGACTCTATAAGTGACTTTCTTCGTGAGCTTACTAACGACTCCAGTACTGAATATTCGCTTTGGAAGACTACAAAAAATCTAAAGAGACCAATCATACAAACACCTCCAATTAAAAATGTGGATGGAAGCTGGGCCAGAAATAATGAGCAAAAAGCAACAATATTTGCAAATCATCTTGAAAACATATTTCAACCAAATGAAGCTAATGACATTAATCCCTTACCATACATTGCAGAACAAATGGACGGGATAATACCATTCGTCACTCCGGCTGAAGTCAAAAAAGAGATCAAGAGTAATATCAACCCTAAGAAAGCACCTGGCTTTGATCTTATCACTGGCCAAATACTAAAAGAACTTCCAAAAAAAGCGTTAATGAAAATAACCAACATAATTAATGCATCACTTCGGTTACAATATGTTCCACAACTTTGGAAAGTTGCCGAAGTTATAATGATACCAAAGCCAGGGAAGCCGCCACATGAAACAACCTCATATCGACCAATATCATTGCTGCCGATTATGTCAAAGTTGTTCGAGAAACTTCTCTTGAAAAGGTTCAAACCAATTATCGAAGAGAAACACCTCATTCCTGATCATCAGTTTGGTTTCCGAAATCAGCACTCTACAATTGATCAGGTACACCGAATCACCGACATAATTGAAAAGGCGATAGAAGAGAAAAAAGTTTGTTCGACAATATTTCTGGATGTTGCACAAGCTTTTGACAAGGTTTGGCATGAAGGATTAAATCATAAATTACAAATACTTCTTCCTGCTCAATACTCAAAAATTTTAAAATCATACATAACAGAACGTTACTTCAGAATAAAACAAGAAGACACCTATTCTGACCTGAAAAAAATTCAAGCGGGAGTACCACAAGGAAGTGTACTAGGACCAATCCTATATCTCCTATACACTAGTGATATCCCTACATTTACAAATAATACCGTTGCTACGTTTGCTGATGACACTGCAATAATGGCCACTGGTGAAAACAACATTGAATCAACAGAAAAATTACAAACAGCCATTACTGAGATACAGCGCTGGACAGTCAAATGGCGTATAAAACTCAACGAAACCAAATCTGTGCACGTCGACTTCACTAATAAAAGAATCGACCATAAACCAGTATACATCAATCAACAAATCATTCCGTACGAGAATTCAGCGAAATATCTTGGCATGACCCTTGACGCAAAACTCAGGTGGAAACCGCATGTCAAGAAAAAACAAGAAGAGTTGAAAATGAAGTACAGAAAGATGTACTGGCTATTGGGTAGACATTCTGCCTTGTCAACATACAACAAGCTGCTCTTGTATCAGCAAGTCCTTAAGCCAATCTGGACTTATGGTATTCAGCTTTGGGGATGTACCAGTCAAAGCAACAGAATGATCATTCAACGATTTCAAAATAAAGTGCTCCGTGCTATTGTTAATGCTCCGTGGTACATCAGAAATGACAATTTACATAAGGATTTGGATGTTGAAATTGTCGACAACGTTATCAAAAAGTTTGCGCAAAGTCATGAACAACGACTTCAACAACATGTCAACATTGAGGCCCTCCAGCTTCTCGAAAACGATGACTTAACCAGAAGATTAAAACGAGTGAAACCATTTGAACTTGTGTAAAAAATAGTGAACTATCTATAAACAATACATAATAAATAAACCAGTCACAAACAAAAGTAGTGACCAAAACATTTACAGAAACAAAAAGTGCATATATCATAGGATAAGTACTTTGTAATTTTAACCGTATCAAATTAAGTCAAATTCAAATAGCTTATTAGTATTTGTGCTAGATTGCTATATAATAAATACACCAATAGATGTTTTTAAAAAAAAAAAAAAAAAAAAAAAAAAAAAAAAAAAAAAAAAAAAAGTTTTCCAAAATAAAGCAATGCGTGTAATAATCAAGTGCAATATATACACATCAACGTCTTCTATGATACAAATGTTAATGTGGTTGAATGTAAAGCAACGTTTGGCGTTAAGAGTCCTAGTTTTTGTGTTCAATGTAAAGCACAGAGTCCTGAGTACCTACAAGATGGGCTCGTCTATGTCAGAGATATTCAACCTTATAATTTGAGAAGAGCAAATGACTTCAGATCAGGAAGATTTAATAAGAGAAGCACTCAGAATTCAATAATGTATAATGGCTTAAAATTATTCAACACTTTACCTGATGTAATAAAAAATGAAAATAATTTGCTTCACTTTAGAAAACTTGTAGTGGATTTTATAAAATTAAATATAAATTAAATGAATTTGGAATTTTATATCATGTAAAATAATAATGTAAAATGAATTATAAATGTAAAAAGTTATATATAACTAATAAAGAAATAATAATAATAATAATTTATTATTATACTACCTGACCCGGCGAACTTTGTTCCGCCCAAGAGGCAATAAAAAAGCAGATTTTTGATTTTATTAAGTACATTTTTTTATTAATCGAGTATTTCAATGGAGCTTTAATAGATTGCACTCTTCAGTTAAGCACCTTGTGATACACGACATTTTTTGTTTTATTATCAGGTGCAAGAACAAACAACGAAGATGGTTTTCCGACCCATGAACATGCCACATATAATTGACCATGTGAGAAACATTGATTTTCTAGATTCAGACGACAAACTTTCAAGGATTGGCCTTGTGATTTTTTGATGGTCATGGCGAATGCAAGACTCATTATTTTTGTAGTTATTAATGATGTTTGGGAATACTTTATTGATAAGTTCGTCTTTCGATGAGACAAAGTTACAGAAATTCTGAGGTAATGAAATCAATCCGCTCGATTCGTCGACAGGTACTCGACCATTACCGATAGTCAGTAATTGCTCAGAGAAATCTTCAGTAAATGTATCATTAAGTAAAGCAACTCTCATGTTTGTTGTCAGCTGAAGTTACTTCACATAGCGCCATAGATTCGATGATTTGAAGCAAGCGTTTATTTCGTCAGCAGCCGTTGATCTTGGAATTACCAGCAGTGTTTGGCGAAAGTCGCCAGACAGTAAAATCATTGCGTCTCTAAAACATCTCGAGTCATTGCGTATATCTTTCAATGTTCGGTTAAGTGCTTCTAATGCCCGTTTATGCGCCATTGTGCATTCGTCCCAGATGATGATTTTCGATGCTGATAAAACTTTGGCCATTGCTGAGTTTTTTGAAATATTACATGTTGGTTCTTCAAAATTTTTGAAGAATTAACGGCAACAAATTAGTTGGATCTCGCACGAACAGTGGCTAAAATTACTGACATGAGGAATGTCTTACCAGTTCCGCCAGGGGCATCAAGGAAATATAAACCACCATTTCCATCATCAATTGCCTTCATTAATGTATCATAAACTTCTTTTTATTGGCGATTCAACAGTGATACATTCGTTTGAACTACTAAATCTAATTCCTGGTGATCATATTCTCGTTCCCGTTCCAACTCTCGATTAAGTGCGTCATTCATTTCACGATTTGGCGCTGGCATTCCTAACCTGACTAATAAACTACCGCACATAAGGTAACACATATCTTCGATCTAGATTAAAGCCCGATTATGTATCTCCTCATTCATCTCAAGATCCGGATTTCTGGAACTGACATGAATTTGATGTAAAATATCTTCTGACATATTATCCTTGTATTTATGCCATAGGTTAGATGGGTTCGATGGAAAGCATGCCGAAATGATGATAGCAAATAATGTGCGTATCTAACTTGGAGATGCAGAGATGATGGCTTCAACGATTGTCGTATCCCAATGCGTATCGTTTTCTAGTAAATTGAGTTCTTCACATGCATCACGATATGTTGGGAATATTGTACCATTAACAGTCCGTAGTTACTCAACGTTATCCACGCACATTTACCAGCAACAACCGCAAATAAAAGCATTCATCATTCTTTGGATGAACTGTATACATACGACCAAGAGCATCAGTAGAACGCACATCCGCAATGTTTCGTATCCTTCTTGCATTACGGCTTTGTCGGGAAAGATTAAATCGTCTTGGTCGCGGAATTTATAATGAGAATTCGAAGACACTACAAATTACTGTGATTATATATTTCTGACAAAATTTATATTATCAAATTTTCTACTTAACCATAGACAAAATTACGTTTAGCTGTCATTTGCGTTTTGTTATTCCATATCAGATGCGTTTTTGTTATACCACATTTTATAGTGACTTCACGGAAACGCGTTTTAATGGGATAAAAAGTATCCTATGTCCGTATCCTGGTTCTAAGCTTCCTCTCCACCAATTTTCAGCCAAATCAGTTCAGCCGTTCTCGAGTTATAAATAGTGTAACTAACATGACTTTCTTTCATATATATAGATACTAGTATGTAACCCCCGAAAATCGGGTGGGCTTTTTTCCCACTGAAAGTAAACAGCATATGTGACACTTTTATATATTAAAAGTTATGATGATTAGAAAAGTGTATATTTTTATTCATATGTAATATGTAAGAACTTATGCATATAACATTTTTAAAATTTTTTTCAGTTAAATCAGTAATTTTTCTTTTTAAACTACTTCATTATAAACTACATTCAACGTCAAGTTTTCGTTATTGCCCATTTGAACTCGTATATTTTCCCAGGATCTAATCCGGCTTAACGCAACATAAAGTTGGCCGTGAGCAAAGCAATCCTCCTTTAAATGAAGCCCCACCCTTGATAATGTTTGCCCCTGGGCCTTATTTATTGTTATGGCGAAGGCTATTGTAATGGGAAATTGGCGGCGCTTCAACGTAAAAGGAAGTGTGGTTTCGCTCGGCTGCAAATGTATACGAGGCAATAGAAATCGCCTTCCCTGAGCCTCTCCGCATAACACTTCCGCGTGCAAACAATTCGGATGCATTTGTTTTATGATAAGTCGTGTGCCATTCACCAACACAATTATACATTTTTTTTTTTTTGCCATTCGTAAAATTTCTTGGATTTGCAAAAGTAAAAATTTTTTTTTTCACAGATCTTTACGTTTTAAAAAATTTAAGAAGAATGGTAAAAAAAATGTTCAAAGTTCATATTCATATATGATTTGATAATGGCTGCATACATAAAAATATACATGTACACACATAGAATACAATACAAAGAAAAAAAAACACTTAAAAATGTATATCTGTGGCAAAAAGTTCGTTGATTTGATGGGTAATAGTGTTCTTTTAAATGGCGTTGGGCATCGTCTATTACTATAAAATTTAACTGAGAATAGCCCAAATACAGTTTACCTTTGAAATAATATCAAATAAATAACTAATTTGTCTCTCTCTCCTCATTTTTTAAAACTATTTAAAATTTTGAGTTTTGCAAAAAGGATCAAACGCACACAAAATTTTTAAATACGTACATACGTTTATATATTGTAGTTCAATTGTACCATATATGAACGAAAACAAAAGTGGATGCTTCTACCAATCATATCCAATACGTGGCGTTTCAAACATTTATCATTTACTTACCTGCTCTATTCCTCCACTTAAAGTAGGAACTCTTCTACGAACTCTTCTTGGTCGTCCTCTAGGCATATTTTAAAATTAAATATGGATGTACTTTTTTCTTAAAATAAATTCTATTTTGCGTCTGTCCAAAACTCTTTCTAATTTGCACTGTTACCGTAGTTTTAAGTGAATTGACAAATTTCAAGTCAATTGTCAATTCATACCAATTATTGCCCCATCACAACAAAATTTTGAAAAAAATGCGCAGCACCCGTTGGGACTATGTTCATGAATACATATTTATTAGTAAAGAGAACAAAACAAAACAATTATTGAGAATCCAAATGTATACAATGCTGTGCTCATTAGAAAGAGAGCTAAACAAAGCAAACGTACTCATATATATGCGTACGTGTGTCATCCCGCTTTGCATAGACATCGCTGTTATTAATATGAAAATTTTGATAACTTTACACGCAAATATTTCATGAACAAATTAACCAATTTTAATTTTTATAATTTTCCGGAAATATGCTCATCAAAACCTTTCTTTTGATATATATTTCATATCTGTACATATTGTAGTTTAGTCAGAATAAGCGCCATGTTTTAAAATAATACTATAGATGAAGGAAAAAATGTATGGTAATATTTACCACATACCTTATAAGATATAATAATATATGTATATAAACATGCACACATACATATACTTTGGTGCAATTTTCATAGTCTAATATACATATGTCCTATGCCAAAACATATAAACATGCAAGTTATCGACTGCAGGCCATAGAACACACGACTCGTAATAATGATTGTAAGTTTCAACTGAACCTGCTTGCTTTATTTGATAACGTCTTTTATAGTACAAAATTGCTTACTTGCTAATACAAATTGCTTACTTACTAAATTCTTATTTTGTTACAATTTACAATGAAATTGCTTACTTGCTAAATTGTTATTTTGTTTAATTCAATATTTTGTAATCATTATTGTTGTTGTTGGAAGTCGCGGCGGCTTATACTCCGTCGCGATTGCTTCCGCTAAATATTGTATGTAAGTAAATATTGGCTAATCATCAAATTGCAAATGGAACAGGTATTAAATTGTAACAGGTTTTTTTTTTTTATTTTATTACTATTGCAATCTAGTTAACAAAACTAATAAGCAATTCATTTTACATATAAAGCGTTTTTCAATAGGTCCTTTTTTCCGATAGGGAGGGCGAACGACGCAATATTTTTTATTTTTCGCTTGTAATTTGTAAACTTCATTAGTATACATTTCATCATGGAACGCTACCCACTTGAGCAACGATGCAAATCGTGCAAATTTTTTATGAAAATAATCGTTCTGTTGCTGCTACTTTAAGAGTATTACGGCCATTTTACGGTCCATTTAACAAGCCATCCCGCGCGACAATCGACCGTTTAGTGAAAAAATTTGTATCTACGTTTTCGCTACATAATGTTCCGGTGCCAGTGAGAGCAAGAAGAAGAAAAAGAAAAGAAGAAAAAATCATCTTCAATGATGAAGCTCATTTTTGGATCAATGGCCTTGTCAACAAGCAAAATATGCGTTACTGGGCAGAAAGCAATCCACACGTGATTCATGAGGCACCGTTGCATCCCGAAAAAATCACTGTTTGGTGCGGTTTACATGCCGGCGGCATAATTGGCCCATATTTTTTCGTTGACGAGAACGATCGCCACGTTACTGTGAATGGAAATCGATGCCGCGACATGATAAACGATTATTTTTGGCCGCAATTGAATGGTATGGGCTTAGACAACATGTGGTTTCAACAGGACGGGGTCACAAGCCACACAGCACACACTACAATTGATTTGTTGAAGAGTAAGTTAGATGAGCGCATTATTTCCAGAAATGGACCGGTCGAATGGCCGCCGCGCTCGTGTGATTTGACGCCTCTAGACTATTTTCTTTGGGGTTATGTGAAATCATTGGTCTACAGTAACAGGCCGGCGACGATTTGTGAGCTCAGAGCCAATATTGAACGCGAAATTGCTGGAATTTCGGCCGATTTATGCAAAAGAGTGGTCGAAAATTGGGTTCAACGATTGGACTTCGTAAAACGTGCACGCGGTGGTCATGCAAAAGAAATCGAATTTCATACTTAAATGTATATGTTCAAACTCGATAAAAAAGAGGTTGTCTGTAAAGTCGGTTTACTGATAGTTTGACGTGACAACGTCATAAGAAAATACTGATGTAAGGGTTGCAATTTTCAAAACAAAATTTTAATTTTATTTGTTTGAAAGATATTTTGTATGGATATAGAGGAGGAGGTAAATGGAATTGCAATGGAATAGGTCAAGTTACATTTACACAAACGTGAAAAATGACGAAACATTTATCAAATTCATGAAAGATATGTTCAATTTCGATTGTGCATCAGACGTTAATAAGTCAACAACACTAAGAGGCATCATCATCGATTTGCCTTTTTCAAGATGCTTTACACTCGAAACACTCCCTTTCATTTCCTACTTTTTCTATCATCGTCCTATTCTCAACAGAGAAATGGTTCATTACCATGCACACAGGAAGAAGGCATATGCAAATACAAATATGTGAATTTATATACAAATGCGCATATACATACATATATATGCTCACTGAAGTAGGACAGAGCCAGATGTCGAACGTTGCCGAACGCGGGGGCCGATTGTGCTCTTTGTCGTTCATTCCGCGCTCTCGCTTGCAGTTCAACCACATTAGCTTACATTTGCTTGCGTACGGAATAGATTCGTATATTTGAAATGTCCATATGATTTGTATGCATCTTTACATATATTTAGATTTGTTCTTTTTGAAAATTGCGCGAAATTGTATATGTATGTAACGTTGCCGTTCGTTTGCTTGGTTTGCTTTGTCGTTCGTTCCGCGCTTTCGCTTGCAGTTCATTCAAGGTAACGGCAATGAGCAAGGTAACGACAAATGAGCAAGGTAACGGCAAATGAGTAAGGTAACGACACATTTTTTCGTGCGTGCAGCCGGCTAAATCGAATTATAAGACGTTATCACGTCAAAAAAAAAAATTAGTTAAAAAAGTCAAACCGTTTGTGTTTTATTTAAAAAAAAGTTCTTCTCTTACTGAAATTCTTTATTTAATTAAATTAAAACATCTCAAGTAAAGACAAAATTTTATGAGAAGAGATCATGCGGTTTCGTCCGTTTTAATCTTCTCGTGAGGTCATAAGTTACAAGTAGTTTGGCTGCTTCATCATTGATGTGCTGCTGAAGTCTCTCTTTGTGTTTATTTGCGAATTTTTTTATGATATCCGTAATGGTGTCTATATTAAGATCCTTATGTAGATTGCAATTACGAATGTACCACGGCGCTCTAACGAGGTCGCGTAATACTTTATTTTGGAATCGTTGAATGATGTTTTTGTTGCTTTCACTGGTGCAGCCCCAGAGCTGTATGCCATATGACCACACTGGTTTCAGTATTTGGTTGTATAAAAGTATTTTGTTATAAATAGAGAGTTTAGAATGTCGGCCTAACAGCCAATACATTTTCTTGTATTTAAGAATTAACTCCTCGTGTTTTTTCTCGACATGCGCTTTCCATCTCAGCTTAGCATCTAAGGTCATTCCTAGATATTTTGCCGTATTTGCATGCGGTATTGCCGTATTATTGATAAATATTGGTTTATAATTTATATTTCTATTAGTGAAGTCAACATGCACAGACTTGGTTTCGTTTAACTTGACTCGCCATTTTTTGGTCCAAGTTTAAATTGCATTTACTGATGCTTGTAACTTCTGAATTGCTTCTAAGTGTTTTTCATCAGTTGCTAATACTGCAGTATTATCGGCAAATGTTGCAGTTGTTGTATTGCTGCATGTGGGTATATCGTTAGTATACAAGAGATACAAAACTGGCCCGAGTACACTGCCTTGCGGGACACCTGCATTAATATCTTTCAGTTCTGAATAGACATCTGCTTGCTTTATTCTAAAGTATCTGCTCGTTAAGTAGGATTTTAAAATGTTTGAGTACTGGATTGGTATAACCAGAGAATGTTAATGCAATGAGAAGGTGCAAATGTTACTGTAAGCTTTTTTTAGTACAATTGAGATCTGAAAGATTTGTAATAAGGTCATTTAGCACACCGAGTTTATAGACACCTCACTGACTTTTGCCCACACAAAAATTAGGAACACCACACATCTTTCACCTCAACACACAACACATTTCTCACCTCGACATTAAACCAATTAAATTTGTACTATTTTTTTTTTTTTTTTTTGAAATAATAAGCGAATACGTAAAATTTATTACATAATTTTTTTTTTCAATTATAATACATTAAAAAAAAAAAAAAACGATTTTAAAAAATAAAATTTATAAAAAAAAGTTTGCGCCGGGAATTGAACTCGAGTCTAACATGTGGCGAGGAAAAATAGGCGGTGCGTTTATTTCTTCGACTGCTTATTTTTTTACCATTTTGTTACTTTTGAAATGATAAGCGGATACATAAAATTTATTACAAATTTTTTTACGATTACATTAAAAAAAAAACGATTTAAAAAAAAAAAAAATTATAAAAAAAGTTTGAGCCGGAAATTGAACTCGAGTCTAACATGTGGCGAGGAAAAATAGGCGGTGCGTTTATTTCTTCGACTGCTTATTTTTTGACCATTTTGTTACTTTTGAAATGATAAGCGGATACATAAAATGTATTACAAATTTTTTTACGATTACATTAAAAAAAAAAATTTAAAAACGAAAAAAAAAATTTGTGCCGAGAATTGATGGCGAGTCACGTGGGGAGGATAAGTACGCAGAGCGTTTATTTCTGCGCCTGCGTTGTGAACAAAAGGTTTTGCGCATGCGCGCGACGCGAATAAATTTTAATAAAGTTCTGAAAGTAATTCATGAAGTTTTTCATTACACACATATGTATATAAATGAACGTATACTTTATATGTAAATAAATGATGGTATATGAAATATACATATGTAAGTACATAATATGTACATATGTACATGTCAATAGGAGGTATTTGCATTCAGAAAAAAAGAACGGTTTAAGATAAATCAACACGTATTTTATATTGTATGTCAATTTATAGATTATGTATTCGACAGCATTTACATACATATGTATGTATGTACATTTGTATATGAAAAACAATAATGCACAAGCGCAAGAACATCATATCACATATGCAAGTATGCCCAAATAACCTTGACTTATGTATGTACTCATGTCATACCACATCACATTCTTACAAGAAAACAAATACACATACGCACTAGTGAACGAGTTTCTTCCTAACAAGTGCAAAAACAATTCTGCTCTATGTATGTATATATACTGACTTTATGTCCTAGCATATATACATACATACATATATACCTACTTGCCTTCTAAACTTCCTACAAAATAATTGTATTCATATGTTACAACATCCATGCACGTTCATACATTCATGCATATATGCGCGAGCACAGCGCTCCCTTCTTGCTTCCGTGTACTTTTGTCTTTCACCAGTCGATATTCCTAATATTATACTTACAAAAACACAAAACTTTGATAGACGCAAAAGCAACAGCAAGCGCAACGCGATGGCCGCTTTGCCACCACACATTCTAAAATGTTCTAGAACACAACAAACACACATACCTCACATGCGCATGTCGCCCAAAGCTAAAATCTAAGCCTAGCGACTACAAAAACAAAATACATTCGTAGACGCAGTCGCAGCGGCCATGATTCTATCAGCGACGGCGCTGACAATTTAGAACAAAAACAAAAAGTTCATTCATAAGTTAGAGCTCATATTTCAATTTCATTCATAAAAACAGCCGCCCATATGCCAATTTTCGCGACCATTCGAAAATAGTCAACATTGGAATATTTCGCGTGGAATTATTTGCCAATATTTGATAAATCTTAAATTTTTGTCATGTCGAGTGGCCGCGGCTCCGTATGTATGTATGCATCCTTATATGTATGTAAATATGTCTTCTAACTGTGCGACAGTCGCGAGTTAATGCGACTTCCAGCTGCTTCCAGCGAATCACACATTGCTGTCCGCAAAGCCGCATATATGTACCTTATGATCAGAAAGTACCGGGAATGTTTAAATTAAACAAAACAGAGTTAAATGTAAGGCAAATTTATATTATCTCCTTCAAAATATGACCCGTCTGAAGCAACACACATTTGCCAACGTTTAACCCACTCCTCCAAACATCCCCGGCGGGCCGATTTGTATTCTCTTTGAGCGCGTTATCATCATGCAAAATCTGAGAATTGTTTGCTCAGATTTCCGGCGGTTTGCAACACACAGCATCTCTTTAAGGTTTCAAAACGGATAAATAATATTCTCTATTGACTGTCTGGCCCGATGGAAGGTACTCATGGACTATGCCTTGGCAATCGAAGAAAACAGTCAACATCACCTTCCCGGTTCTTTTTGCTCATAGGGTATACATATCCCATCTTTTCACTGACGGACAAGAAGACGGTCGCAGTTGTTGTTTTTTATATGCATACATTTTGCGTTCGTTGAAGGTTTGCATATATTTATATACATATGCGTGTATGCGCGTTTGGCTTTCTGGATGCATCCATGGATATTAGAATATTTTCTCATCAATATGTGTATGTAAGTAGTTCAGATTTGACTGAAGAGATTAAATATAGGAATGCATATTCATATGATTGACTTTATGGCTGTTTTACATATAAATCAATTCAAATGAATAATGTTATATAGAAAATAAATTTCTAAATAAATTTCTAAATAACTGGTATTAGAAAAACCTGAATACACTATTTTAAATCAATTTCAATTAAACCAAATATAAAAAATGAAATAAAAATATCGAACAAAAAACTGTGCACAGGATTTGAACCTGAGTCAAATATGAGAAGATGTACTGCATATACAACACGTCTTTCACGATTGCGCTAATCTACAATTATTAATGATATTTTCTAAATCACTCATTTATTCGATTCGCAGTTTTATATTCACATATTCTACGTTAGTTGAAAGTTTGTATGCGTAATTATATGAATATGCATGTATGTATGCGCGTTTGGCTTTCTGGACGGATATTAGAATGATATTTTCTCATCAATACAATTTGGATTTGATGAAATAGATTATAGATATATGTACATATTTTCTGTTTTGATTGATTTATATAAAAGTCAGGTCATATCCAGTATGAACTATTTTATACCGAAAAGAAATTTCCATTTATAAAATATAAAAAAAACAGTATTTTAAAGAAATTTTAATTAAAATAAACTCAAAAATTTTACCAAACTTTCCTGGTTTGAATTGTAAAAAAAAAAATTGCAAGAAAAAAAATATGACTTCAGGACTTGAACCTGAATTATATACGTGCCAAAAAACAAAACGAATAATTCCGCCGACTTTAGCTTCTGCACCACAAACTAACTGCCGCGCGGCCTTCTTAATCGCAAATTTATTCGCTTCGATTTCCTTAGTAGTGTGCCGAAAAATCTTATGAACTTCCTCAGTAGTTTGGTAAACGCAGAAAATATCTGAATTCTTGTCCTAGCGTGGTAAGTAAATATAGAAACCCTCCACTCGCGTCACTCGCGTGGTAAATATCTGCAATTCCCCACTCGTGAAGATAGTTGAATTTGAAATGACCTTATTATGAATCTATAAATTAGAACTCGAAAAAAGCTCATTTAACATTTGCTCCTTCTCATTGCATTAACATTCTCTGGTATAACTGCTCGAAGTTTATGGATTAGTCCCTCAAGCCATACTTTATCAGAAGCTTGTGATACATCCAGAAATACCGCAGAACAGATTTGTTTTTCTTCCAGTAATTTTTCAATTACATGAGTAATGCGGTGCACTTGATCAATCGTTGAGTGCTCATTTCGAAAACCAAATTGATGGTTTGGTACAAGGCATTTTGCATCTAACAATGGTTTTAATCTTTTTAGCAAGATTTTTTCCAAAAGCTTAGATAAAATTGCTAACAACGATATTGGTCGGTATGATGTCACATCGTGTGGTGGCTTTCCTGGTTTTGGAAGCATAATAACTTCCGCTATTTTCCATTGTTGCGGTACATATTCTAAACGAAATGCAGCATTAATCAAATGTGTCAATTTGACAATAGCATTATTGGGCAATTCTTTTAATATTTTCCCTGTTATAAGGTCATAACCGGGTGCTTTTTTGCTATCTATTTTATTTTTAATAGTGTCCTTTACCTCTTTAAAGGAAGTCAAGGGGATTTTATTGATTTTTTGTCGAATAGGATGAGGTATATTTTCTAACTCATCTCGTTCGTTAGGATGAAAAATGTTTTGAAGATATTCGGCAAATCTCTCAGCTTTAGGTTCGTTTGATTTGGCCCAGCTGCCATCATAATTTTTTATTGGTGGGGAATGCATAATAGACTTTTCAAGGTTTTAGTTACCTTCCAAAGTGAATAGTCCGTACGTTTATCGCTCGTTAAATTTTCTAGAGCACCTCTAATGGAGTCATTTTTAAGTTGTTTTATTTCTTCTTTTAGTTGTGTAGAGAGTTTATTGAGTTTGGCTTTGTCTTGTGGTGCTCTGGTTTGTTGCCATTTTCTTCTCAATCGACGTTTATTTTTTTTTAGCATTAAAATCTCCCTCGGATAACTATTTCCTTTAAGTCTTCTTTTTATTTCCGGTGTGCATTGCCAGGCCGCTTGTTGGATAATTTTGATATATTTTTCGATTTCTTCGTCTAATTTCTTTCTCGATTTTATGGAAGCATTCAGATTTATATTTTCCTTTAGAATTAACTTAAAACTTTGCCAGTCGGTTTTATGATTCACGAGTGTTGGTTTGTTTATTTTTGATATTAAGTATTCGCTTAAAGTGAATACAATTGGTGAGTGATCAGAGTTTAAATCAGTGCTTTCTTCTACTTGCAGATAGTTGCAACTTATATTTTTTACTATGAGAAAGTCTATTGAGTCTGGAACTTTGTGTTGATCTGAAGGCCAATATGTTGGACTCCCTGATGAAAAAGTTTCGCAATTATACTGGTTTATTGCACATAGTAACTCCTTTCCTTTCGTTGGGTGGATCACCATGCGTGTGCTTTGCGTTGAAGTCGCCACTTATAATAAAGCGATCTCTAACATGTTTGAAGAATACAATATAATCTTCTGTTTTAAGGGGGGGGTAGGGTCACAAAATCGAAATTTTTTTTCTTCACTCATCTTATAGTAAATCATTTCAAGAATGTTGTGTCAAAATTTTAAGTGGATCGGAGCAGAACTCTCAAAGTTATAGCCTTTGTAAGCACTCTACCTCAAATGCGGAGCATCGATAATTTCTCAGAGTCATTTTTTCAAACGCGTTTTTCCCGAAACGACTTCTTAAAAGTCGGTGCCAATCACAACTCCGAAACTATTCAACCGATTCTTTTCAAATTTGGCACACGTTTTCTAAATCAAAAATACCTCCCCCCTACACTGTTTTTTTTTTATTTTTTGTTTTTTAAGGTTGTTTTTCACTTACAAATATGGCGAAATTTTTCGCCAAAAATGCTCGTTTTACGTTTTTTTGCCACCAAAACTACAAAAATGAAAAAAAAAAATTTTTATTAATGTAGGGGGGAGCATTACGTCATACTTTAACTGAAAAATTCGACTTTTTTAGTTTCAGATGATTCTACGATGAATGCCGATTGGCACCGCAGAGCACCTCTCGAAAAACATATCTCCAAAAAAACTCTGTCATGGGCTTATTTGTCAATATTTTATTATTAATATTTTTTAAAAACTTATTGAAAAGATGTACAATAACATGTAACTGATTTTATTAAAGTATCTTAAGCCATATTTCTGTAAAAAATTCACAAAAAAAGTGTTTTTTTTTTAGCGCTAAACCCTACCTCCCCCTTAAGTGCATGTTTTGGTGGACTATATAGACTTGCTAGCGTTATGCTGTACTTCTTTGTATAAATTTTAATTAGTGTTGACTGAATTTTTCCCGTTTGATATTCTGGTTCTTCACTGTACTTTAACGTTTCTTTGATGATTATGGCACTACCTCCTCTTGCTGAATTTGATGGATGTATTGTGTGATACAAGTTGTAACCTTTAAATTTTATAAACGACTGTTTTGTGAAATGTGTTTCTGCTATTAAGCAGACATCTATGTTGTTTTCGTCAAAAACAATTTGTAACTCATGTTCATGTTTAGAAAGACTGTTTGCATTCCATAGCATTACTTTGAAGGTATTCAATATGTTTACTTCTTCTTTTGGATACTCCTTCCGTTATTATATTATTGTTGTTTTAATCGTTCATCAATATTTGTAATAGCTTCTTCCATATTTAATAGCTTTGACAAAATATTTTGTAAGATTTGTCTAGTATCAAAGTTTTCGGTTGGCTGCGGTGCATTATCAGATCGAGCTATAGTAGCATATGTCTGTTGTGCTCTTGTTCTATTTTTATTTTCAGGTTCTTTTTCATGCGATTTAGTATTTAAAATATTGCGAGATTTATTTCTGAGCTTTTGCAGCTCCTTGGCAACTGCACATCTCCTATAATTTGCTGGGTGCGCTTCTCCACAGTTGCTACATTTTGGTTTTTCAGTTGACAGTTTTGTACAATAAACTGTAAGGTGCTTTTCTCCACATTTTACTCATTTTGGTGGTTTTCCAAGCCAGTTTGCTAATGGCACTTTTTGGCTTAAAACCTTGCGCTTCTAAACCTTTTAGTAAACTGCTTAGTTGATTTGAGTGGTGCAAATTTTCTATTACAACTTTAATATCTCTGGATTGCTTATTTTCATATGTGTACCAGGATATATTTTTATCGGATAATATTTTGGTTAGTACTCTGTAGTCATTTACATCAAACATGTCTATTTTGTGCACATTATTATTTAGTAATTTAATAATAAATTCATTTTCTGAGTTATCTTTTATATAAGAATATAGTTTTTGGTAATCACTTACATTTGTCACCATTATAGGGGGCGGACGCTTAGCAATTGATTTTTGCATCACCAATGCTGTTGTTGGTTTTGCTGTAGGGGTTGTTTGGTCAGCGTCTTCCAACGATTCATCAGCTTTTCTCTTTTTAGCTGGCCTTCTTGTTTGTTTTAGGATCCAGTCGGTTTCTCGGTTAAGTTCTTCCTCATCATTTTCATAATAAGCGACAATTTTATCTTTCAATGTCCCTGTACTTAGTGAACCTTTTAAACTTAGATTTTCATCTTTTAGCTTAGCATTATCAGCTTTAAGTTGAAGCATTTCTTGCTTAAGTTACATACATATTGCTTCAAGTTCAGAGATCTTGTTTTGTAAGAGAATTTCAGATTCGCAATTATAGTAATTTTTTTTTTTTTTTTGTTTTGAGCCACACTTGGGTTAACGTCGGCATCAGTTTGCTTTGAAGCGCCACATAGTAGTGGGGAGCGATTTACGGGAATTTGGGCAAAACTGTTGTATCGACTTATAAAAATCGATGGCAGCACTGCCCTATGTTTGTTAGACAGGGTCAGCTGCTGTATACAGACAGCTGTCCCGATGTGAATTGAGTGGTTTTAATTCCGGAAAAGTTTATTCTTTTCCAAATTTATTTTTATTTCGCTTGGAAATGTAGGCGAATCCTTTTACCCACGTAAGTAAAATCGTATTTGTAATAGTTTTTTTTTTTTAATTATTTTCAATATATAATAATTTTAACAGGTAAGTAAGGTTCTTCACATTTTGTCGCGATCACTTCCGTTCGCACAAAATGTGATTTTGTTGTTTCTGCATTTTTATGAACAGAGAATATTGACTGTGTTAACTCCCCCCTTTTTAAGTATCAGCGTCTAAAATAAACAAAGATGATATAATCTAACATTAACTTATTGCGATTGGTTTGAAATCTATTATTGGAGGAGTGAATTGAAATTTTCTGTGGTAAGCTGATCTGGTGTGGAAATAGAGTATTATAAATAATACTAGTCCAAGAAATATTGCTAAAAAACTGTAACTTATTGACATAATAAACTTGGATGAGATGTAATCTAATTGTTTTACATTCTTCAGATAGAGTTGGTGAAGGTATTCTAAATCTATTTTTATCTCTTTTTCAGTTAAGTCGCTTGAGAGTATAGGAGGTAAGATTTGGGGAGACGTGGTTTGCCAATTTGTATAATTCATACCGCCTATATTAATAGTTTCGTTATAAAAATTTATGATAAAGGTCCCGTTTAAGACCTGCGTCAAATTATTGCATGTCAAACTTCCTATAAAGTTAGAAATGAAGACTGTTCCATTTGTGATTAATTCTATTACAGGATCATTTCGAACTTGATAGTCGCAAGTTGCTTTCCCTCCCGCGAGGATTTGTGGAAAACAATGGTTTTCATCCAGAGGTTCTAATTGATTTCCTTTGCATATTGTTATATCGTCTATGATCATGCATTTTTCACGAATGCCGTATTTTTCTTCCTGTGCAATAAAAAAATTACTAAATTGAAGATAAATTTGTTTGTTATTTTTTACTGTCGACCGGATAAGAATTTTGTTATACAAAATATCTTCGGTTTGTGGCAAGGATATGATGTATAGGAGAAGCGAATCTTTGACTATCATTGACGGTTCTGCGTATCTGAGAGCTGCTAATTCATTTTTGAAAGGTAGAGTTTCGGTTTGGGAAATTATATTGGCTATATCGGCTTTATTTAAAAAATGAGAATGAACTATACCTTTTTTTGCAAGTTGAGTAGCTAAAACTATTTGCGAGATTTCATATTTTATTAATCCTAGCTTATTATATTATATAAAGATTGTTCGAATCTAACTGTATCGTTTGCGTCGATTTCGTCGAGTATTCTATTGTAATTATCCAGTATTTTATTAGTCGTTTTAATTAAGTAGTTATTGGTCGTGTACTGCTTGTTACTATTTTCTGTGAGGTCAGTCGGTTACGTCTGGATTACCCGCGAGCCATTTCCAGGATGAGCCAATCCAATTGATTGATCGTTTGTTCTTTTAAACGTTTCTAGTCCGTAACTGGTCTAAAAGGTTATCGATTTGCGAAATTTGGTAGTCGAGTTGCGGAGTTAGAGGACTAGTCTGATAGCGTATAATGGGTTTAATGTCATTGAGAATACGTTCATAATCGTCCAAGTCGATGGCGTGTATGATTTTGTAGTAACCGTTTGATATTTTTCCTGTGCCCTGTTTTATAGTCACCAATGGGCTTTTGTATTCGTATATGTCCACTATTGCTTTTGTAAACCATGGTTTCAACCTAGTAAACGAAAATTGTCAATTTTTCAGATGAGATTTATGAATCTTTCTGTTACTAGTAGTGGTGATTGTTATATTATTGTCTTTCCCTACGGTTTATTTTTTATAAATAGGTTTATTTTTCTTTTTTATTTGTTTATCTTTCTTGAAGACGATTTCGCCTGGTTCATATGCTTTAATTTTAGTTCTTTTTTTATTGTGCCAATTTAGCATATTTTTTTGGTTCCTGGCGAGTTCGTGTTTAATGTCGTTATTAAAAATATCCTTGAAGTCCTTCAGTTCTTGATAATTTATTCTGTTAATCCTACCAAGGAAGACGTCAGATGGTTTATTGTTTGTTGCCGAATGGATTGTATTGTTATATCTGTCAACAGATATGTTAATGATTTCATTGTTAATGATTTCATTAACAGAAAAGTCGGGGTATTCGGCTTGAAGGCATCGAACTATTTCGATTATGGTAGAGTGGACGCGTTCCACCGCACCATTTACTTCGCTTTTCTGAGGAGCGGTCAAATAGATTTCTATTCCTAAGGCCTCCAAGTAGTTCAATGTGATTGGGGTAATAAAACTGCCCTTATTATCCATTTCCAACGTTTTCGGGACAGAGTAGAAATGAAGAAGTTTTATCAACTTGTCTCGGATATGTAGAACAGATTTATTTTTTATTCGGAAAAATTTCACAAACTTTGAGAATTTATCTAAGTAGGTTATATATTTTTCCCCTGCAATTTCGATAATATCTATATGGAGAATCTCAGTGGGATATGATGGAATAGGTGTGGCTTGGATTTCGGGTTTGGGAGGTTGGCGTTCATACTTGTTACAATGGCAAATTTCACACGATTTTGTACAATCTTTGATTAATTTGGCCATTTGAGGGAAATAAAATTTTTCCAATATTTGTTCTTTATTTTCTCTCCCGTTCCGATGAGCTCTTTTGTGTTCTTCTTTAATGATGAGGAACTTCTCTTCATCGCTAGAGACATCGCTCACTATCCTCTGGGTGATTCTAATTCTAAATTTTGAAAAGTATTCCTTGAAGATTTCTTGCAACAAGGGAATGTGTTTTTCTGGGATTTTGACCCCATTGACTAAATTTGGGCTGAGGTTATTTTTTAATATTGTTCTTATATCCTCCTTGTTAAGTCTTCTTTTTGACACGTAGTGTCTTTGATAATTTAGGTGTGGCTCTTCATGATGTTCTAGTTCTTGTCCTTCAGAAATGATTATCTGAGACTTAAATACATTAATAGGAGCCTCGCAATGAGGAATCAAATCTGTATTGTCCTCTTCTGCGCTATGTTGGGAATTATTATCTGAAGATGTTAAAACGTTAACTTCAGTTGGTAATCGCGATAGAGCATCGGCCACCGTGTTAGTTTTCCCAGGTTTGTATAATAATTTATAGTTGTATTCCTCTATCCTTGCCTTCCATCGTTTTAGTTTAGCATTGTTATTGCTATTGCTTAAGGCGAAGGTAAGGGGTTGATGGTCAGTTAATATTTTTATTTCCTTAGCACCGTAAAGGTAGGTCCTAAGCTTGTCGAGTGCCCATATAATAGCGAGCATCTCCTTCTCAATCATTGAGTAATTCTCCTCGGTTTTATTAAGCGATCTGGAGACGCATGTGATTGGCTTATCTTTGCCAATTTCGCCCTGAGAGAGGACAGCTCCAATAGCTACATTGGAAGCATCTGTTGTCAGGATGAAGGCTTTGGTGAAGTCCGGAAATGTAAGGATCTCCGAAGACACAAGTAACTCTTTTAAGTCATTAAAAGATTTCATAGCTTCTTTGTTTAGTGAAATGCTAACCCTTTTAGATTGATTTGCTTTTGTTTGAGCGTACATACCTCTTGTTAGGTTTGTAAGGGCCTTAGCAACTTTCGCAAAATCGCTTATAAATCTTCTGTAGTAAGAAGCTAGACCTAGGAAGCTTTTTAGTTCCTTCAAATTTTTGGGTGGCAATATCCTCTTTATGGAGGAAATTTTTTCAGGGTCGGGTAGGATTCCATCCTGTGTGACAACATGCCCTAAAAATTCTACGTGTGTCCTGAGGAATTTCGATTTTTCGTAGTTGACTTTTAGTCCTGATTTTTGAAGTAATTCAAACACAACTTCTACATTTTTTATATGTTCTGCCCTATCTTTCCCTTCGATGATAATATCATCAATGTAGACGTAACAGCTTTTGCCGATTAAGGGTTTCAGAACATCATTAATCATCCTTTGAAAGATGGATGGCGCGTTTCTAAGTCCAAACGGTAGCCTGGTAAACTCGTATTTACCATTGGCCGTTGAAAATGCTGTTTTCTTTATATCCTTTTCCTTCATTTTGATCTGGTGAAATTCGGATGTTAGATCAAGTGTGGTGAAGTACTTGGATTTGCCTAAACTTGCTAATGGGTTATTTATATCCGGTATGGGATATGTGTCAGGAATGGTTACTGCATTTAGGCGTTTAAAATCTATAACTACCCTGTACCTTTTTTCCCCAGATGGGCCTGGCTTCTTCGGCACTACCCACAAGGGAGAGTTATAAGGACTTTTTGAAGGCCTAATTATGCCGTCCTTTAGCAACTCTTTTATCTGTTTATCCACCTCTTCCCTAAGATTCGCTGGGTAGGGGTATGATTTTGTGTAAACGGGTTCCTCTGTTGTTGTTTTAATTTCTACGCGGACACTCGTGTCAATAGTGCCGCTGTCCGAAACAGGACCAAAAATTTCTGCGTATTTCCGTTTAATAGTTTCTATATAATTAGTAGCCGTAGTTAGGGTATTTACTTGCCTACCCGTTTTTTCTTGTGATTTAATTTCGGTATCATTTAGTCGTAGCGTATTATTTTTCCTATCAATTAAAGCTCCTAAATTTTTTAAGGTGTCGTCCCCTATTATGCCGTCGAAAGATTTTAAATTTGGCAATACGAAAAAGTCGAGTTTAGTCATAATGCCCAAATTCACCACTTACTTTGTGGGTTATCAGTACCTGTCCGGCTGCAGATTGCACGGTAAATGGTTTATTTAACTTGTTGGAGCCTGCAGAAATTTTATCAGAAATGAAATTTTTGTTAGCTCCAGTATCAATTAGGAATTTTAGAATTCCATTGTTTTTTATGTGGTAATTTATGTAAGGAAGGCTTGATCGGCGCCTATCATAAAATTTATTTCCTCGCCATTCTCTTGTACATCAATTCCTTCATTTTCTTGTGGTTGAGTTTGCCTAGCGTTATTTTGGTTTTTAAAATTATACATTTTATTCTTTTCTCGAACGTTCAATTCGTTTGATGAATTTAGTATTGCGGAACAATTTTTGAAGTGAAAACTTCTTTAGAATCGTTGGGAGTGATTTGGGAAAAAGTGAAACGAAAAAAGCGACCAACTTGGCTACGAAGCGTTATATTATATGTTGATATTAACGTATCGACGAACTAAATAAAAATAACTTTTATTTTTTCTTGTGATTCGAACCAAGGATTTTGGATCGGAAGCTCACATTGCCAGTCGCTCGGCTACCGCGTCATGCTATAGGTGCTGGCCTAAGAGTTATTTAGTTACGAAGCGTTATATTATATGTTGATATAAACGTAGCGACGAACTAAATAACTTTTAGGCCAGCGCCGACAACATGGCGCGGTAGCCGAGCGACTAGCAATGTGAGCTTCACAAGAAAAAAGTTTTTTTTAAACAGATATTTTATTTTATTTTATGATATGTTTATGAGGAGCTTTTTTTCATGGCAGAAATACACTCGGTGTTTTGCCATTGCCTGCTGAGGGGTGAGCGCTATTAGAAAAATAGTTTTCCTTAATTTTGGTGTTTTCACCGAGATTCGAACTGACGTTCTCTCTGTGAATTCTGAATAGTAGTCACGCACCAACCCATTCGGCTACGGCGTTTGTTTAATTTTACTGATGCAAAAATGAGGGAAAATATTTGAATAAAGTTTGCTTACTGTTTACACATTTTCCAAAGGTGACGAAGAACCAAAAAAAAAGTCGATTTTCAAACAAATACGAGTGCATATGTGTAATTGTGTTAGAGTTTCGGTCACGCCCCAGCAAAACCTGCGTGCATATGTGTTTGTAACATTCAAAAAAATGTAATTGTGTTAGAGTTTCGGTCACGCAGGTTTTGCTGGGGACGCTCATAATAGCAACCGCGTGTGTATTTTTATATTCGTGAATATTTTCATTTTTAAATATTTACCGCAATTATGCCGAAAAACAATGCAGAAAAGTGTCGTGAATATCGACAGAAAAAAAAATCAATAAATAGCATCACGGAATTCATTCACGAAAATTTAATAAAGTATACACCAGAAGTATCGCGGATACTTAGAAAAGATTACGATAAAGTTCCAATGATTTTAAGTGGCGATTTTAACGTAAATTTTGCATTAGACACAGCGGTTCCTTCAATTGACTTTCTCAATACAACATTCAATTTAAAAATGTGTAACAATCGCACTGAACCGACAACACGATCAAAAACAACAATTGACGCGGTATTTCAAAGATATGTTGACAACATCGAAACCAAAGCATTTGTATCATATTTTAGCTATCATAAGCCACTCGTATCATTTGTTGAAATTGAAAACATTGAGGATGAATAATAATAAAATGAAGAAAATAAAATATGAACTTTATAGCAATATTATAATGAACCTATAATTATCCCGCCCCTAATGCTGCTTTCGTCTCATTCTCTCTCAGTTTGTTTTACGGAAGGTTTTACTTCTATCCCGTCTAACCGTTAGACTGGTATTTTTTTTTTTTTTTGTAGTTCGCATTGCGGGAACTTTTTGGGTAAATCGAATGATTTCCTAGGTTCATATTTTGAATTTCTAAGCAGGAAGCATAGGCTTCAGGTAATGTTTCCGGCTTATCCTCGAAAGTTCATCTTGCACTCATCTAATGAAAGCATCGAGTGCCCTAGTCCTGTAACTATCTATCATCTTTTAGCTTAGCATTATCAGCTTTAAGTTGAAGCATTTCTTGCTTAAGTTACATAATATACATATTGCTTCAAGTTCAGAGATCTTGTTTTGTAAGAGAATTTCAGATTCGAAATTATAGTAATTTTTTTTTTTTTGTTTTGAGCCACACTTGGGTTAACGTCGGCATCAGTTTGCTTTGAAGCGCCACATAGTAGTGGGGAGCGATTTACGGGAATTTGGGCAAAACTGTTGTATCGACTTATAAAAATCGATGGCAGCACTGCCCTATGTTTGTTAGACAGGGTCAGCTGCTGTATACAAACAGCTGTCCCGATGTGAATTGAGTGGTTTTAATTCCGGAAAAGTTTATTCTTTTCCAAATTTATTTTTATTTCGCTTGGAAATGTAGGCGAATCCTTTTACCCACGTAAGTAAAATCGTATTTGTAATAGTTTTTTTTTTTTAATTATTTTCAATATATAATAATTTTAACAGGTAAGTAAGGTTCTTCACATTTTGTCGCGATCACTTCCGTTCGCACAAAATGTGATTTTGTTGTTTCTGCATTTTTATGAACAGAGAATATTGACTGTGTTAACTCCCCCCTTTTTAAGTATCAGCGTCTAAAATAAACAAAGATGATATAATCTAACATTAACTTATTGCGATTGGTTTGAAATCTATTATTGGAGGAGTGAATTGAAATTTTCTGTGGTAAGCTGATCTGGTGTGGAAATAGAGTATTATAAATAATACTAGTCCAAGAAATATTGCTAAAAAACTGTAACTTATTGACATAATAAACTTGGATGAGATGTATTCTAATTGTTTTACATTCTTCAGATGGAGTTGGTGAAGGTATTCTAAATCTATTTTTATCTCTTTTTCAGTTAAGTCGCTTGAGAGTATAGGAGGTAAGATTTGGGGAGACGTGGTTTGCCAATTTGTATAATTCACACCGCCTATATTAATAGTTTCGTTATAAAAATTTATGATAAAGGTCCCGTTTAAGACCTGCGTCAAATTATTGCATGTCAAACTTCCTATAAAGTTAGAAATGAAGACTGTTTCATTTGTGATTAATTCTATTACAGGATCATTTCGAACTTGATAGTCGCAAGTTGCTTTCCCTCCCGTGAGGATTTGTGGAAAAGAATGGTTTTCATCCAGAGGTTCTAATTGATTTCCTTTGCATATTGTTATATCGTCTATGATCATGCATTTTTCACGAATGCCGTATTTTTCTTCCTGTGCAATAAAAAAATTACTAAATTGAAGATAAATTTGTTTGTTATTTTTTACTGTCGACCGGATAAGAATTTTGTTATACAAAATATCTTCGGTTTGTGGCAAGGATATGATGTATAGGAGAAGCGAATCTTTGACTATCATTGACGGTTCTGCGTATCTGAGAGCTGCTAATTCATTTTTGAAAGGTAGAGTTTCGGTTTGGGAAATTATATTGGCTATATCGGCTTTATTTAATAAATGAGAATGAACTATACCTTTTTTTGCAAGTTGAGTAGCTAAAACTATTTGCGAGATTTCATATTTTATTAATCCTAGCTTATTATATAAAGATTGTTCGAATCTAACTGTATCGTTTGCGTCGATTTCGTCGAGTATTCTATTGTAATTATCCAGTATTTTATTAGTCGTTTTAATTAAGTAGGTATTGGTCGTGTACTGCTTGTTACTATTTCCTGTGAGGTCAGTCGGTTACGTCTGGATTACCCGCGAGTCATTTCCAGGATGAGCCAATCCAATTGATTGATCGTTTGTTCTTTTAAACGTTTCTAGTCCGTAACTGGTCTAAAAGGTTATCGATTTGCGAAATTTGGTAGTCGAGTTGCGGAGTTAGAGGACTAGTCTGATAGCGTATAATGGGTTTAATGTCATTGAGAATACGTTCATAATCGTCCAAGTCGATGGCGTGTATGATTTTGTAGTAACCGTTTGATATTTTTCCTGTGCCCTGTTTTATAGTCACCAATGGGCTTTTGTATTCGTATATGTCCACTATTGCTTTTGTAAACCATGGTTTCAACCTAGTAAACGAAAATTGTCAATTTTTCAGATGAGATTTATGAATCTTTCTGTTACTAGTAGTGGTGATTGTTATATTATTATCTTTCCCTACGGTTTATTTTTTATAAATAGGTTTATTTTTCTTTTTTATTTGTTTATCTTTCTTGAAGACGATTTCGCCTGGTTCATATGCTTTAATTTTAGTTCTTTTTTTATTGTGCCAATTTAGCATATTTTTTTGGTTCCTGGCGAGTTCGTGTTTAATGTCGTTATTAACAATATCCTTGAAGTCCTTCAGTTCTTGATAATTTATTCTGTTAATCCTACCAAGGAAGACGTCAGATGGTTTATTGTTTGTTGCCGAATGGATTGTATTGTTATATCTGTCAACAGATATGTTAATGATTTCATTGTTAATGATTTCATTAACAGAAAAGTCGGGGTATTCGGCTTGAAGGCATCGAACTATTTCGATTATGGTAGAGTGGACGCGTTCTACCGCACCATTTACTTCGCTTTTCTGAGGAGCGGTCAAATAGATTTCTATTCCTAAGGCCTCCAAGTAGTTCAATGTGATTGGGGTAATAAAACTGCCCTTATTATCCATTTCCAACGTTTTCGGGACAGAGTAGAAATGAAGAAGTTTTATCAACTTGTCTCGGATATGTAGAACAGATTTATTTTTTATTCGGAAAAATTTCACAAACTTTGAGAATTTATCTAAGTAGGTTATATATTTTTCCCCTGCAATTTCGATAATATCTATATGGAGAATCTCAGTGGGATATGATGGAATAGGTGTGGCTTGGATTTCGGGTTTGGGAGGTTGGCGTTCGTACTTGTTACAATGGCAAATTTCACACGATTTTGTACAATCTTTGATTAATTTGGCCATTTGAGGGAAATAAAATTTTTCCAATATTTGTTCTTTATTTTCTCTCCCGTTCCGATGAGCTCTTTTGTGTTCTTCTTTAATGATGAGGAACTTCTCTTCATCGCTAGAGACATCGCTCACTATCCTCTGGGTGATTCTAATTCTAAATTTTGAAAAGTATTCCTTGAAGATTTCTTGCAACAAGGGAATGTGTTTTTCTGGGATTTTGACCCCATTGACTAAATTTGGGCTGAGGTTATTTTTTAATATTGTTCTTATATCCTCCTTGTTAAGTCTTCTTTTTGACACGTAGTGTCTTTGATAATTTAGGTGTGGCTCTTCATGATGTTCTAGTTCTTGTCCTTCAGAAATGATTATCTGAGACTTAAATACATTAAAAGGAGCCTCGCAATGAGGAATCAAATCTGTATTGTCCTCTTCTGCGCTATGTTGGGAATTATTATCTGAAGACGTTAAAACGTTAACTTCAGTTGGTAATCGCGATAGAGCATCGGCCACCGTGTTAGTTTTCCCAGGTTTGTATAATAATTTATAGTTGTATTCCTCTATGCTTGCCTTCCATCGTTTTAGTTTAGCATTGTTATTGCTATTGCTTAAGGCGAAGGTAAGGGGTTGATGGTCAGTTAATATTTTTATTTCCTTAGCACCGTAAAGGTAGGTCCTAAGCTTGTCGAGTGCCCATATAATAGCGAGCATCTCCTTCTCAATCATTGAGTAATTCTCCTCGGTTTTATTAAGCGATCTGGAGACGCATGTGATTGGCTTATCTTTGCCAATTTCGCCCTGAGAGAGGACAGCTCCAATAGCTACATTGGAAGCATCTGTTGTCAGGATGAAGGCTTTGGTGAAGTCCGGAAATGTAAGGATCTCCGAAGACACAAGTAACTCTTTTAAGTCATTAAAAGATTTCATAGCTTCTTTGTTTAGTGAAATGCTAACCCTTTTAGATTGATTTGCTTTTGTTTGAGCGTACATACCTCTTGTTAGGTTTGTAAGGGCCTTAGCAACTTCGCAAAATCGCTTATAAATCTTCTGTAGTAAGAAGCTAGACCTAGGAAGCTTTTTAGTTCCTTCAAATTTTTGGGTGGCAATATCCTCTTTATGGAGGAAATTTTTTCAGGGTCGGGTAGGATTCCATCCTGTGTGACAACATGCCCTAAAAATTCTACGTGTGTCCTGAGGAATTTCGATTTTTCGTAGTTGACTTTTAGTCCTGATTTTTGAAGTAATTCAAACACAAGTTCTACATTTTTTATATGTTCTGCCCTATCTTTCCCTTCGATGATAATATCATCAATGTAGACGTAACAGCTTTTGCCGATTAAGGGTTTCAGAATATAATTAATCATCCTTTGAAAGATGGATGGCGCGTTTCTAAGTCCAAACGGTAGCCTGGTAAACTCGTATTTACCATTGGCCGTTGAAAATGCTGTTTTCTTTATATCCTTTTCCTTCATTTTGATCTGGTGAAATTCGGATGTTAGATCAAGTGTGGTGAAGTACTTGGATTTGCCTAAACTTGCTAATGGGTTATTTATATCCGGTATGGGATATGTGTCAGGAATGGTTACTGCATTTAGGCGTTTAAAATCTATAACTACCCTGTACCTTTTTTCCCCAGATGGGCCTGGCTTCTTCGGCACTACCCACAAGGGAGAGTTATAAGGACTTTTTGAAGGCCTAATTATGCCGTCCTTTAGCAACTCTTTTATCTGTTTATCCACCTCTTCCCTAAGATTCGCTGGGTAGGGGTATGATTTTGTGTAAACGGGTTCCTCTGTTGTTGTTTTAATTTCTACGCGGACACTCGTGTCAATAGTGCCGCTGTCCGAAACAGGACCAAAAATTTCTGCGTATTTCCGTTTAATAGTTTCTATATAATTAGTAGCCGTAGTTAGGGTATTTACTTGCCTACCCGTTTTTTCTTGTGATTTAATTTCGGTATCATTTAGTCGTAGCGTATTATTTTTCCTATCAATTAAAGCTCCTAAATTTTTTAAGGTGTCGTCCCCTATTATGCCGTCGAAAGATTTTAAATTTGGCAATACGAAAAAGTCGAGTTTAGTCATAATGCCCAAATTCACCACTTACTTTGTGGGTTATCAGTACCTGTCCGGCTGCAGATTGCACGGTAAATGGTTTATTTAACTTGTTGGAGCCTGCAGAAATTTTATCAGAAATGAAATTTTTGTTAGCTCCAGTATCAATTAGGAATTTTAGAATTCCATTGTTTTTTATGTGGTAATTTATGTAAGGAAGGCTTGATCGGCGCCTATCATAAAATTTATTTCCTCGCCATTCTCTTGTACATCAATTCCTTCATTTTCTTGTGGTTGAGTTTGCCTAGCGTTATTTTGGTTTTTAAAATTATACATTTTATTCTTTTCTCGAACGTTCAATTCGTTTGATGAATTTAGTATTGCGGAACAATTTTTTTTTTGTAGTTCGCATTGCGGGAACTTTTTGGGTAAATCGAATGATTTCCTAGGTTCATATTTTGAATTTCTAAGCAGGAAGCATAGGCTTCAGGTAATGTTTCCGGCTTATCCTCGAAAGTTCATCTTGCACTCATCTAATGAAAGCATCGAGTGCCCTAGTCCTGTAGCTATCTATCATCTTTTAGCTTAGCATTATCAGCTTTAAGTTGAAGCATTTCTTGCTTAAGTTACATAATATACATATTGCTTCAAGTTCAGAGATCTTGTTTTGTAAGAGAATTTCAGATTCGCAATTATAGTAATTTTTTTTTTTTTTTTGTTTTGAGCCACACTTGGGTTAACGTCGGCATCAGTTTGCTTTGAAGCGCCACATAGTAGTGGGGAGCGATTTACGGGAATTTGGGCAAAACTGTTGTATCGACTTATAAAAATCGATGGCAGCACTGCCCTATGTTTGTTAGACGGGGTCAGCTGCTGTATACAGACAGCTGTCCCGAAGTGAATTGAGTGGTTTTAATTCCGGAAAAGTTTATTCTTTTCCAAATTTATTTTTATTTCGCTTGGAAATGTAGGCGAATCCTTTTACCCACGTAAGTAAAATCGTATTTGTAATAGTTTTTTTTTTTTAATTATTTTCAATATATAATAATTTTAACAGGTAAGTAAGGTTCTTCACATTTTGTCGCGATCACTTCCGTTCGCACAAAATGTGATTTTGTTGTTTCTGCATTTTTATGAACAGAGAATATTGACTGTGTTAACTCCCCCCTTTTTAAGTATCAGCGTCTAAAATAAACAAAGATGATATAATCTAACATTAACTTATTGCGATTGGTTTGAAATCTATTATTGGAGGAGTGAATTGAAATTTTCTGTGGTAAGCTGATCTGGTGTGGAAATAGAGTATTATAAATAATACTAGTCCAAGAAATATTGCTAAAAAACTGTAACTTATTGACATAATAAACTTGGATGAGATGTAATCTAATTGTTTTACATTCTTCAGATAGAGTTGGTGAAGGTATTCTAAATCTATTTTTATCTCTTTTTCAGTTAAGTCGCTTGAGAGTATAGGAGGTAAGATTTGGGGAGACGTGGTTTGCCAATTTGTATAATTCATACCGCCTATATTAATAGTTTCGTTATAAAAATTTATGATAAAGGTCCCGTTTAAGACCTGCGTCAAATTATTGCATGTCAAACTTCCTATAAAGTTAGAAATGAAGACTGTTCCATTTGTGATTAATTCTATTACAGGATCATTTCGAACTTGATAGTCGCAAGTTGCTTTCCCTCCCGCGAGGATTTGTGGAAAACAATGGTTTTCATCCAGAGGTTCTAATTGATTTCCTTTGCATATTGTTATATCGTCTATGATCATGCATTTTTCACGAATGCCGTATATTTCTTCCTGTGCAATAAAAAAATTACTAAATTGAAGATAAATTTGTTTGTTATTTTTTACTGTCGACCGGATAAGAATTTTGTTATACAAAATATCTTCGGTTTGTGGCAAGGATATGATGTATAGGAGAAGCGAATCTTTGACTATCATTGACGGTTCTGCGTATCTGAGAGCTGCTAATTCATTTTTGAAAGGTAGAGTTTCGGTTTGGGAAATTATATTGGCTATATCGGCTTTATTTAAAAAATGAGAATGAACTATACCTTTTTTTGCAAGTTGAGTAGCTAAAACTATTTGCGAGATTTCATATTTTATTAATCCTAGCTTATTAATAGGACTATGAATAAGTTCGTGAGGTTTTTTTTCGAAATTTGAAACTTTATTGACGGTTACAAATTTAATATTCAAAGTATTGTCCATCGCTTACTACTACTTTTTCCCATCTTTCTGGCAATTCACGGATTCCCTTTGTGAAAAATTCGGTCGGTTTTGCCGCAATCCACGAATCGATCCATTTTTTGACTTCATCGTAATTACGGAAGTGCTGGTCAGCCAGGCCATGTTGCATCGATCGGAAGAGATAGTAATCGGATGGCGCAAGGTCTGGACTATACGGCGGGTGGGGTAGGACATCCCATTTGAGCGTTTCTAAGTATGTTTTGACCACTTGTGCAACATGTGGCCGAGCATTGTCATGTTGCAAAATAACTTTGTCGTGTCTATCGGCGTATTGCGGCCGTTTTTCTCGCAGTGCTCGGCTCAAACGCATCAATTGTCGTCGGTAGACATCCCCCGTAATCGTTTCATTCGGTTTCAGTAGCTCATAATACACAACACCCAGCTGGTCCCACCAGATACACAGCATAACCTTCAGGCCATGAATATTCTGCGCCGACGTCGATGTTGAAGCATGGCCAGGGTATCCATACGTTGCCCGACGTTTTGGATTGTCGTAATGGACCCACTTTTCATCACCAGTCACAATTCGATGCAAAAAACCCTTTCTTTTGTGCCGTTGAAGCAGTTGTTCGCATGCCATAAAACGGCGTTCAACGTCTCTTGGCTTCAATTCATACGGCACCCAATGGCCTACCTTTCGGATCATTCCCATGGCTTTTAAACGTTTGGAAATGGTTGATTGATCAACTCCCAAAGTTTTTGCAACCTCTTCTTGCGTTTGAGCCGGATCTTGATCGAGCAATTCCTCCAATTCGGTATCCATGAACTTTGGCGGCGCACCCTCGCGTTCTTCGTCTTCCAAGCCAAAATCACCACTTTTAAAGCGTGCAAACCACTTCTGGCACGTTCGCTCAGCTAGAGCATGCTCACCATAAACTTCCACCAAGATACGATGACTTTCGGCTGCTTTTTTCTTCATATTAAAATAATGAAGAAGAATTCCCCGCAAAAACACATTATTTGGCACGAAATTCGACATTTTCAAGTGTGGTAAAAATATTGTTGTTTACGCTTCAAATAAAAAACTTATACTGACGTTTGTGCCTTACGACAGTAGCTCTCCAATGAATGTTTGGAAATCTGGATCGATGGAATAATAATCAAGTTACACCATCTGTTGTAAAACCGCACGAACTTATTCATAGTCCTATTATATAAAGATTGTTCGAATCTAACTGTATCGTTTGCGTCGATTTCGTCGAGTATTCTATTGTAATTATCCAGTATTTTATTAGTCGTTTTAATTAAGTAGTTATTGGTCGTGTACTGCTTGTTACTATTTTCTGTGAGGTCAGTCGGTTACGTCTGGATTACCCGCGAGTCATTTCCAGGATGAGCCAATCCAATTGATTGATCGTTTGTTCTTTTAAACGTTTCTAGTCCGTAACTGGTCTAAAAGGTTATCGATTTGCGAAATTTGGTAGTCGAGTTGCGGAGTTAGAGGACTAGTCTGATAGCGTATAATGGGTTTAATGTCATTGAGAATACGTTCATAATCGTCCAAGTCGATGGCGTGTATGATTTTGTAGTAACCGTTTGATATTTTTCCTGTGCCCTGTTTTATAGTCACCAATGGGCTTTTGTATTCGTATATGTCCACTATTGCTTTTGTAAACCATGGTTTCAACCTAGTAAACGAAAATTGTCAATTTTTCAGATGAGATTTATGAATCTTTCTGTTACTAGTAGTGGTGATTGTTATATTATTGTCTTTCCCTACGGTTTATTTTTTATAAATAGGTTTATTTTTCTTTTTTATTTGTTTATCTTTCTTCAAGACGATTTCGCCTGGTTCATATGCTTTAATTTTAGTTCTTTTTTTATTGTGCCAATTTAGCATATTTTTTTGGTTCCTGGCGAGTTCGTGTTTAATGTCGTTATTAAAAATATCCTTGAAGTCCTTCAGTTCTTGATAATTTATTCTGTTAATCCTACCAAGGAAGACGTCAGATGGTTTATTGTTTGTTGCCGAATGGATTGTATTGTTATATCTGTCAACAGATATGTTAATGATTTCATTGTTAATGATTTCATTAACAGAAAAGTCGGGGTATTCGGCTTGAAGGCATCGAACTATTTCGATTATGGTAGAGTGGACGCGTTCCACCGCACCATTTACTTCGCTTTTCTGAGGAGCGGTCAAATAGATTTCTATTCCTAAGGCCTCGAAGTAGTTCAATGTGATTGGGGTAATAAAACTGCCCTTATTATCCATTTCCAACGTTTTCGGGACAGAGTAGAAATGAAGAAGTTTTATCAACTTGTCTCGGATATGTAGAACAGATTTATTTTTTATTCGGAAAAATTTCACAAACTTTGAGAATTTATCTAAGTAGGTTATATATTTTTCCCCTGCAATTTCGATAATATCTATATGGAGAATCTCAGTGGGATATGATGGAATAGGTGTGGCTTGGATTTCGGGTTTGGGAGGTTGGCGTTCGTACTTGTTACAATGGCAAATTTCACACGATTTTGTTACAATCTTTGATTAATTTGGCCATTTGAGGGAAATAAAATTTTTCCAATATTTGTTCTTTATTTTCTCTCCCGTTCCGATGAGCTCTTTTGTGTTCTTCTTTAATGATGAGGAACTTCTCTTCATCGCTAGAGACATCGCTCACTATCCTCTGGGTGATTCTAATTCTAAATTTTGAAAAGTATTCCTTGAAGATTTCTTGCAACAAGGGAATGTGTTTTTCTGGGATTTTGACCCCATTGACTAAATTTGGGCTGAGGTTATTTTTTAATATTGTTCTTATATCCTCCTTGTTAAGTCTTCTTTTTGACACGTAGTGTCTTTGATAATTTAGGTGTGGCTCTTCATGATGTTCTAGTTCTTGTCCTTCAGAAATGATTATCTGAGACTTAAATACATTAATAGGAGCCTCGCAATGAGGAATCAAATCTGTATTGACCTCTTCTGCGCTATGTTGGGAATTATTATCTGAAGACGTTAAAATGTTAACTTCAGTTGGTAATCGCGATAGAGCATCGGCCGCCGTGTTAGTTTTCCCAGGTTTGTATAATAATTTATAGTTGTATTCCTCTATCCTTGCCTTCCATCGTTTTAGTTTAGCATTGTTATTGCTATTGCTTAAGGCGAAGGTAAGGGGTTGATGGTCAGTTAATATTTTTATTTCCTTAGCACCGTAAAG
Organism: Anastrepha obliqua; assembly: GCF_027943255.1. Taxonomy (NCBI): domain Eukaryota; kingdom Metazoa; phylum Arthropoda; class Insecta; order Diptera; family Tephritidae; genus Anastrepha; species Anastrepha obliqua. The sequence continues at coordinate 414,334 of NC_072897.1, forward strand.
GTAGGTCCTAAGCTTGTCGAGTGCCCATATAATAGCGAGCATCTCCTTCTCAATCATTGAGTAATTCTCCTCGGTTTTATTAAGCGATCTGGAGACGCATGTGATTGGCTTATCTTTGCCAATTTCGCCCTGAGAGAGGACAGCTCCAATAGCTACATTGGAAGCATCTGTTGTCAGGATGAAGGCTTTGGTGAAGTCCGGAAATGTAAGGATCTCCGAAGACACAAGTAACTCTTTTAAGTCATTAAAAGATTTCATAGCTTCTTTGTTTAGTGAAATGCTAACCCTTTTAGATTGATTTGCTTTTGTTTGAGCGTACATACCTCTTGTTAGGTTTGTAAGGGCCTTAGCAACTTTCGCAAAATCGCTTATAAATCTTCTGTAGTAAGAAGCTAGACCTAGGAAGCTTTTTAGTTCCTTCAAATTTTTGGGTGGCAATATCCTCTTTATGGAGGAAATTTTTTCAGGGTCGCGTAGGATTCCATCCTGTGTGACAACATGCCCTAAAAATTCTACGTGTGTCCTGAGGAATTTCGATTTTTCGTAGTTGACTTTTAGTCCTGATTTTTGAAGTAATTCAAACACAAGTTCTACATTTTTTATATGTTCTGCCCTATCTTTCCCTTCGATGATAATATCATCAATGTAGACGTAACAGCTTTTGCCGATTAAGGGTTTCAGAACATCATTAATCATCCTTTGAAAGATGGATGGCGCGTTTCTAAGTCCAAACGGTAGCCTGGTAAACTCGTATTTACCATTGGCCGTTGAAAATGCTGTTTTCTTTATATCCTTTTCCTTCATTTTGATCTGGTGAAATTCGGATGTTAGATCAAGTGTGGTGAAGTACTTGGATTTGCCTAAACTTGCTAATGGGTTATTTATATCCGGTATGGGATATGTGTCAGGAATGGTTACTGCATTTAGGCGTTTAAAATCTATAACTACCCTGTACCTTTTTTCCCCAGATGGGCCTGGCTTCTTCGGCACTACCCACAAGGGAGAGTTATAAGGACTTTTTGAAGGCCTAATTATGCCGTCCTTTAGCAACTCTTTTATCTGTTTATCCACCTCTTCCCTAAGATTCGCTGGGTAGGGGTATGATTTTGTGTAAACGGGTTCCTCTGTTGTTGTTTTAATTTCTACGCGGACACTCGTGTCAATAGTGCCGCTGTCCGAAACAGGACCAAAAATTTCTGCGTATTTCCGTTTAATAGTTTCTATATAATTAGTAGCCGTAGTTAGGGTATTTACTTGCCTACCCGTTTTTTCTTGTGATTTAATTTCGGTATCATTTAGTCGTAGCGTATTATTTTTCCTATCAATTAAAGCTCCTAAATTTTTTAAGGTGTCGTCCCCTATTATGCCGTCGAAAGATTTTAAATTTGGCAATACGAAAAAGTCGAGTTTAGTCATAATGCCCAAATTCACCACTTACTTTGTGGGTTATCAGTACCTGTCCGGCTGCAGATTGCACGGTAAATGGTTTATTTAACTTGTTGGAGCCTGCAGAAATTTTATCAGAAATGAAATTTTTGTTAGCTCCAGTATCAATTAGGAATTTTAGAATTCCATTGTTTTTTATGTGGTAATTTATGTAAGGAAGGCTTGATCGGCGCCTATCATAAAATTTATTTCCTCGCCATTCTCTTGTACATCAATTCCTTCATTTTCTTGTGGTTGAGTTTGCCTAGCGTTATTTTGGTTTTTAAAATTATACATTTTATTCTTTTCTCGAACGTTCAATTCGTTTGATGAATTTAGTATTGCGGAACAATTTTTTTTTTTGTAGTTCGCATTGCGGGAACTTTTTGGGTAAATCGAATGATTTCCTAGGTTCATATTTTGAATTTCTAAGCAGGAAGCATAGGCTTCAGGTAATGTTTCCGGCTTATCCTCGAAAGTTCATCTTGCACTCATCTAATGAAAGCATCGAGTGCCCTAGTCCTGTAGCTATCTATCATCTTTTAGCTTAGCATTATCAGCTTTAAGTTGAAGCATTTCTTGCTTAAGTTACATAATATACATATTGCTTCAAGTTCAGAGATCTTGTTTTGTAAGAGAATTTCAGATTCGCAATTATAGTAATTTTTTTTTTTTTTTGTTTTGAGCCACACTTGGGTTAACGTCGGCATCAGTTTGCTTTGAAGCGCCACATAGTAGTGGGGAGCGATTTACGGGAATTTGGGCAAAACTGTTGTATCGACTTATAAAAATCGATGGCAGCACTGCCCTATGTTTGTTAGACGGGGTCAGCTGCTGTATACAGACAGCTGTCCCGAAGTGAATTGAGTGGTTTTAATTCCGGAAAAGTTTATTCTTTTCCAAATTTATTTTTATTTCGCTTGGAAATGTAGGCGAATCCTTTTACCCACGTAAGTAAAATCGTATTTGTAATAGTTTTTTTTTTTAATTGTTTTCAATATATAATAATTTTAACAGGTAAGTAAGGTTCTTCACATTTTGTCGCGATCACTTCCGTTCGCACAAAATGTGATTTTGTTGTTTCTGCATTTTTATGAACAGAGAATATTGACTGTGTTAACTCCCCCCTTTTTAAGTATCAGCGTCTAAAATAAACAAAGATGATATAATCTAACATTAACTTATTGCGATTGGTTTGAAATCTATTATTGGAGGAGTGAATTGAAATTTTCTGTGGTAAGCTGATCTGGTGTGGAAATAGAGTATTATAAATAATACTAGTCCAAGAAATATTGCTAAAAAACTGTAACTTATTGACATAATAAACTTGGATGAGATGTAATCTAATTGTTTTACATTCTTCAGATAGAGTTGGTGAAGGTATTCTAAATCTATTTTTATCTCTTTTTCAGTTAAGTCGCTTGAGAGTATAGGAGGTAAGATTTGGGGAGACGTGGTTTGCCAATTTGTATAATTCATACCGCCTATATTAATAGTTTCGTTATAAAAATTTATGATAAAGGTCCCGTTTAAGACCTGCGTCAAATTATTGCATGTCAAACTTCCTATAAAGTTAGAAATGAAGACTGTTCCATTTGTGATTAATTCTATTACAGGATCATTTCGAACTTGATAGTCGCAAGTTGCTTTCCCTCCCGCGAGGATTTGTGGAAAACAATGGTTTTCATCCAGAGGTTCTAATTGATTTCCTTTGCATATTGTTATATCGTCTATGATCATGCATTTTTCACGAATGCCGTATTTTTCTTCCTGTGCAATAAAAAAATTACTAAATTGAAGATAAATTTGTTTATTATTTTTTACTGTCGACCGGATAAGAATTTTGTTATACAAAATATCTTCGGTTTGTGGCAAGGATATGATGTATAGGAGAAGCGAATCTTTGACTATCATTGACGGTTCTGCGTATCTGAGAGCTGCTAATTCATTTTTGAAAGGTAGAGTTTCGGTTTGGGAAATTATATTGGCTATATCGGCTTTATTTAAAAAATGAGAATGAACTATAACTTTTTTTGCAAGTTGAGTAGCTAAAACTATTTGCGAGATTTCATATTTTATTAATCCTAGCTTATTAATAGGACTATGAATAAGTTCGTGAGGTTTTTTTTCGAAATTTGAAACTTTATTGACGGTTACAAATTTAATATTCAAAGTATTGTCCATCGCTTACTACTACTTTTTCCCATCTTTCTGGCAATTCACGGATTCCCTTTGTGAAAAATTCGGTCGGTTTTGCCGCAAAAACCCTTTCTTTTGTGCCGTTGAAGCAGTTGTTCGCATGCCATAAAACGGCGTTCAACGTCTCTTGGCTTCAATTCATACGGCACCCAATGGCCTACCTTTCGGATCATTCCCATGGCTTTTAAACGTTTGGAAATGGTTGATTGATCAACTCCCAAAGTTTTTGCAACCTCTTCTTGCGTTTGAGCCGGATCTTGATCGAGCAATTCCTCCAATTCGGTATCCATGAACTTTGGCGGCGCACCCTCGCGTTCTTCGTCTTCCAAGCCAAAATCACCACTTTTAAAGCGTGCAAACCACTTCTGGCACGTTCGCTCAGCTAGAGCATGCTCACCATAAACTTCCACCAAGATACGATGACTTTCGGCTGCTTTTTTCTTCATATTAAAATAATGAAGAAGAATTCCCCGCAAAAACACATTATTTGGCACGAAATTCGACATTTTCAAGTGTGGTAAAAATATTGTTGTTTACGCTTCAAATAAAAAACTTATACTGACGTTTGTGCCTTACGACAGTAGCTCTCCAATGAATGTTTGGAAATCTGGATCGATGGAATAATAATCAAGTTACACCATCTGTTGTAAAACCGCACGAACTTATTCATAGTCCTATTATATAAAGATTGTTCGAATCTAACTGTATCGTTTGCGTCGATTTCGTCGAGTATTCTATTGTAATTATCCAGTATTTTATTAGTCGTTTTAATTAAGTAGTTATTGGTCGTGTACTGCTTGTTACTATTTTCTGTGAGGTCAGTCGGTTACGTCTGGATTACCCGCGAGTCATTTCCAGGATGAGCCAATCCAATTGATTGATCGTTTGTTCTTTTAAACGTTTCTAGTCCGTAACTGGTCTAAAAGGTTATCGATTTGCGAAATTTGGTAGTCGAGTTGCGGAGTTAGAGGACTAGTCTTATAGCGTATAATGGGTTTAATGTCATTGAGAATACGTTCATAATCGTCCAAGTCGATGGCGTGTATGATTTTGTAGTAACCGTTTGATATTTTTCCTGTGCCCTGTTTTATAGTCACCAATGGGCTTTTGTATTCGTATATGTCCACTATTGCTTTTGTAAACCATGGTTTCAACCTAGTAAACGAAAATTGTCAATTTTTCAGATGAGATTTATGAATCTTTCTGTTACTAGTAGTGGTGATTGTTATATTATTGTCTTTCCCTACGGTTTATTTTTTATAAATAGGTTTATTTTTCTTTTTTATTTGTTTATCTTTCTTGAAGACGATTTCGCCTGGTTCATATGCTTTAATTTTAGTTCTTTTTTTATTGTGCCAATTTAGCATATTTTTTTGGTTCCTGGCGAGTTCGTGTTTAATGTCGTTATTAAAAATATCCTTGAAGTCCTTCAGTTCTTGATAATTTATTCTGTTAATCCTACCAAGGAAGACGTCAGATGGTTTATTGTTTGTTGCCGAATGGATTGTATTGTTATATCTGTCAACAGATATGTTAATGATTTCATTGTTAATGATTTCATTAACAGAAAAGTCGGGGTATTCGGCTTGAAGGCATCGAACTATTTCGATTATGGTAGAGTGGACGCGTTCCACCGCACCATTTACTTCGCTTTTCTGAGGAGCGGTCAAATAGATTTCTATTCCTAAGGCCTCGAAGTAGTTCAATGTGATTGGGGTAATAAAACTGCCCTTATTATCCATTTCCAACGTTTTCGGGACAGAGTAGAAATGAAGAAGTTTTATCAACTTGTCTCGGATATGTAGAACAGATTTATTTTTTATTCGGAAAAATTTCACAAACTTTGAGAATTTATCTAAGTAGGTTATATATTTTTCCCCTGCAATTTCGATAATATCTATATGGAGAATCTCAGTGGGATATGATGGAATAGGTGTGGCTTGGATTTCGGGTTTGGGAGGTTGGCGTTCGTACTTGTTACAATGGCAAATTTCACACGATTTTATACAATCTTTGATTAATTTGGCCATTTGAGGGAAATAAAATTTTTCCAATATTTGTTCTTTATTTTCTCTCCCGTTCCGATGAGCTCTTTTGTGTTCTTCTTTAATGATGAGGAACTTCTCTTCATCGCTAGAGACATCGCTCACTATCCTCTGGGTGATTCTAATTCTAAATTTTGAAAAGTATTCCTTGAAGATTTCTTGCAACAAGGGAATGTGTTTTTCTGGGATTTTGACCCCATTGACTAAATTTGGGCTGAGGTTATTTTTTAATATTGTTCTTATATCCTCCTTGTTAAGTCTTCTTTTTGACACGTAGTGTCTTTGATAATTTAGGTGTGGCTCTTCATGATGTTCTAGTTCTTGTCCTTCAGAAATGATTATCTGAGACTTAAATACATTAATAGGAGCCTCGCAATGAGGAATCAAATCTGTATTGACCTCTTCTGCGCTATGTTGGGAATTATTATCTGAAGACGTTAAAATGTTAACTTCAGTTGGTAATCGCGATAGAGCATCGGCCGCCGTGTTAGTTTTCACAGGTTTGTATAATAATTTATAGTTGTATTCCTCTATCCTTGCCTTCCATCGTTTTAGTTTAGCATTGTTATTGCTATTGCTTAAGGCGAAGGTAAGGGGTTGATGGTCAGTTAATATTTTTATTTCCTTAGCACCGTAAAGGTAGGTCCTAAGCTTGTCGAGTGCCCATATAATAGCGAGCATCTCCTTCTCAATCATTGAGTAATTCTCCTCGGTTTTATTAAGCGATCTGGAGACGCATGTGATTGGCTTATCTTTGCCAATTTCGCCCTGAGAGAGGACAGCTCCAATAGCTACATTGGAAGCATCTGTTGTCAGGATGAAGGCTTTGGTGAAGTCCGGAAATGTAAGGATCTCCGAAGACACAAGTAACTCTTTTAAGTCATTAAAAGATTTCATAGCTTCTTTGTTTAGTGAAATGCTAACCCTTTTAGATTGATTTGCTTTTGTTTGAGCGTACATACCTCTTGTTAGGTTTGTAAGGGCCTTAGCAACTTTCGCAAAATCGCTTATAAATCTTCTGTAGTAAGAAGCTAGACCTAGGAAGCTTTTTAGTTCCTTCAAATTTTTGGGTGGCAATATCCTCTTTATGGAGGAAATTTTTTCAGGGTCGGGTAGGATTCCATCCTGTGTGACAACATGCCCTAAAAATTCTACGTGTGTCCTGAGGAATTTCGATTTTTCGTAGTTGACTTTTAGTCCTGATTTTTGAAGTAATTCAAACACAAGTTCTACATTTTTTATATGTTCTGCCCTATCTTTCCCTTCGATGATAATATCATCAATGTAGACGTAACAGCTTTTGCCGATTAAGGGTTTCAGAACATCATTAATCATCCTTTGAAAGATGGATGGCGCGTTTCTAAGTCCAAACGGTAGCCTGGTAAACTCGTATTTACCATTGGCCGTTGAAAATGCTGTTTTCTTTATATCCTTTTCCTTCATTTTGATCTGGTGAAATTCGGATGTTAGATCAAGTGTGGTGAAGTACTTGGATTTGCCTAAACTTGCTAATGGGTTATTTATATCCGGTATGGGATATGTGTCAGGAATGGTTACTGCATTTAGGCGTTTAAAATCTATAACTACCCTGTACCTTTTTTCCCCAGATGGGCCTGGCTTCTTCGGCACTACCCACAAGGGAGAGTTATAAGGACTTTTTGAAGGCCTAATTATGCCGTCCTTTAGCAACTCTTTTATCTGTTTATCCACCTCTTCCCTAAGATTCGCTGGGTAGGGGTATGATTTTGTGTAAACGGGTTCCTCTGTTGTTGTTTTAATTTCTACGCGGACACTCGTGTCAATAGTGCCGCTGTCCGAAACAGGACCAAAAATTTCTGCGTATTTCCGTTTAATAGTTTCTATATAATTAGTAGCCGTAGTTAGGGTATTTACTTGCCTACCCGTTTTTTCTTGTGATTTAATTTCGGTATCATTTAGTCGTAGCGTATTATTTTTCCTATCAATTAAAGCTCCTAAATTTTTTAAGGTGTCGTCCCCTATTATGCCGTCGAAAGATTTTAAATTTGGCAATACGAAAAAGTCGAGTTTAGTCATAATGCCCAAATTCACCACTTACTTTGTGGGTTATCAGTACCTGTCCGGCTGCAGATTGCACGGTAAATGGTTTATTTAACTTGTTGGAGCCTGCAGAAATTTTATCAGAAATGAAATTTTTGTTAGCTCCAGTATCAATTAGGAATTTTAGAATTCCATTGTTTTTTATGTGGTAATTTATGTAAGGAAGGCTTGATCGGCGCCTATCATAAAATTTATTTCCTCGCCATTCTCTTGTACATCAATTCCTTCATTTTCTTGTGGTTGAGTTTGCCTAGCGTTATTTTGGTTTTTAAAATTATACATTTTATTCTTTTCTCGAACGTTCAATTCGTTTGATGAATTTAGTATTGCGGAACAATTTTTTTTTTTGTAGTTCGCATTGCGGGAACTTTTTGGGTAAATCGAATGATTTCCTAGGTTCATATTTTGAATTTCTAAGCAGGAAGCATAGGCTTCAGGTAATGTTTCCGGCTTATCCTCGAAAGTTCATCTTGCACTCATCTAATGAAAGCATCGAGTGCCCTAGTCCTGTAACTATCTATCATCTTTTAGCTTAGCATTATCAGCTTTAAGTTGAAGCATTTCTTGCTTAAGTTACATACATATTGCTTCAAGTTCAGAGATCTTGTTTTGTAAGAGAATTTCAGATTCGCAATTATAGTAATTTTTTTTTTTTTTTGTTTTGAGCCACACTTGGGTTAACGTCGGCATCAGTTTGCTTTGAAGCGCCACATAGTAGTGGGGAGCGATTTACGGGAATTTGGGCAAAACTGTTGTATCGACTTATAAAAATCGATGGCAGCACTGCCCTATGTTTGTTAGACGGGGTCAGCTGCTGTATACAGACAGCTGTCCCGAAGTGAATTGAGTGGTTTTAATTCCGGAAAAGTTTATTCTTTTCCAAATTTATTTTTATTTCGCTTGGAAATGTAGGCGAATCCTTTTACCCACGTAAGTAAAATCGTATTTGTAATAGTTTTTTTTTTTAATTATTTTCAATATATAATAATTTTAACAGGTAAGTAAGGTTCTTCACATTTTGTCGCGATCACTTCCGTTCGCACAAAATGTGATTTTGTTGTTTCTGCATTTTTATGAACAGAGAATATTGACTGTGTTAACTCCCCCCTTTTTAAGTATCAGCGTCTAAAATAAACAAAGATGATATAATCTAACATTAACTTATTGCGATTGGTTTGAAATCTATTATTGGAGGAGTGAATTGAAATTTTCTGTGGTAAGCTGATCTGGTGTGGAAATAGAGTATTATAAATAATACTAGTCCAAGAAATATTGCTAAAAAACTGTAACTTATTGACATAATAAACTTGGATGAGATGTAATCTAATTGTTTTACATTCTTCAGATAGAGTTGGTGAAGGTATTCTAAATCTATTTTTATCTCTTTTTCAGTTAAGTCGCTTGAGAGTATAGGAGGTAAGATTTGGGGAGACGTGGTTTGCCAATTTGTATAATTCATACCGCCTATATTAATAGTTTCGTTATAAAAATTTATGATAAAGGTCCCGTTTAAGACCTGCGTCAAATTATTGCATGTCAAACTTCCTATAAAGTTAGAAATGAAGACTGTTCCATTTGTGATTAATTCTATTACAGGATCATTTCGAACTTGATAGTCGCAAGTTGCTTTCCCTCCCGCGAGGATTTGTGGAAAACAATGGTTTTCATCCAGAGGTTCTAATTGATTTCCTTTGCATATTGTTATATCGTCTATGATCATGCATTTTTCACGAATGCCGTATTTTTCTTCCTGTGCAATAAAAAAATTACTAAATTGAAGATAAATTTGTTTATTATTTTTTACTGTCGACCGGATAAGAATTTTGTTATACAAAATATCTTCGGTTTGTGGCAAGGATATGATGTATAGGAGAAGCGAATCTTTGACTATCATTGACGGTTCTGCGTATCTGAGAGCTGCTAATTCATTTTTGAAAGGTAGAGTTTCGGTTTGGGAAATTATATTGGCTATATCGGCTTTATTTAAAAAATGAGAATGAACTATAACTTTTTTTGCAAGTTGAGTAGCTAAAACTATTTGCGAGATTTCATATTTTATTAATCCTAGCTTATTAATAGGACTATGAATAAGTTCGTGAGGTTTTTTTTCGAAATTTGAAACTTTATTGACGGTTACAAATTTAATATTCAAAGTATTGTCCATCGCTTACTACTACTTTTTCCCATCTTTCTGGCAATTCACGGATTCCCTTTGTGAAAAATTCGGTCGGTTTTGCCGCAAAAACCCTTTCTTTTGTGCCGTTGAAGCAGTTGTTCGCATGCCATAAAACGGCGTTCAACGTCTCTTGGCTTCAATTCATACGGCACCCAATGGCCTACCTTTCGGATCATTCCCATGGCTTTTAAACGTTTGGAAATGGTTGATTGATCAACTCCCAAAGTTTTTGCAACCTCTTCTTGCATTTGAGCCGGATCTTGATCGAGCAATTCCTCCAATTCGGTATCCATGAACTTTGGCGGCGCACCCTCGCGTTCTTCGTCTTCCAAGCCAAAATCACCACTTTTAAAGCGTGCAAACCACTTCTGGCACGTTCGCTCAGCTAGAGCATGCTCACCATAAACTTCCACCAAGATACGATGACTTTCGGCTGCTTTTTTCTTCATATTAAAATAATGAAGAAGAATTCCCCGCAAAAACACATTATTTGGCACGAAATTCGACATTTTCAAGTGTGGTAAAAATATTGTTGTTTACGCTTCAAATAAAAAACTTATACTGACGTTTGTGCCTTACGACAGTAGCTCTCCAATGAATGTTTGGAAATCTGGATCGATGGAATAATAATCAAGTTACACCATCTGTTGTAAAACCGCACGAACTTATTCATAGTCCTATTATATAAAGATTGTTCGAATCTAACTGTATCGTTTGCGTCGATTTCGTCGAGTATTCTATTGTAATTATCCAGTATTTTATTAGTCGTTTTAATTAAGTAGTTATTGGTCGTGTACTGCTTGTTACTATTTTCTGTGAGGTCAGTCGGTTACGTCTGGATTACCCGCGAGTCATTTCCAGGATGAGCCAATCCAATTGATTGATCGTTTGTTCTTTTAAACGTTTCTAGTCCGTAACTGGTCTAAAAGGTTATCGATTTGCGAAATTTGGTAGTCGAGTTGCGGAGTTAGAGGACTAGTCTTATAGCGTATAATGGGTTTAATGTCATTGAGAATACGTTCATAATCGTCCAAGTCGATGGCGTGTATGATTTTGTAGTAACCGTTTGATATTTTTCCTGTGCCCTGTTTTATAGTCACCAATGGGCTTTTGTATTCGTATATGTCCACTATTGCTTTTGTAAACCATGGTTTCAACCTAGTAAACGAAAATTGTCAATTTTTCAGATGAGATTTATGAATCTTTCTGTTACTAGTAGTGGTGATTGTTATATTATTGTCTTTCCCTACGGTTTATTTTTTATAAATAGGTTTATTTTTCTTTTTTATTTGTTTATCTTTCTTGAAGACGATTTCGCCTGGTTCATATGCTTTAATTTTAGTTCTTTTTTTATTGTGCCAATTTAGCATATTTTTTTGGTTCCTGGCGAGTTCGTGTTTAATGTCGTTATTAAAAATATCCTTGAAGTCCTTCAGTTCTTGATAATTTATTCTGTTAATCCTACCAAGGAAGACGTCAGATGGTTTATTGTTTGTTGCCGAATGGATTGTATTGTTATATCTGTCAACAGATATGTTAATGATTTCATTGTTAATGATTTCATTAACAGAAAAGTCGGGGTATTCGGCTTGAAGGCATCGAACTATTTCGATTATGGTAGAGTGGACGCGTTCCACCGCACCATTTACTTCGCTTTTCTGAGGAGCGGTCAAATAGATTTCTATTCCTAAGGCCTCGAAGTAGTTCAATGTGATTGGGGTAATAAAACTGCCCTTATTATCCATTTCCAACGTTTTCGGGACAGAGTAGAAATGAAGAAGTTTTATCAACTTGTCTCGGATATGTAGAACAGATTTATTTTTTATTCGGAAAAATTTCACAAACTTTGAGAATTTATCTAAGTAGGTTATATATTTTTCCCCTGCAATTTCGATAATATCTATATGGAGAATCTCAGTGGGATATGATGGAATAGGTGTGGCTTGGATTTCGGGTTTGGGAGGTTGGCGTTCGTACTTGTTACAATGGCAAATTTCACACGATTTTATACAATCTTTGATTAATTTGGCCATTTGAGGGAAATAAAATTTTTCCAATATTTGTTCTTTATTTTCTCTCCCGTTCCGATGAGCTCTTTTGTGTTCTTCTTTAATGATGAGGAACTTCTCTTCATCGCTAGAGACATCGCTCACTATCCTCTGGGTGATTCTAATTCTAAATTTTGAAAAGTATTCCTTGAAGATTTCTTGCAACAAGGGAATGTGTTTTTCTGGGATTTTGACCCCATTGACTAAATTTGGGCTGAGGTTATTTTTTAATATTGTTCTTATATCCTCCTTGTTAAGTCTTCTTTTTGACACGTAGTGTCTTTGATAATTTAGGTGTGGCTCTTCATGATGTTCTAGTTCTTGTCCTTCAGAAATGATTATCTGAGACTTAAATACATTAATAGGAGCCTCGCAATGAGGAATCAAATCTGTATTGACCTCTTCTGCGCTATGTTGGGAATTATTATCTGAAGACGTTAAAATGTTAACTTCAGTTGGTAATCGCGATAGAGCATCGGCCGCCGTGTTAGTTTTCACAGGTTTGTATAATAATTTATAGTTGTATTCCTCTATCCTTGCCTTCCATCGTTTTAGTTTAGCATTGTTATTGCTATTGCTTAAGGCGAAGGTAAGGGGTTGATGGTCAGTTAATATTTTTATTTCCTTAGCACCGTAAAGGTAGGTCCTAAGCTTGTCGAGTGCCCATATAATAGCGAGCATCTCCTTCTCAATCATTGAGTAATTCTCCTCGGTTTTATTAAGCGATCTGGAGACGCATGTGATTGGCTTATCTTTGCCAATTTCGCCCTGAGAGAGGACAGCTCCAATAGCTACATTGGAAGCATCTGTTGTCAGGATGAAGGCTTTGGTGAAGTCCGGAAATGTAAGGATCTCCGAAGACACAAGTAACTCTTTTAAGTCATTAAAAGATTTCATAGCTTCTTTGTTTAGTGAAATGCTAACCCTTTTAGATTGATTTGCTTTTGTTTGAGCGTACATACCTCTTGTTAGGTTTGTAAGGGCCTTAGCAACTTTCGCAAAATCGCTTATAAATCTTCTGTAGTAAGAAGCTAGACCTAGGAAGCTTTTTAGTTCCTTCAAATTTTTGGGTGGCAATATCCTCTTTATGGAGGAAATTTTTTCAGGGTCGGGTAGGATTCCATCCTGTGTGACAACATGCCCTAAAAATTCTACGTGTGTCCTGAGGAATTTCGATTTTTCGTAGTTGACTTTTAGTCCTGATTTTTGAAGTAATTCAAACACAAGTTCTACATTTTTTATATGTTCTGCCCTATCTTTCCCTTCGATGATAATATCATCAATGTAGACGTAACAGCTTTTGCCGATTAAGGGTTTCAGAACATCATTAATCATCCTTTGAAAGATGGATGGCGCGTTTCTAAGTCCAAACGGTAGCCTGGTAAACTCGTATTTACCATTGGCCGTTGAAAATGCTGTTTTCTTTATATCCTTTTCCTTCATTTTGATCTGGTGAAATTCGGATGTTAGATCAAGTGTGGTGAAGTACTTGGATTTGCCTAAACTTGCTAATGGGTTATTTATATCCGGTATGGGATATGTGTCAGGAATGGTTACTGCATTTAGGCGTTTAAAATCTATAACTACCCTGTACCTTTTTTCCCCAGATGGGCCTGGCTTCTTCGGCACTACCCACAAGGGAGAGTTATAAGGACTTTTTGAAGGCCTAATTATGCCGTCCTTTAGCAACTCTTTTATCTGTTTATCCACCTCTTCCCTAAGATTCGCTGGGTAGGGGTATGATTTTGTGTAAACGGGTTCCTCTGTTGTTGTTTTAATTTCTACGCGGACACTCGTGTCAATAGTGCCGCTGTCCGAAACAGGACCAAAAATTTCTGCGTATTTCCGTTTAATAGTTTCTATATAATTAGTAGCCGTAGTTAGGGTATTTACTTGCCTACCCGTTTTTTCTTGTGATTTAATTTCGGTATCATTTAGTCGTAGCGTATTATTTTTCCTATCAATTAAAGCTCCTAAATTTTTTAAGGTGTCGTCCCCTATTATGCCGTCGAAAGATTTTAAATTTGGCAATACGAAAAAGTCGAGTTTAGTCATAATGCCCAAATTCACCACTTACTTTGTGGGTTATCAGTACCTGTCCGGCTGCAGATTGCACGGTAAATGGTTTATTTAACTTGTTGGAGCCTGCAGAAATTTTATCAGAAATGAAATTTTTGTTAGCTCCAGTATCAATTAGGAATTTTAGAATTCCATTGTTTTTTATGTGGTAATTTATGTAAGGAAGGCTTGATCGGCGCCTATCATAAAATTTATTTCCTCGCCATTCTCTTGTACATCAATTCCTTCATTTTCTTGTGGTTGAGTTTGCCTAGCGTTATTTTGGTTTTTAAAATTATACATTTTATTCTTTTCTCGAACGTTCAATTCGTTTGATGAATTTAGTATTGCGGAACAATTTTTTTTTTTGTAGTTCGCATTGCGGGAACTTTTTGGGTAAATCGAATGATTTCCTAGGTTCATATTTTGAATTTCTAAGCAGGAAGCATAGGCTTCAGGTAATGTTTCCGGCTTATCCTCGAAAGTTCATCTTGCACTCATCTAATGAAAGCATCGAGTGCCCTAGTCCTGTAACTATCTATCATCTTTTAGCTTAGCATTATCAGCTTTAAGTTGAAGCATTTCTTGCTTAAGTTACATACATATTGCTTCAAGTTCAGAGATCTTGTTTTGTAAGAGAATTTCAGATTCGCAATTATAGTAATTTTTTTTTTTTTTTGTTTTGAGCCACACTTGGGTTAACGTCGGCATCAGTTTGCTTTGAAGCGCCACATAGTAGTGGGGAGCGATTTACGGGAATTTGGGCAAAACTGTTGTATCGACTTATAAAAATCGATGGCAGCACTGCCCTATGTTTGTTAGACGGGGTCAGCTGCTGTATACAGACAGCTGTCCCGAAGTGAATTGAGTGGTTTTAATTCCGGAAAAGTTTATTCTTTTCCAAATTTATTTTTATTTCGCTTGGAAATGTAGGCGAATCCTTTTACCCACGTAAGTAAAATCGTATTTGTAATAGTTTTTTTTTTTAATTATTTTCAATATATAATAATTTTAACAGGTAAGTAAGGTTCTTCACATTTTGTCGCGATCACTTCCGTTCGCACAAAATGTGATTTTGTTGTTTCTGCATTTTTATGAACAGAGAATATTGACTGTGTTAACTCCCCCCTTTTTAAGTATCAGCGTCTAAAATAAACAAAGATGATATAATCTAACATTAACTTATTGCGATTGGTTTGAAATCTATTATTGGAGGAGTGAATTGAAATTTTCTGTGGTAAGCTGATCTGGTGTGGAAATAGAGTATTATAAATAATACTAGTCCAAGAAATATTGCTAAAAAACTGTAACTTATTGACATAATAAACTTGGATGAGATGTAATCTAATTGTTTTACATTCTTCAGATAGAGTTGGTGAAGGTATTCTAAATCTATTTTTATCTCTTTTTCAGTTAAGTCGCTTGAGAGTATAGGAGGTAAGATTTGGGGAGACGTGGTTTGCCAATTTGTATAATTCATACCGCCTATATTAATAGTTTCGTTATAAAAATTTATGATAAAGGTCCCGTTTAAGACCTGCGTCAAATTATTGCATGTCAAACTTCCTATAAAGTTAGAAATGAAGACTGTTCCATTTGTGATTAATTCTATTACAGGATCATTTCGAACTTGATAGTCGCAAGTTGCTTTCCCTCCCGCGAGGATTTGTGGAAAACAATGGTTTTCATCCAGAGGTTCTAATTGATTTCCTTTGCATATTGTTATATCGTCTATGATCATGCATTTTTCACGAATGCCGTATTTTTCTTCCTGTGCAATAAAAAAATTACTAAATTGAAGATAAATTTGTTTGTTATTTTTTACTGTCGACCGGATAAGAATTTTGTTATACAAAATATCTTCGGTTTGTGGCAAGGATATGATGTATAGGAGAAGCGAATCTTTGACTATCATTGACGGTTCTGCGTATCTGAGAGCTGCTAATTCATTTTTGAAAGGTAGAGTTTCGGTTTGGGAAATTATATTGGCTATATCGGCTTTATTTAATAAATGAGAATGAACTATACCTTTTTTTGCAAGTTGAGTAGCTAAAACTATTTGCGAGATTTCATATTTTATTAATCCTAGCTTATTATAGAAAGATTGTTCGAATCTAACTGTATCGTTTGCGTCGATTTCGTCGAGTATTCTATTGTAATTATCCAGTATTTTATTAGTCGTTTTAATTAAGTAGGTATTGGTCGTGTACTGCTTGTTACTATTTCCTGTGAGGTCAGTCGGTTACGTCTGGATTACCCGCGAGTCATTTCCAGGATGAGCCAATCCAATTGATTGATCGTTTGTTCTTTTAAACGTTTCTAGTCCGTAACTGGTCTAAAAGGTTATCGATTTGCGAAATTTGGTAGTCGAGTTGCGGAGTTAGAGGACTAGTCTGATAGCGTATAATGGGTTTAATGTCATTGAGAATACGTTCATAATCGTCCAAGTCGATGGCGTGTATGATTTTGTAGTAACCGTTTGATATTTTTCCTGTGCCCTGTTTTATAGTCACCAATGGGCTTTTGTATTCGTATATGTCCACTATTGCTTTTGTAAACCATGGTTTCAACCTAGTAAACGAAAATTGTCAATTTTTCAGATGAGATTTATGAATCTTTCTGTTACTAGTAGTGGTGATTGTTATATTATTGTCTTTCCCTACGGTTTATTTTTTATAAATAGGTTTATTTTTTTTTTTATTTGTTTATCTTTCTTGAAGACGATTTCGCCTGGTTCATATGCTTTAATTTTAGTTCTTTTTTTATTGTGCCAATTTAGCATATTTTTTTGGTTCCTGGCGAGTTCGTGTTTAATGTCGTTATTAAAAATATCCTTGAAGTCCTTCAGTTCTTGATAATTTATTCTGTTAATCCTACCAAGGAAGACGTCAGATGGTTTATTGTTTGTTGCCGAATGGATTGTATTGTTATATCTGTCAACAGATATGTTAATGATTTCATTGTTAATGATTTCATTAACAGAAAAGTCGGGGTATTCGGCTTGAAGGCATCGAACTATTTCGATTATGGTAGAGTGGACGCGTTCCACCGCACCATTTACTTCGCTTTTCTGAGGAGCGGTCAAATAGATTTCTATTCCTAAGGCCTCGAAGTAGTTCAATGTGATTGGGGTAATAAAACTGCCCTTATTATCCATTTCCAACGTTTTCGGGACAGAGTAGAAATGAAGAAGTTTTATCAACTTGTCTCGGATATGTAGAACAGATTTATTTTTTATTCGGAAAAATTTCACAAACTTTGAGAATTTATCTAAGTAGGTTATATATTTTTCCCCTGCAATTTCGATAATATCTATATGGAGAATCTCAGTGGGATATGATGGAATAGGTGTGGCTTGGATTTCGGGTTTGGGAGGTTGGCGTTCGTACTTGTTACAATGGCAAATTTCACACGATTTTGTACAATCTTTGATTAATTTGGCCATTTGAGGGAAATAAAATTATTCCAATATTTGTTCTTTATTTTCTCTCCCGTTCCGATGAGCTCTTTTGTGTTCTTCTTTAATGATGAGGAACTTCTCTTCATCGCTAGAGACATCGCTCACTATCCTCTGGGTGATTCTAATTCTAAATTTTGAAAAGTATTCCTTGAAGATTTCTTGCAACAAGGGAATGTGTTTTTCTGGGATTTTGACCCCATTGACTAAATTTGGGCTGAGGTTATTTTTTAATATTGTTCTTATATCCTCCTTGTTAAGTCTTCTTTTTGACACGTAGTGTCTTTGATAATTTAGGTGTGGCTCTTCATGATGTTCTAGTTCTTGTCCTTCAGAAATGATTATCTGAGACTTAAATACATTAATAGGAGCCTCACAATGAGGAATCAAATCTGTATTGTCCTCTTCTGCGCTATGTTGGGAATTATTATCTGAAGACGTTAAAACGTTAACTTCAGTTGGTAATCGCGATAGAGCATCGGCCACCGTGTTAGTTTTCCCAGGTTTGTATAATAATTTATAGTTGTATTCCTCTATCCTTGCCTTCCATCGTTTTAGTTTAGCATTGTTATTGCTATTGCTTAAGGCGAAGGTAAGGGGTTGATGGTCAGTTAATATTTTTATTTCCTTAGCACCGTAAAGGTAGGTCCTAAGCTTGTCGAGTGCCCATATAATAGCGAGCATCTCCTTCTCAATCATTGAGTAATTCTCCTCGGTTTATTTAAGCGATCTGGAGACGCATGTGATTGGCTTATCTTTGCCAATTTCGCCCTGAGAGAGGACAGCTCCAATAGCTACATTGGAAGCATCTGTTGTCAGGATGAAGGCTTTGGTGAAGTCCGGAAATGTAAGGATCTCCGAAGACACAAGTAACTCTTTTAAGTCATTAAAAGATTTCATAGCTTCTTTGTTTAGTGAAATGCTAACCCTTTTAGATTGATTTGCTTTTGTTTGAGCGTACATACCTCTTGTTAGGTTTGTAAGGGCCTTAGCAACTTTCGCAAAATCGCTTATAAATCTTCTGTAGTAAGAAGCTAGACCTAGGAAGCTTTTTAGTTCCTTCAAATTTTTGGGTGGCAATATCCTCTTTATGGAGGAAATTTTTTCAGGGTCGGGTAGGATTCCATCCTGTGTGACAACATGCCCTAAAAATTCTACGTGTGTCCTGAGGAATTTCGATTTTTCGTAGTTGACTTTTAGTCCTGATTTTTGAAGTAATTCAAACACAAGTTCTACATTTTTTATATGTTCTGCCCTATCTTTCCCTTCGATGATAATATCATCAATGTAGACGTAACAGCTTTTACCGATTAAGGGTTTCAGAACATCATTAATCATCCTTTGAAAGATGGATGGCGCGTTTCTAAGTCCAAACGGTAGCCTGGTAAACTCGTATTTACCATTGGCCGTTGAAAATGCTGTTTTCTTTATATCCTTTTCCTTCATTTTGATCTGGTGAAATTCGGATGTTAGATCAAGTGTGGTGAAGTACTTGGATTTGCCTAAACTTGCTAATGGGTTATTTATATCCGGTATGGGATATGTGTCAGGAATGGTTACTGCATTTAGGCGTTTAAAATCTATAACTACCCTGTACCTTTTTTCCCCAGATGGGCCTGGCTTCTTCGGCACTACCCACAAGGGAGAGTTATAAGGACTTTTTGAAGGCCTAATTATGCAATCCTTTAGCAACTCTTTTATCTGTTTATCCACCTCTTCCCTAAGATTCGCTGGGTAGGGGTATGATTTTGTGTAAACGGGTTCCTCTGTTGTTGTTTTAATTTCTACGCGGACACTCGTGTCAATAGTGCCGCTGTCCGAAACAGGACCAAAAATTTCTGCGTATTTCCGTTTAATAGTTTCTATATAATTAGTAGCCGTAGTTAGGGTATTTACTTGCCTACCCGTTTTTTCTTGTGATTTAATTTCGGTATCATTTAGTCGTAGCGTATTATTTTTCCTATCAATTAAAGCTCCTAAATTTTTTAAGGTGTCGTCCCCTATCATGCCGTCGAAAGATTTTAAATTTGGCAATACGAAAAAGTCGAGTTTAGTCATAATGCCCAAATTCACCACTTACTTTGTGGGTTATCAGTACCTGTCCGGCTGCAGATTGCACGGTAAATGGTTTATTTAACTTGTTGGAGCCTGCAGAAATTTTATCAGAAATGAAATTTTTGTTAGCTCCAGTATCAATTAGGAATTTTAGAATTCCATTGTTTTTTATGTGGTAATTTATGTAAGGAAGGCTTGATCGGCGCCTATCATAAAATTTATTTCCTCGCCATTCTCTTGTACATCAATTCCTTCATTTTCTTGTGGTTGAGTTTGCCTAGCGTTATTTTGGTTTTTAAAATTATACATTTTATTCTTTTCTCGAACGTTCAATTCGTTTGATGAATTTAGTATTGCGGAACAATTTTTTTTTTGTAGTTCGCATTGCCGGAACTTTTTGGGTAAATCGAATGATTTCCTAGGTTCATATTTTGAATTTCTAAGCAGGAAGCATAGGCTTCAGGTAACGTTTCCGGCTTATCCTCGAAAGTTCATCTTGCACTCATCTAATGAAAGCATCGAGTGCCCTAGTCCTGTAACTATCTATCATCTTTTAGCTTAGCATTATCAGCTTTAAGTTGAAGCATTTCTTGCTTAAGTTACATAATATACATATTGCTTCAAGTTCAGAGATCTTGTTTTGTAAGAGAATTTCAGATTCGCAATTATAGTAATTTTTTTTTTTTTTTGTTTTGAGCCACACTTGGGTTAACGTCGGCATCAGTTTGCTTTGAAGCGCCACATAGTAGTGGGGAGCGATTTACGGGAATTTGGGCAAAACTGTTGTATCGACTTATAAAAATCGATGGCAGCACTGCCCTATGTTTGTTAGACGGGGTCAGCTGCTGTATACAGACAGCTGTCCCGAAGTGAATTGAGTGGTTTTAATTCCGGAAAAGTTTATTCTTTTCCAAATTTATTTTTATTTCGCTTGGAAATGTAGGCGAATCCTTTTACCCACGTAAGTAAAATCGTATTTGTAATAGTTTTTTTTTTTAATTATTTTCAATATATAATAATTTTAACAGGTAAGTAAGGTTCTTCACATTTTGTCGCGATCACTTCCGTTCGCACAAAATGTGATTTTGTTGTTTCTGCATTTTTATGAACAGAGAATATTGACTGTGTTAACTCCCCCCTTTTTAAGTATCAGCGTCTAAAATAAACAAAGATGATATAATCTAACATTAACTTATTGCGATTGGTTTGAAATCTATTATTGGAGGAGTGAATTGAAATTTTCTGTGGTAAGCTGATCTGGTGCGGAAATAGAGTATTATAAATAATACTAGTCCAAGAAATATTGCTAAAAAACTGTAACTTATTGACATAATAAACTTGGATGAGATGTAATCTAATTGTTTTACATTCTTCAGATAGAGTTGGTGAAGGTATTCTAAATCTATTTTTATCTCTTTTTCAGTTAAGTCGCTTGAGAGTATAGGAGGTAAGATTTGGGGAGACGTGGTTTGCCAATTTGTATAATTCATACCGCCTATATTAATAGTTTCGTTATAAAAATTTATGATAAAGGTCCCGTTTAAGACCTGCGTCAAATTATTGCATGTCAAACTTCCTATAAAGTTAGAAATGAAGACTGTTCCATTTGTGATTAATTCTATTACAGGATCATTTCGAACTTGATAGTCGCAAGTTGCTTTCCCTCCCGCGAGGATTTGTGGAAAACAATGGTTTTCATCCAGAGGTTCTAATTGATTTCCTTTGCATATTGTTATATCGTCTATGATCATGCATTTTTCACGAATGCCGTATTTTTCTTCCTGTGCAATAAAAAAATTACTAAATTGAAGATAAATTTGTTTGTTATTTTTTACTGTCGACCGGATAAGAATTTTGTTATACAAAATATCTTCGGTTTGTGGCAAGGATATGATGTATAGGAGAAGCGAATCTTTGACTATCATTGACGGTTCTGCGTATCTGAGAGCTGCTAATTCATTTTTGAAAGGTAGAGTTTCGGTTTGGGAAATTATATTGGCTATATCGGCTTTATTTAAAAAATGAGAATGAACTATACCTTTTTTTGCAAGTTGAGTAGCTAAAACTATTTGCGAGATTTCATATTTTATTAATCCTAGCTTATTATATTATATAAAGATTGTTCGAATCTAACTGTATCGTTTGCGTCGATTTCGTCGAGTATTCTATTGTAATTATCCAGTATTTTATTAGTCGTTTTAATTAAGTAGTTATTGGTCGTGTACTGCTTGTTACTATTTTCTGTGAGGTCAGTCGGTTACGTCTGGATTACCCGCGAGCCATTTCCAGGATGAGCCAATCCAATTGATTGATCGTTTGTTCTTTTAAACGTTTCTAGTCCGTAACTGGTCTAAAAGGTTATCGATTTGCGAAATTTGGTAGTCGAGTTGCGGAGTTAGAGGACTAGTCTGATAGCGTATAATGGGTTTAATGTCATTGAGAACACGTTCATAATCGTCCAAGTCGATGGCGTGTATGATTTTGTAGTAACCGTTTGATATTTTTCCTGTGCCCTGTTTTATAGTCACCAATGGGCTTTTGTATTCGTATATGTCCACTATTGCTTTTGTAAACCATGGTTTCAACCTAGTAAACGAAAATTGTCAATTTTTCAGATGAGATTTATGAATCTTTCTGTTACTAGTAGTGGTGATTGTTATATTATTGTCTTTCCCTACGGTTTATTTTTTATAAATAGGTTTATTTTTCTTTTTTATTTGTTTATCTTTCTTGAAGACGATTTCGCCTGGTTCATATGCTTTAATTTTAGTTCTTTTTTTATTGTGCCAATTTAGCATATTTTTTTGGTTCCTGGCGAGTTCGTGTTTAATGTCGTTATTAAAAATATCCTTGAAGTCCTTCAGTTCTTGATAATTTATTCTGTTAATCCTACCAAGGAAGACGTCAGATGGTTTATTGTTTGTTGCCGAATGGATTGTATTGTTATATCTGTCAACAGATATGTTAATGATTTCATTGTTAATGATTTCATTAACAGAAAAGTCGGGGTATTCGGCTTGAAGGCATCGAACTATTTCGATTATGGTAGAGTGGACGCGTTCCACCGCACCATTTACTTCGCTTTTCTGAGGAGCGGTCAAATAGATTTCTATTCCTAAGGCCTCCAAGTAGTTCAATGTGATTGGGGTAATAAAACTGCCCTTATTATCCATTTCCAACGTTTTCGGGACAGAGTAGAAATGAAGAAGTTTTATCAACTTGTCTCGGATATGTAGAACAGATTTATTTTTTATTCGGAAAAATTTCACAAACTTTGAGAATTTATCTAAGTAGGTTATATATTTTTCCCCTGCAATTTCGATAATATCTATATGGAGAATCTCAGTGGGATATGATGGAATAGGTGTGGCTTGGATTTCGGGTTTGGGAGGTTGGCGTTCGTACTTGTTACAATGGCAAATTTCACACGATTTTGTACAATCTTTGATTAATTTGGCCATTTGAGGGAAATAAAATTTTTCCAATATTTGTTCTTTATTTTCTCTCCCGTTCCGATGAGCTCTTTTGTGTTCTTCTTTAATGATGAGGAACTTCTCTTCATCGCTAGAGACATCGCTCACTATCCTCTGGGTGATTCTAATTCTAAATTTTGAAAAGTATTCCTTGAAGATTTCTTGCAACAAGGGAATGTGTTTTTCTGGGATTTTGACCCCATTGACTAAATTTGGGCTGAGGTTATTTTTTAATATTGTTCTTATATCCTCCTTGTTAAGTCTTCTTTTTGACACGTAGTGTCTTTGATAATTTAGGTGTGGCTCTTCATGATGTTCTAGTTCTTGTCCTTCAGAAATGATTATCTGAGACTTAAATACATTAAAAGGAGCCTCGCAATGAGGAATCAAATCTGTATTGTCCTCTTCTGCGCTATGTTGGGAATTATTATCTGAAGACGTTAAAACGTTAACTTCAGTTGGTAATCGCGATAGAGCATCGGCCGCCGTGTTAGTTTTCCCAGGTTTGTATAATAATTTATAGTTGTATTCCTCTATCCTTGCCTTCCATCGTTTTAGTTTAGCATTGTTATTGTTATTGCTTAAGGCGAAGGTAAGGGGTTGATGGTCAGTTAATATTTTTATTTCCTTAGCACCGTAAAGGTAGGTCCTAAGCTTGTCGAGTGCCCATATAATAGCGAGCATCTCCTTCTCAATCATTGAGTAATTCTCCTCGGTTTTATTAAGCGATCTGGAGACGCATGTGATTGGCTTATCTTTGCCAATTTCGCCCTGAGAGAGGACAGCTCCAATAGCTACATTGGAAGCATCTGTTGTCAGGATGAAGGCTTTGGTGAAGTCCGGAAATGTAAGGATCTCCGAAGACACAAGTAACTCTTTTAAGTCATTAAAAGATTTCATAGCTTCTTTGTTTAGTGAAATGCTAACCCTTTTAGATTGATTTGCTTTTGTTTGAGCGTACATACCTCTTGTTAGGTTTGTAAGGGCCTTAGCAACTTTCGCAAAATCGCTTATAAATCTTCTGTAGTAAGAAGCTAGACCTAGGAAGCTTTTTAGTTCCTTCAAATTTTTGGGTGGCAATATCCTCTTTATGGAGGAAATTTTTTCAGGGTCGGGTAGGATTCCATCCTGTGTGACAACATGCCCTAAAAATTCTACGTGTGTCCTGAGGAATTTCGATTTTTCGTAGTTGACTTTTAGTCCTGATTTTTGAAGTAATTCAAACACAAGTTCTACATTTTTTATATGTTCTGCCCTATCTTTCCCTTCGATGATAATATCATCAATGTAGACGTAACAGCTTTTGCCGATTAAGGGTTTCAGAACATCATTAATCATCCTTTGAAAGATGGATGGCGCGTTTCTAAGTCCAAACGGTAGCCTGGTAAACTCGTATTTACCATTGGCCGATGAAAATGCTGTTTTCTTTATATCCTTTTCCTTCATTTTGATCTGGTGAAATTCGGATGTTAGATCAAGTGTGGTGAAGTACTTGGATTTGCCTAAACTTGCTAATGGGTTATTTATATCCGGTATGGGATATGTGTCAGGAATGGTTACTGCATTTAGGCGTTTAAAATCTATAACTACCCTGTACCTTTTTTCCCCAGATGGGCCTGGCTTCTTCGGCACTACCCACAAGGGAGAGTTATAAGGACTTTTTGAAGGCCTAATTATGCCGTCCTTTAGCAACTCTTTTATCTGTTTATCCACCTCTTCCCTAAGATTCGCTGGGTAGGGGTATGATTTTGTGTAAACGGGTTCCTCTGTTGTTGTTTTAATTTCTACGCGGACACTCGTGTCAATAGTGCCGCTGTCCGAAACAGGACCAAAAATTTCTGCGTATTTCCGTTTAATAGTTTCTATATAATTAGTAGCCGTAGTTAGGGTATTTACTTGCCTACCCGTTTTTTCTTGTGATTTAATTTCGGTATCATTTAGTCGTAGCGTATTATTTTTCCTATCAATTAAAGCTCCTAAATTTTTTAAGGTGTCGTCCCCTATTATGCCGTCGAAAGATTTTAAATTTGGCAATACGAAAAAGTCGAGTTTAGTCATAATGCCCAAATTCACCACTTACTTTGTGGGTTATCAGTACCTGTCCGGCTGCAGATTGCACGGTAAATGGTTTATTTAACTTGTTGGAGCCTGCAGAAATTTTATCAGAAATGAAATTTTTGTTAGCTCCAGTATCAATTAGGAATTTTAGAATTCCATTGTTTTTTATGTGGTAATTTATGTAAGGAAGGCTTGATCGGCGCCTATCATAAAATTTATTTCCTCGCCATTCTCTTGTACATCAATTCCTTCATTTTCTTGTGGTTGAGTTTGCCTAGCGTTATTTTGGTTTTTAAAATTATACATTTTATTCTTTTCTCGAACGTTCAATTCGTTTGATGAATTTAGTATTGCGGAACAATTTTTTTTTTTGTAGTTCGCATTGCGGGAACTTTTTGGGTAAATCGAATGATTTCCTAGGTTCATATTTTGAATTTCTAAGCAGGAAGCATAGGCTTCAGGTAATGTTTCCGGCTTATCCTCGAAAGTTCATCTTGCACTCATCTAATGAAAGCATCGAGTGCCCTAGTCCTGTAGCTATCTATCATCTTTTAGCTTAGCATTATCAGCTTTAAGTTGAAGCATTTCTTGCTTAAGTTACATAATATACATATTGCTTCAAGTTCAGAGATCTTGTTTTGTAAGAGAATTTCAGATTCGCAATTATAGTAATTTTTTTTTTTTTTTTGTTTTGAGCCACACTTGGGTTAACGTCGGCATCAGTTTGCTTTGAAGCGCCACATAGTAGTGGGGAGCGATTTACGGGAATTTGGGCAAAACTGTTGTATCGACTTATAAAAATCGATGGCAGCACTGCCCTATGTTTGTTAGACGGGGTCAGCTGCTGTATACAGACAGCTGTCCCGAAGTGAATTGAGTGGTTTTAATTCCGGAAAAGTTTATTCTTTTCCAAATTTATTTTTATTTCGCTTGGAAATGTAGGCGAATCCTTTTACCCACGTAAGTAAAATCGTATTTGTAATAGTTTTTTTTTTTAATTATTTTCAATATATAATAATTTTAACAGGTAAGTAAGGTTCTTCACATTTTGTCGCGATCACTTCCGTTCGCACAAAATGTGATTTTGTTGTTTCTGCATTTTTATGAACAGAGAATATTGACTGTGTTAACTCCCCCCTTTTTAAGTATCAGCGTCTAAAATAAACAAAGATGATATAATCTAACATTAACTTATTGCGATTGGTTTGAAATCTATTATTGGAGGAGTGAATTGAAATTTTCTGTGGTAAGCTGATCTGGTGTGGAAATAGAGTATTATAAATAATACTAGTCCAAGAAATATTGCTAAAAAACTGTAACTTATTGACATAATAAACTTGGATGAGATGTAATCTAATTGTTTTACATTCTTCAGATAGAGTTGGTGAAGGTATTCTAAATCTATTTTTATCTCTTTTTCAGTTAAGTCGCTTGAGAGTATAGGAGGTAAGATTTGGGGAGACGTGGTTTGCCAATTTGTATAATTCATACCGCCTATATTAATAGTTTCGTTATAAAAATTTATGATAAAGGTCCCGTTTAAGACCTGCGTCAAATTATTGCATGTCAAACTTCCTATAAAGTTAGAAATGAAGACTGTTCCATTTGTGATTAATTCTATTACAGGATCATTTCGAACTTGATAGTCGCAAGTTGCTTTCCCTCCCGCGAGGATTTGTGGAAAACAATGGTTTTCATCCAGAGGTTCTAATTGATTTCCTTTGCATATTGTTATATCGTCTATGATCATGCATTTTTCACGAATGCCGTATTTTTCTTCCTGTGCAATAAAAAAATTACTAAATTGAAGATAAATTTGTTTGTTATTTTTTACTGTCGACCGGATAAGAATTTTGTTATACAAAATATCTTCGGTTTGTGGCAAGGATATGATGTATAGGAGAAGCGAATCTTTGACTATCATTGACGGTTCTGCGTATCTGAGAGCTGCTAATTCATTTTTGAAAGGTAGAGTTTCGGTTTGGGAAATTATATTGGCTATATCGGCTTTATTTAATAAATGAGAATGAACTATACCTTTTTTTGCAAGTTGAGTAGCTAAAACTATTTGCGAGATTTCATATTTTATTAATCCTAGCTTATTATATAAAGATTGTTCGAATCTAACTGTATCGTTTGCGTCGATTTCGTCGAGTATTCTATTGTAATTATCCAGTATTTTATTAGTCGTTTTAATTAAGTAGGTATTGGTCGTGTACTGCTTGTTACTATTTCCTGTGAGGTCAGTCGGTTACGTCTGGATTACCCGCGAGTCATTTCCAGGATGAGCCAATCCAATTGATTGATCGTTTGTTCTTTTAAACGTTTCTAGTCCGTAACTGGTCTAAAAGGTTATCGATTTGCGAAATTTGGTAGTCGAGTTGCGGAGTTAGAGGACTAGTCTGATAGCGTATAATGGGTTTAATGTCATTGAGAATACGTTCATAATCGTCCAAGTCGATGGCGTGTATGATTTTGTAGTAACCGTTTGATATTTTTCCTGTGCCCTGTTTTATAGTCACCAATGGGCTTTTGTATTCGTATATGTCCACTATTGCTTTTGTAAACCATGGTTTCAACCTAGTAAACGAAAATTGTCAATTTTTCAGATGAGATTTATGAATCTTTCTGTTACTAGTAGTGGTGATTGTTATATTATTATCTTTCCCTACGGTTTATTTTTTATAAATAGGTTTATTTTTCTTTTTTATTTGTTTATCTTTCTTGAAGATGATTTCGCCTGGTTCATATGCTTTAATTTTAGTTCTTTTTTTATTGTGCCAATTTAGCATATTTTTTTGGTTCCTGGCGAGTTCGTGTTTAATGTCGTTATTAAAAATATCCTTGAAGTCCTTCAGTTCTTGATAATTTATTCTGTTAATCCTACCAAGGAAGACGTCAGATGGTTTATTGTTTGTTGCCGAATGGATTGTATTGTTATATCTGTCAACAGATATGTTAATGATTTCATTGTTAATGATTTCATTAACAGAAAAGTCGGGGTATTCGGCTTGAAGGCATCGAACTATTTCGATTATGGTAGAGTGGACGCGTTCCACCGCACCATTTACTTCGCTTTTCTGAGGAGCGGTCAAATAGATTTCTATTCCTAAGGCCTCGAAGTAGTTCAATGTGATTGGGGTAATAAAACTGCCCTTATTATCCATTTCCAACGTTTTCGGGACAGAGTAGAAATGAAGAAGTTTTATCAACTTGTCTCGGATATGTAGAACAGATTTATTTTTTATTCGGAAAAATTTCACAAACTTTGAGAATTTATCTAAGTAGGTTATATATTTTTCCCCTGCAATTTCGATAATATCTATATGGAGAATCTCAGTGGGATATGATGGAATAGGTGTGGCTTGGATTTCAGGTTTGGGAGGTTGGCGTTCGTACTTGTTACAATGGCAAATTTCACACGATTTTGTACAATCTTTGATTAATTTGGCCATTTGAGGGAAATAAAATTTTTCCAATATTTGTTCTTTATTTTCTCTTCCGTTCCGATGAGCTCTTTTGTGTTCTTCTTTAATGATGAGGAACTTCTCTTCATCGCTAGAGACATCGCTCACTATCCTCTGGGTGATTCTAATTCTAAATTTTGAAAAGTATTCCTTGAAGATTTCTTGCAACAAGGGAATGTGTTTTTCTGGGATTTTGACCCCATTGACTAAATTTGGGCTGAGGTTATTTTTTAATATTGTTCTTATATCCTCCTTGTTAAGTCTTCTTTTTGACACGTAGTGTCTTTGATAATTTAGGTGTGGCTCTTCATGATGTTCTAGTTCTTGTCCTTCAGAAATGATTATCTGAGACTTAAATACATTAATAGGAGCCTCGCAATGAGGAATCAAATCCGTATTGTCCTCTTCTGCGCTATGTTGGGAATTATTATCTGAAGACGTTAAAACGTTAACTTCAGTTGGTAATCGCGATAGAGCATCGGCCACCGTGTTAGTTTTCCCAGGTTTGTATAATAATTTATAGTTGTATTCCTCTATCCTTGCCTTCCATCGTTTTAGTTTAGCATTGTTATTGCTATTGCTTAAGGCGAAGGTAAGGGGTTGATGGTCAGTTAATATTTTTATTTCCTTAGCACCGTAAAGGTAGGTCCTAAGCTTGTCGAGTGCCCATATAATAGCGAGCATCTCCTTCTCAATCATCGAGTAATTCTCCTCGGTTTTATTAAGCGATCTGGAGACGCATGTGATTGGCTTATCTTTGCCAATTTCGCCCTGAGAGAGGACAGCTCCAATAGCTACATTGGAAGCATCTGTTGTCAGGATGAAGGCTTTGGTGAAGTCCGGAAATGTAAGGATCTCCGAAGACACAAGTAACTCTTTTAAGTCATTAAAAGATTTCATAGCTTCTTTGTTTAGTGAAATGCTAACCCTTTTAGATTGATTTGCTTTTGTTTGAGCGTACATACCTCTTGTTAGGTTTGTAAGGGCCTTAGCAACTTTCGCAAAATCGCTTATAAATTTTCTGTAGTAAGAAGCTAGACCTAGGAAGCTTTTTAGTTCCTTCAAATTTTTGGGTGGCAATATCCTCTTTATGGAGGAAATTTTTTCAGGGTCGGGTAGGATTCCATCCTGTGTGACAACATGCCCTAAAAATTCTACGTGTGTCCTGAGGAATTTCGATTTTTCGTAGTTGACTTTTAGTCCTGATTTTTGAAGTAATTCAAACACAAGTTCTACATTTTTTATATGTTCTGCCCTATCTTTCCCTTCGATGATAATATCATCAATGTAGACGTAACAGCTTTTGCCGATTAAGGGTTTCAGAACATCATTAATCATCCTTTGAAAGATGGATGGCGCGTTTCTAAGTCCAAACGGTAGCCTGGTAAACTCGTATTTACCATTGGCCGTTGAAAATGCTGTTTTCTTTATATCCTTTTCCTTCATTTTGATCTGGTGAAATTCGGATGTTAGATCAAGTGTGGTGAAGTACTTGGATTTGCCTAAACTTGCTAATGGGTTATTTATATCCGGTATGGGATATGTGTCAGGAATGGTTACTGCATTTAGGCGTTTAAAATCTATAACTACCCTGTACCTTTTTTCCCCAGATGGGCCTGGCTTCTTCGGCACTACCCACAAGGGAGAGTTATAAGGACTTTTTGAAGGCCTAATTATGCCGTCCTTTAGCAACTCTTTTATCTGTTTATCCACCTCTTCCCTAAGATTCGCTGGGTAGGGGTATGATTTTGTGTAAACGGGTTCCTCTGTTGTTGTTTTAATTTCTACGCGGACACTCGTGTCAATAGTGCCGCTGTCCGAAACAGGACCAAAAATTTCTGCGTATTTCCGTTTAATAGTTTCTATATAATTAGTAGCCGTAGTTAGGGTATTTACTTGCCTACCCGTTTTTTCTTGTGATTTAATTTCGGTATCATTTAGTCGTAGCGTATTATTTTTCCTATCAATTAAAGCTCCTAAATTTTTTAAGGTGTCGTCCCCTATTATGCCGTCGAAAGATTTTAAATTTGGCAATACGAAAAAGTCGAGTTTAGTCATAATGCCCAAATTCACCACTTACTTTGTGGGTTATCAGTACCTGTCCGGCTGCAGATTGCACGGTAAATGGTTTATTTAACTTGTTGGAGCCTGCAGAAATTTTATCAGAAATGAAATTTTTGTTAGCTCCAGTATCAATTAGGAATTTTAGAATTCCATTGTTTTTTATGTGGTAATTTATGTAAGGAAGGCTTGATCGGCGCCTATCATAAAATTTATTTCCTCGCCATTCTCTTGTACATCAATTCCTTCATTTTCTTGTGGTTGAGTTTGCCTAGCGTTATTTTGGTTTTTAAAATTATACATTTTATTCTTTTCTCGAACGTTCAATTCGTTTGATGAATTTAGTATTGCGGAACAATTTTTTTTTTTGTAGTTCGCATTGCGGGAACTTTTTGGGTAAATCGAATGATTTCCTAGGTTCATATTTTGAATTTCTAAGCAGGAAGCATAGGCTTCAGGTAATGTTTCCGGCTTATCCTCGAAAGTTCATCTTGCACTCATCTAATGAAAGCATCGAGTGCCCTAGTCCTGTAGCTATCTATCATCTTTTAGCTTAGCATTATCAGCTTTAAGTTGAAGCATTTCTTGCTTAAGTTACATAATATACATATTGCTTCAAGTTCAGAGATCTTGTTTTGTAAGAGAATTTCAGATTCGCAATTATAGTAATTTTTTTTTTTTTTTGTTTTGAGCCACACTTGGGTTAACGTCGGCATCAGTTTGCTTTGAAGCGCCACATAGTAGTGGGGAGCGATTTACGGGAATTTGGGCAAAACTGTTGTATCGACTTATAAAAATCGATGGCAGCACTGCCCTATGTTTGTTAGACGGGGTCAGCTGCTGTATACAGACAGCTGTCCCGAAGTGAATTGAGTGGTTTTAATTCCGGAAAAGTTTATTCTTTTCCAAATTTATTTTTATTTCGCTTGGAAATGTAGGCGAATCCTTTTACCCACGTAAGTAAAATCGTATTTGTAATAGTTTTTTTTTTTAATTATTTTCAATATATAATAATTTTAACAGGTAAGTAAGGTTCTTCACATTTTGTCGCGATCACTTCCGTTCGCACAAAATGTGATTTTGTTGTTTCTGCATTTTTATGAACAGAGAATATTGACTGTGTTAACTCCCCCCTTTTTAAGTATCAGCGTCTAAAATAAACAAAGATGATATAATCTAACATTAACTTATTGCGATTGGTTTGAAATCTATTATTGGAGGAGTGAATTGAAATTTTCTGTGGTAAGCTGATCTGGTGCGGAAATAGAGTATTATAAATAATACTAGTCCAAGAAATATTGCTAAAAAACTGTAACTTATTGACATAATAAACTTGGATGAGATGTAATCTAATTGTTTTACATTCTTCAGATAGAGTTGGTGAAGGTATTCTAAATCTATTTTTATCTCTTTTTCAGTTAAGTCGCTTGAGAGTATAGGAGGTAAGATTTGGGGAGACGTGGTTTGCCAATTTGTATAATTCATACCGCCTATATTAATAGTTTCGTTATAAAAATTTATGATAAAGGTCCCGTTTAAGACCTGCGTCAAATTATTGCATGTCAAACTTCCTATAAAGTTAGAAATGAAGACTGTTCCATTTGTGATTAATTCTATTACAGGATCATTTCGAACTTGATAGTCGCAAGTTGCTTTCCCTCCCGCGAGGATTTGTGGAAAACAATGGTTTTCATCCAGAGGTTCTAATTGATTTCCTTTGCATATTGTTATATCGTCTATGATCATGCATTTTTCACGAATGCCGTATTTTTCTTCCTGTGCAATAAAAAAATTACTAAATTGAAGATAAATTTGTTTGTTATTTTTTACTGTCGACCGGATAAGAATTTTGTTATACAAAATATCTTCGGTTTGTGGCAAGGATATGATGTATAGGAGAAGCGAATCTTTGACTATCATTGACGGTTCTGCGTATCTGAGAGCTGCTAATTCATTTTTGAAAGGTAGAGTTTCGGTTTGGGAAATTATATTGGCTATATCGGCTTTATTTAAAAAATGAGAATGAACTATACCTTTTTTTGCAAGTTGAGTAGCTAAAACTATTTGCGAGATTTCATATTTTATTAATCCTAGCTTATTATATTATATAAAGATTGTTCGAATCTAACTGTATCGTTTGCGTCGATTTCGTCGAGTATTCTATTGTAATTATCCAGTATTTTATTAGTCGTTTTAATTAAGTAGTTATTGGTCGTGTACTGCTTGTTACTATTTTCTGTGAGGTCAGTCGGTTACGTCTGGATTACCCGCGAGCCATTTCCAGGATGAGCCAATCCAATTGATTGATCGTTTGTTCTTTTAAACGTTTCTAGTCCGTAACTGGTCTAAAAGGTTATCGATTTGCGAAATTTGGTAGTCGAGTTGCGGAGTTAGAGGACTAGTCTGATAGCGTATAATGGGTTTAATGTCATTGAGAACACGTTCATAATCGTCCAAGTCGATGGCGTGTATGATTTTGTAGTAACCGTTTGATATTTTTCCTGTGCCCTGTTTTATAGTCACCAATGGGCTTTTGTATTCGTATATGTCCACTATTGCTTTTGTAAACCATGGTTTCAACCTAGTAAACGAAAATTGTCAATTTTTCAGATGAGATTTATGAATCTTTCTGTTACTAGTAGTGGTGATTGTTATATTATTGTCTTTCCCTACGGTTTATTTTTTATAAATAGGTTTATTTTTCTTTTTTATTTGTTTATCTTTCTTGAAGACGATTTCGCCTGGTTCATATGCTTTAATTTTAGTTCTTTTTTTATTGTGCCAATTTAGCATATTTTTTTGGTTCCTGGCGAGTTCGTGTTTAATGTCGTTATTAAAAATATCCTTGAAGTCCTTCAGTTCTTGATAATTTATTCTGTTAATCCTACCAAGGAAGACGTCAGATGGTTTATTGTTTGTTGCCGAATGGATTGTATTGTTATATCTGTCAACAGATATGTTAATGATTTCATTGTTAATGATTTCATTAACAGAAAAGTCGGGGTATTCGGCTTGAAGGCATCGAACTATTTCGATTATGGTAGAGTGGACGCGTTCCACCGCACCATTTACTTCGCTTTTCTGAGGAGCGGTCAAATAGATTTCTATTCCTAAGGCCTCCAAGTAGTTCAATGTGATTGGGGTAATAAAACTGCCCTTATTATCCATTTCCAACGTTTTCGGGACAGAGTAGAAATGAAGAAGTTTTATCAACTTGTCTCGGATATGTAGAACAGATTTATTTTTTATTCGGAAAAATTTCACAAACTTTGAGAATTTATCTAAGTAGGTTATATATTTTTCCCCTGCAATTTCGATAATATCTATATGGAGAATCTCAGTGGGATATGATGGAATAGGTGTGGCTTGGATTTCGGGTTTGGGAGGTTGGCGTTCGTACTTGTTACAATGGCAAATTTCACACGATTTTGTACAATCTTTGATTAATTTGGCCATTTGAGGGAAATAAAATTTTTCCAATATTTGTTCTTTATTTTCTCTCCCGTTCCGATGAGCTCTTTTGTGTTCTTCTTTAATGATGAGGAACTTCTCTTCATCGCTAGAGACATCGCTCACTATCCTCTGGGTGATTCTAATTCTAAATTTTGAAAAGTATTCCTTGAAGATTTCTTGCAACAAGGGAATGTGTTTTTCTGGGATTTTGACCCCATTGACTAAATTTGGGCTGAGGTTATTTTTTAATATTGTTCTTATATCCTCCTTGTTAAGTCTTCTTTTTGACACGTAGTGTCTTTGATAATTTAGGTGTGGCTCTTCATGATGTTCTAGTTCTTGTCCTTCAGAAATGATTATCTGAGACTTAAATACATTAAAAGGAGCCTCGCAATGAGGAATCAAATCTGTATTGTCCTCTTCTGCGCTATGTTGGGAATTATTATCTGAAGACGTTAAAACGTTAACTTCAGTTGGTAATCGCGATAGAGCATCGGCCGCCGTGTTAGTTTTCCCAGGTTTGTATAATAATTTATAGTTGTATTCCTCTATCCTTGCCTTCCATCGTTTTAGTTTAGCATTGTTATTGTTATTGCTTAAGGCGAAGGTAAGGGGTTGATGGTCAGTTAATATTTTTATTTCCTTAGCACCGTAAAGGTAGGTCCTAAGCTTGTCGAGTGCCCATATAATAGCGAGCATCTCCTTCTCAATCATTGAGTAATTCTCCTCGGTTTTATTAAGCGATCTGGAGACGCATGTGATTGGCTTATCTTTGCCAATTTCGCCCTGAGAGAGGACAGCTCCAATAGCTACATTGGAAGCATCTGTTGTCAGGATGAAGGCTTTGGTGAAGTCCGGAAATGTAAGGATCTCCGAAGACACAAGTAACTCTTTTAAGTCATTAAAAGATTTCATAGCTTCTTTGTTTAGTGAAATGCTAACCCTTTTAGATTGATTTGCTTTTGTTTGAGCGTACATACCTCTTGTTAGGTTTGTAAGGGCCTTAGCAACTTTCGCAAAATCGCTTATAAATCTTCTGTAGTAAGAAGCTAGACCTAGGAAGCTTTTTAGTTCCTTCAAATTTTTGGGTGGCAATATCCTCTTTATGGAGGAAATTTTTTCAGGGTCGGGTAGGATTCCATCCTGTGTGACAACATGCCCTAAAAATTCTACGTGTGTCCTGAGGAATTTCGATTTTTCGTAGTTGACTTTTAGTCCTGATTTTTGAAGTAATTCAAACACAAGTTCTACATTTTTTATATGTTCTGCCCTATCTTTCCCTTCGATGATAATATCATCAATGTAGACGTAACAGCTTTTGCCGATTAAGGGTTTCAGAACATCATTAATCATCCTTTGAAAGATGGATGGCGCGTTTCTAAGTCCAAACGGTAGCCTGGTAAACTCGTATTTACCATTGGCCGATGAAAATGCTGTTTTCTTTATATCCTTTTCCTTCATTTTGATCTGGTGAAATTCGGATGTTAGATCAAGTGTGGTGAAGTACTTGGATTTGCCTAAACTTGCTAATGGGTTATTTATATCCGGTATGGGATATGTGTCAGGAATGGTTACTGCATTTAGGCGTTTAAAATCTATAACTACCCTGTACCTTTTTTCCCCAGATGGGCCTGGCTTCTTCGGCACTACCCACAAGGGAGAGTTATAAGGACTTTTTGAAGGCCTAATTATGCCGTCCTTTAGCAACTCTTTTATCTGTTTATCCACCTCTTCCCTAAGATTCGCTGGGTAGGGGTATGATTTTGTGTAAACGGGTTCCTCTGTTGTTGTTTTAATTTCTACGCGGACACTCGTGTCAATAGTGCCGCTGTCCGAAACAGGACCAAAAATTTCTGCGTATTTCCGTTTAATAGTTTCTATATAATTAGTAGCCGTAGTTAGGGTATTTACTTGCCTACCCGTTTTTTCTTGTGATTTAATTTCGGTATCATTTAGTCGTAGCGTATTATTTTTCCTATCAATTAAAGCTCCTAAATTTTTTAAGGTGTCGTCCCCTATTATGCCGTCGAAAGATTTTAAATTTGGCAATACGAAAAAGTCGAGTTTAGTCATAATGCCCAAATTCACCACTTACTTTGTGGGTTATCAGTACCTGTCCGGCTGCAGATTGCACGGTAAATGGTTTATTTAACTTGTTGGAGCCTGCAGAAATTTTATCAGAAATGAAATTTTTGTTAGCTCCAGTATCAATTAGGAATTTTAGAATTCCATTGTTTTTTATGTGGTAATTTATGTAAGGAAGGCTTGATCGGCGCCTATCATAAAATTTATTTCCTCGCCATTCTCTTGTACATCAATTCCTTCATTTTCTTGTGGTTGAGTTTGCCTAGCGTTATTTTGGTTTTTAAAATTATACATTTTATTCTTTTCTCGAACGTTCAATTCGTTTGATGAATTTAGTATTGCGGAACAATTTTTTTTTTTGTAGTTCGCATTGCGGGAACTTTTTGGGTAAATCGAATGATTTCCTAGGTTCATATTTTGAATTTCTAAGCAGGAAGCATAGGCTTCAGGTAATGTTTCCGGCTTATCCTCGAAAGTTCATCTTGCACTCATCTAATGAAAGCATCGAGTGCCCTAGTCCTGTAGCTATCTATCATCTTTTAGCTTAGCATTATCAGCTTTAAGTTGAAGCATTTCTTGCTTAAGTTACATAATATACATATTGCTTCAAGTTCAGAGATCTTGTTTTGTAAGAGAATTTCAGATTCGCAATTATAGTAATTTTTTTTTTTTTTTGTTTTGAGCCACACTTGGGTTAACGTCGGCATCAGTTTGCTTTGAAGCGCCACATAGTAGTGGGGAGCGATTTACGGGAATTTGGGCAAAACTGTTGTATCGACTTATAAAAATCGATGGCAGCACTGCCCTATGTTTGTTAGACGGGGTCAGCTGCTGTATACAGACAGCTGTCCCGAAGTGAATTGAGTGGTTTTAATTCCGGAAAAGTTTATTCTTTTCCAAATTTATTTTTATTTCGCTTGGAAATGTAGGCGAATCCTTTTACCCACGTAAGTAAAATCGTATTTGTAATAGTTTTTTTTTTTAATTATTTTCAATATATAATAATTTTAACAGGTAAGTAAGGTTCTTCACATTTTGTCGCGATCACTTCCGTTCGCACAAAATGTGATTTTGTTGTTTCTGCATTTTTATGAACAGAGAATATTGACTGTGTTAACTCCCCCCTTTTTAAGTATCAGCGTCTAAAATAAACAAAGATGATATAATCTAACATTAACTTATTGCGATTGGTTTGAAATCTATTATTGGAGGAGTGAATTGAAATTTTCTGTGGTAAGCTGATCTGGTGTGGAAATAGAGTATTATAAATAATACTAGTCCAAGAAATATTGCTAAAAAACTGTAACTTATTGACATAATAAACTTGGATGAGATGTAATCTAATTGTTTTACATTCTTCAGATAGAGTTGGTGAAGGTATTCTAAATCTATTTTTATCTCTTTTTCAGTTAAGTCGCTTGAGAGTATAGGAGGTAAGATTTGGGGAGACGTGGTTTGCCAATTTGTATAATTCATACCGCCTATATTAATAGTTTCGTTATAAAAATTTATGATAAAGGTCCCGTTTAAGACCTGCGTCAAATTATTGCATGTCAAACTTCCTATAAAGTTAGAAATGAAGACTGTTCCATTTGTGATTAATTCTATTACAGGATCATTTCGAACTTGATAGTCGCAAGTTGCTTTCCCTCCCGCGAGGATTTGTGGAAAACAATGGTTTTCATCCAGAGGTTCTAATTGATTTCCTTTGCATATTGTTATATCGTCTATGATCATGCATTTTTCACGAATGCCGTATTTTTCTTCCTGTGCAATAAAAAAATTACTAAATTGAAGATAAATTTGTTTGTTATTTTTTACTGTCGACCGGATAAGAATTTTGTTATACAAAATATCTTCGGTTTGTGGCAAGGATATGATGTATAGGAGAAGCGAATCTTTGACTATCATTGACGGTTCTGCGTATCTGAGAGCTGCTAATTCATTTTTGAAAGGTAGAGTTTCGGTTTGGGAAATTATATTGGCTATATCGGCTTTATTTAATAAATGAGAATGAACTATACCTTTTTTTGCAAGTTGAGTAGCTAAAACTATTTGCGAGATTTCATATTTTATTAATCCTAGCTTATTATATAAAGATTGTTCGAATCTAACTGTATCGTTTGCGTCGATTTCGTCGAGTATTCTATTGTAATTATCCAGTATTTTATTAGTCGTTTTAATTAAGTAGGTATTGGTCGTGTACTGCTTGTTACTATTTCCTGTGAGGTCAGTCGGTTACGTCTGGATTACCCGCGAGTCATTTCCAGGATGAGCCAATCCAATTGATTGATCGTTTGTTCTTTTAAACGTTTCTAGTCCGTAACTGGTCTAAAAGGTTATCGATTTGCGAAATTTGGTAGTCGAGTTGCGGAGTTAGAGGACTAGTCTGATAGCGTATAATGGGTTTAATGTCATTGAGAATACGTTCATAATCGTCCAAGTCGATGGCGTGTATGATTTTGTAGTAACCGTTTGATATTTTTCCTGTGCCCTGTTTTATAGTCACCAATGGGCTTTTGTATTCGTATATGTCCACTATTGCTTTTGTAAACCATGGTTTCAACCTAGTAAACGAAAATTGTCAATTTTTCAGATGAGATTTATGAATCTTTCTGTTACTAGTAGTGGTGATTGTTATATTATTATCTTTCCCTACGGTTTATTTTTTATAAATAGGTTTATTTTTCTTTTTTATTTGTTTATCTTTCTTGAAGATGATTTCGCCTGGTTCATATGCTTTAATTTTAGTTCTTTTTTTATTGTGCCAATTTAGCATATTTTTTTGGTTCCTGGCGAGTTCGTGTTTAATGTCGTTATTAAAAATATCCTTGAAGTCCTTCAGTTCTTGATAATTTATTCTGTTAATCCTACCAAGGAAGACGTCAGATGGTTTATTGTTTGTTGCCGAATGGATTGTATTGTTATATCTGTCAACAGATATGTTAATGATTTCATTGTTAATGATTTCATTAACAGAAAAGTCGGGGTATTCGGCTTGAAGGCATCGAACTATTTCGATTATGGTAGAGTGGACGCGTTCCACCGCACCATTTACTTCGCTTTTCTGAGGAGCGGTCAAATAGATTTCTATTCCTAAGGCCTCGAAGTAGTTCAATGTGATTGGGGTAATAAAACTGCCCTTATTATCCATTTCCAACGTTTTCGGGACAGAGTAGAAATGAAGAAGTTTTATCAACTTGTCTCGGATATGTAGAACAGATTTATTTTTTATTCGGAAAAATTTCACAAACTTTGAGAATTTATCTAAGTAGGTTATATATTTTTCCCCTGCAATTTCGATAATATCTATATGGAGAATCTCAGTGGGATATGATGGAATAGGTGTGGCTTGGATTTCAGGTTTGGGAGGTTGGCGTTCGTACTTGTTACAATGGCAAATTTCACACGATTTTGTACAATCTTTGATTAATTTGGCCATTTGAGGGAAATAAAATTTTTCCAATATTTGTTCTTTATTTTCTCTTCCGTTCCGATGAGCTCTTTTGTGTTCTTCTTTAATGATGAGGAACTTCTCTTCATCGCTAGAGACATCGCTCACTATCCTCTGGGTGATTCTAATTCTAAATTTTGAAAAGTATTCCTTGAAGATTTCTTGCAACAAGGGAATGTGTTTTTCTGGGATTTTGACCCCATTGACTAAATTTGGGCTGAGGTTA
This sequence comes from Anastrepha obliqua, assembly GCF_027943255.1. NCBI lineage: Eukaryota > Metazoa > Arthropoda > Insecta > Diptera > Tephritidae > Anastrepha > Anastrepha obliqua. Next base: position 454,153 of record NC_072897.1, read on the forward strand.
TTTTTTAATATTGTTCTTATATCCTCCTTGTTAAGTCTTCTTTTTGACACGTAGTGTCTTTGATAATTTAGGTGTGGCTCTTCATGATGTTCTAGTTCTTGTCCTTCAGAAATGATTATCTGAGACTTAAATACATTAATAGGAGCCTCGCAATGAGGAATCAAATCCGTATTGTCCTCTTCTGCGCTATGTTGGGAATTATTATCTGAAGACGTTAAAACGTTAACTTCAGTTGGTAATCGCGATAGAGCATCGGCCACCGTGTTAGTTTTCCCAGGTTTGTATAATAATTTATAGTTGTATTCCTCTATCCTTGCCTTCCATCGTTTTAGTTTAGCATTGTTATTGCTATTGCTTAAGGCGAAGGTAAGGGGTTGATGGTCAGTTAATATTTTTATTTCCTTAGCACCGTAAAGGTAGGTCCTAAGCTTGTCGAGTGCCCATATAATAGCGAGCATCTCCTTCTCAATCATCGAGTAATTCTCCTCGGTTTTATTAAGCGATCTGGAGACGCATGTGATTGGCTTATCTTTGCCAATTTCGCCCTGAGAGAGGACAGCTCCAATAGCTACATTGGAAGCATCTGTTGTCAGGATGAAGGCTTTGGTGAAGTCCGGAAATGTAAGGATCTCCGAAGACACAAGTAACTCTTTTAAGTCATTAAAAGATTTCATAGCTTCTTTGTTTAGTGAAATGCTAACCCTTTTAGATTGATTTGCTTTTGTTTGAGCGTACATACCTCTTGTTAGGTTTGTAAGGGCCTTAGCAACTTTCGCAAAATCGCTTATAAATTTTCTGTAGTAAGAAGCTAGACCTAGGAAGCTTTTTAGTTCCTTCAAATTTTTGGGTGGCAATATCCTCTTTATGGAGGAAATTTTTTCAGGGTCGGGTAGGATTCCATCCTGTGTGACAACATGCCCTAAAAATTCTACGTGTGTCCTGAGGAATTTCGATTTTTCGTAGTTGACTTTTAGTCCTGATTTTTGAAGTAATTCAAACACAAGTTCTACATTTTTTATATGTTCTGCCCTATCTTTCCCTTCGATGATAATATCATCAATGTAGACGTAACAGCTTTTGCCGATTAAGGGTTTCAGAACATCATTAATCATCCTTTGAAAGATGGATGGCGCGTTTCTAAGTCCAAACGGTAGCCTGGTAAACTCGTATTTACCATTGGCCGTTGAAAATGCTGTTTTCTTTATATCCTTTTCCTTCATTTTGATCTGGTGAAATTCGGATGTTAGATCAAGTGTGGTGAAGTACTTGGATTTGCCTAAACTTGCTAATGGGTTATTTATATCCGGTATGGGATATGTGTCAGGAATGGTTACTGCATTTAGGCGTTTAAAATCTATAACTACCCTGTACCTTTTTTCCCCAGATGGGCCTGGCTTCTTCGGCACTACCCACAAGGGAGAGTTATAAGGACTTTTTGAAGGCCTAATTATGCCGTCCTTTAGCAACTCTTTTATCTGTTTATCCACCTCTTCCCTAAGATTCGCTGGGTAGGGGTATGATTTTGTGTAAACGGGTTCCTCTGTTGTTGTTTTAATTTCTACGCGGACACTCGTGTCAATAGTGCCGCTGTCCGAAACAGGACCAAAAATTTCTGCGTATTTCCGTTTAATAGTTTCTATATAATTAGTAGCCGTAGTTAGGGTATTTACTTGCCTACCCGTTTTTTCTTGTGATTTAATTTCGGTATCATTTAGTCGTAGCGTATTATTTTTCCTATCAATTAAAGCTCCTAAATTTTTTAAGGTGTCGTCCCCTATTATGCCGTCGAAAGATTTTAAATTTGGCAATACGAAAAAGTCGAGTTTAGTCATAATGCCCAAATTCACCACTTACTTTGTGGGTTATCAGTACCTGTCCGGCTGCAGATTGCACGGTAAATGGTTTATTTAACTTGTTGGAGCCTGCAGAAATTTTATCAGAAATGAAATTTTTGTTAGCTCCAGTATCAATTAGGAATTTTAGAATTCCATTGTTTTTTATGTGGTAATTTATGTAAGGAAGGCTTGATCGGCGCCTATCATAAAATTTATTTCCTCGCCATTCTCTTGTACATCAATTCCTTCTTTTTCTTGTGGTTGAGTTTGCCTAGCGTTATTTTGGTTTTTAAAATTATACATTTTATTCTTTTCTCGAACGTTCAATTCGTTTGATGAATTTAGTATTGCGGAACAATTTTTTTTTTGTAGTTCGCATTGCCGGAACTTTTTGGGTAAATCGAATGATTTCCTAGGTTCATATTTTGAATTTCTAAGCAGGAAGCATAGGCTTCAGGTAATGTTTCCGGCTTATCCTCGAAAGTTCATCTTGCACTCATCTAATGAAAGCATCGAGTGCCCTAGTCCTATAACTATCTATCAGAGCGCTTATAGCTTCCTCTGAATGTACCTGAGCCTTAATCTTATTTATTATAAGTGAGAGTTGGTAGTTAATCCTGGCGTAAAATTGGTCTGCACTAAAATTTCTCTGGCTTAAGGTTGTTAGTTCGTATTCTAGAGTTCTGAGATCACGCTTGTCTGCGTAGTGTAAGGAGAGGCAGGTCTTAATTTTTTTACAGTCATCGTTAAATATATTGTAAGAGATTCGGGCTTTATCCGCCGGTCCTCTTATTTTATTCCTAATATGCTGCATTATAGCACGAAACATGGGTCTGGTTTTGACTACCTCGTAATCTTTTAAAATAGGTTCTACACTGGACATCCATGAAATATATTGAATCGGATTTCCGTCAAAGATTTGCAAATCTTTCACACAGTCTGGCAACCTCCTCATTTCGTTGAGTTCCGCCTCTGTTGCTGGCGCAAAAGGTACGGTGTTATTTGTTGAAGGAGGACTAACCCTATTTTCTAATTCACCTATTCTACTGCTCATAATCCTCATCTGCTCGATTTGCAAATTGAGCGCGCCTGTTAACTGCGTTATCGCATTTTCAATACTTTCCATTTTTAATTTATGATCTTTATTGAATTACGGTTATTTATCTTTTAAAATAATTTAGTTGTGATTTTTTTTTATATAAAGACAATTTCTTAATATATAAATAACTTACAATAATATGAGGAACAGCGTTACTTTGATCATTACTTGGACGTCCTGATTTTTCCTTTTTTGGAGGTTTATTTCCTTACTTGGGTACAGGTGGTGTCACGTTACAAGGTAGTAGTGTAGGCGGCTGCAGGCGGTTGTACTTCAATGTTTTCTCATCGATGAACTTGGACATTTGATCCTGGTTTTTAATAAAGTTTTTATGCTTTAAGGATTTTTTTCACACTTTTTGAGAGCTTAACTCACTCAATAAACAGGAAAATTTTGTATCCTTTTTGTTTTTAAATACATTTCTTTTTGTTTTTTTAGGATTAATCCGTTTCACACTTTTTTTGAAAGTTTAATTTGACGAGCTAGGACATTTGATCCTTTTTTAATAAAGTTCTTTTTATCTTTTAAAGATTTTATCCTTTTACCAATTTTGTGTACTATATTTATGTTGGGCGCCAGTTATCGACTGCATACCATAGAACACACGACTCGTAATAATGATTGTAAGTTTCAACGGAACCTACTTGCTTTATTTGATAACGCCTTTTATAGTACAAAATTGCTTACTTGCTAATACAAATTGCTTACTTACTAATACAATTTGCTTACTTACTAAATTCTTATTTTGTTACAATTTACAATGAAATTGCTTACTTGCTAAATTGCTATTTTGTTTAATTCAATATTTTGTAATCATTATTGTTGTTGTTGGAAGTCGCGGTGGCTTATACTCCGTCGCGATTGCTTCCGCTAAATATTGTATGTAAGTAAATATTGGCTAATCATCAAATTGCAAATGGAACAGGTATTAAATTGTAACAGGTAAGTAAGGTTCTTCACATTTTGTAGCGATCACTTCCGTTCGCACAAAATGTGATTTTGCTGTTTCTGCATTTTTATGAACAGAGAATATAAGTAAGGTTCTTCACATTTTGTCGCGATCACTTCCGTTCGCACAAAATGTGATTTTGCTGTTTCTGCATTTTTATGAACAGAGAATATTGACTGTGTTAACTTGCATATACTACTTTGGGCAAAAAGTAAGGTGAATTTATTTGTCAAACTTCGCGGGATTAAAATTTCGCTCTAGTTATTTTTTTCATGAGTTGGCAGCACTGTTAAAAACATCTGGGCCAACTTTCATGTGAATGTCATTATCAGTAATATATTTACGCTTGTGTTTACCAAACGACCAAGAGTGCATTTTTCGATTTTTACAATGTCTGATTTGATTGAGCAGAGAAGTGCCATGAAATTTTGTTTGCGGAATGAAATTTCGGCTGCAGAAACGTTTAGCATGTTGCAGAAGGCATTTGGTGATTCGACCATGTCGCAGAAAAATGTTTATAAGTGGTACAAAGACTTCAAAGAGGGTCGAGACCGTGTTGATGACTTGGAGCGCTCCGGGCGACCATTGACGTCAACAGATGACCAACACGTCAATAAAGTGAAGGAGTTAGTGCTCAAAAATCGTCGGCTGACTGTTAAAGACCTTACTGATATGATCGGAATATCAGAAGGATCTGTGAAAACCATTTTGAAAGACCATTTGGGCCTACGAAAAGTCAAATCTCGTTTGGTACCGAAAACTCTCAATTTCTTGGAAAAAAGTCGTCGCGTTGATCTGTGTGAAACAATGCTTTCAGACTATCAGGACAAGCTCAAATCCATCATTACGGGAGATGAGACTTGGATTTATGCTTACGGCCCTGAAACAATCGACCAATCAAGCGAAAATCGTGCTAAAGGCGAGGCCAGACCGAAAAGAGCACGTCAAAGTCGTTCAAAAATAAAGGTCATGATGACAGTTTTTTTCGATTTTCGTGGTGTGGTGCACTATGAATTCCTTCCACCTGGCCAAACTGTTAATAAGGAATATTATTTGAGCGTTATGCGCCGATTACGTGATGCAAATCGTCTAAAAAGACCAGAATTATCGGCCAGCAACTCTTGGTTTTTGCATCACGATAATGCACCGTCTCACACTGCCCTCGTTCTTCGTGACCATTTCGCCAAAAATTCCACGCATATCGTTTTTCATTTAACAAACAAGTTCACCTTACTTTTTGCCCACAGTAGTACACATACAATTTCGCGCAATTTTCAAACAAAAAGAAGAAATCTATATGTTAAGATGCATAGAAATCATATGGGCATTCAAAATGTACGAATCTATTCTGTACGCAAGCAAATGTAAGCTAATGTACCTTGCTTGAACTGCAAGCGAGAGCGCGGAACGAACGACAAAGAGCACAATCGGCCCCCGCGTTCGGCAACGTTCGACATCTGGCTCTCTCCTACTTGAGTGAGCATTTGTATGTATGTATATGCGCAAAAGCCCAAAAGCTTTAGACCAATCAGCATGACCTCTTTCATGCTGAAAAGTCTCGAACGACTAGTGGAACTGCGCATACGTCAGAAGTCGCTGAAGGCTCACCCTCTGTCTCTATTTCAGCATGCCTATCAGAGTGGAAAATCCTGCGAGTCGGCACTGCAAAACCTTGTTGCTAGGATAGAGACAGGAGGGACTACGCTATGGGTATCTTTTTAGACATAGAGGGGGCGTTTGATAATGCCACTTTTGATAGTATGTGTAACTCTGCTAGTAGGCACGGCGTAGACCGGGTGCTAGTAAATTGGATTCGTTCGATGCTGGCCCAAAGAATCGTTTCGATGCGAGCAGAGGAAGATCTGCTGGTGTCATCTGGGGTTAACAGAGGCTGCCCCCAAGGCGGTGTGCTGTCTCCGTTGCTCTGGTGCATGGTAATTGATCCTCTACTCACCACCTTAAACGATTCGGGAGTCTACGCACAAGCATATGCGGACGACGTTGCTTGTTTGGTAACAGGCTCTTCGCTTATGAACATCTGCAGGAAAGTGCAGAAAACTCTGGATCGGATTGACACTTGGTGCTGTGCGAACGGGCTGTCGGCAAATCCCGCCAAGACTGGTATTGTCCTCTTTACCAGAAGGAGGAAGCTTGAAGGAATCGTTCTGCCAAAGCTAAAAGGAGTCACAATCCAGCTATCCAAGGAAATTAAATATCTAGGAGTAATCCTCGATAGTAAGCTCCTATGGAAATCACACGTTGAGACAAAGGCATCCAAAGCGCTGACAGCTTTCTGGCAGTGCAAAGGTGTCTTTGGGAAAACGTGGGGTCTCTCTCCTAGCAAGGTCGTATGGATCTACACAGCTATGATAAGACCCATTATCACCTATGCATCAGTGGTCTGGATGAGTAGACTATCCCTAGTGGGAGTCAGGAGGACCTTATCGAGACTACAACGCACTGTGGCCATCTGTTGCACCGGAGCTTTTCCGACTACTTCAGGCCCGGCACTAGATGCTCTGATTGGTTTACCACCACTTGATGCTTTCATCCGAGGAGAGGCCCTGAAGGCCATCTGCAGACTGAAACACAGTGGGAACTGGTACGGCCCTTGTCCGGCATTGGAACACAGAGAAGGTATGGACATCGATCCAACGATTCTCTCCATGCCCCTTGACTCAATGCCATCAAGAGTCGTACTTGAAAAGAGATACAGTGTAGTGCTACCAGAGGCTCAGTTGTGGGGAGACTCAGAAAATGAGCCCGGCAAACACTGTTTTCGCATTTTTACGGATGGCTCCAGGACCGAGCATGGCTCCGGCTCTGGGGTCTACGTGGAATACAGCGGGACAAAACTGCACTTTGCTCTTGGAATGCATGCATCTGTGTTTCAAGCGGAGGTGTATGCTGTTCAAGAAGCGATAAACTTTGTTGTGGAAAAACGATGGAGAGGCAGATCTATATGTGTCTGCAGCGACAGCCAAGCAGCGCTTATGGCCTTAGACAGCCCTCAAACCACATCAGGGGTAGTGAAGTCCTGTAAATCCAGGCTGAACTATGTCGGCAGACATAACAGCCTGATGCTAACATGGGTCCCGGGACACGTGGGTATCGCGGGTAACGAGACCTCTGACTCCTTAGCTAAGATGGGCTCTGAAGCCAACTTCTTTGGCCCAGAGCCCGCTTTGCCACTCCCCTCTGCGGCCATCACGGCCACGGTTAGCAAATGGGTAACTACTACCCACAAGCGAGCTTGGCAGGCTGAGAGAGGCTGCAGATGGACAAAACTGATGTTACCTGTCATGTCCGATCGACTGTCGCAAACCCTTCTGTCATTAGGCAGAGGGGAGTGCAGACGGCTGGTTGGACTAATGACGGGCCACTTTCTGTGGGCAAAGCACATGGAAAGGTTGGGCATCTCAGACAGTGTACTCTGCCCAGCTTTTGAAGAGGAGGATGAGACGGCGGATCACTTCCTGTGTGTCTGCCCCGCCTTCGCCCGAATCAGGTTTGAGGTCTTTGGCACTGATGTGTTAAGAAGCGACCATCTTGGCTCCTTGGCACCACAAGATCTACTCAGATTTCTTCGGAGATCGGGTAGATTTAAAGAAAATTAAAAGGGAATCCAAGTGTAGTACAATGGACTCAATTAATGTCTGAGTGCTGCACTTGCTAGTTGTCCCGACAAAAAAAAAAAAAAAAAAAAAAAAAAAATGTGCGCAATTCACATATTTGTATTTGCATATGCCTTCTTCCTGTGTGCATGGGAATGAACCATGATGTTGCCTCTTAGTGTTGTTAACTTATTAACATCTGATGCACAATCGAAATTGAACATATCTTTCATTAAATTTATAAATGTTTCGTAATTTTTGACGTTTGTGTAAATGTAACTTGATCAATTCCATTGCGATTCCATTTTCCTCCTCTATATCCACACAAAATATCTATCAAACAAATTAAACTTTTGTTTTGAAAATTGCAACCATTACATAAGTATTTTCTTATGACGTTGTCACGTTAAACTATCCTCAGTAAACCGACTTTACAGACCACTTTTGCTCATAACTTAGTCAAAAATGAACCGATTATAATGATTCTGGGTTTAAAATGAGTATTACTTGCACGAGCGACTTCATGTACAAACAATAGCAAAACAGTAGTTGAAAATTTTTTATTTCGCAAAAAGTTCGAAATTTTTTCGAAATTCAATATTTCGAAAAGTGTATTTTTTTAACTTAATCCAAATCAAGAGGACACCTGAAACTTCAATTGAGCTGAATGCCCAGTTGCTGAAATATCGACTCGAACTGTTCATATTGTGTGATATAACAGTAAGTGTTTTATAGTTTTTTTATTATAGGATGCTGTATTGTTAAAAATATTTGATCTACATAAGTCATCGAAGAGGAATATTTTATACTTTACGTACAATAAGTGTACAGAAAAAATCATTACAAACAAGGAATATATTCTTTTTATATCGATTACTTTACCATTTAATGTCTATCAAGAATCTTAACCTAAGTCAGTCATATACTTATATAACTTACTAAATCACGTGAATCTCAACTTTAACTAAATCATGGCTGTTATTTGGCAATTTTCCACAAATGTTAACAAGTTCTTACCATGTACACTTTATTTTTTTTGTTTCTTCCAATTTCATTTTTCCACATATGAGTTTCCCGAATACGCTGGTGGAGCATTTCATGAAAAAGTGGAACTCTGAACTGTTTTAGAAATATGCATTTTTTATATATTATTGCACGAACATAGTGAGATTATGTTCTGATCTAAAATAATTTACAAAAGTTGTAGTGAGTATGTCTCATTTTTTGTAAATACCGTTATTTATTGAGAGTAACAACAAGTCGGCTTTTTTCATTAGTCTTTACACAACTTTTTGCGATGTCGCTGCCGCTATTGTTTATCAGATAGAAACTAGATTTCTGTTCTTAGTTATAGTGTATGGTCCGCTGTATTTAATTGCATACTCATTTTTTTGGTTAAGTGTTTTTTTGATAAGAAATTAATCATAACGGAAAGGTAAGTTTCGATGTCCCATACGTGACGCTTAATTCCTTTTTCTATTAATAATTGTAAAACAAGTCGACTATACAAATTGAATTTTTCTGTTAACAGCTAACTTTTAGCGGTCTAAAAACTGGTGAAACAATTTTGTTTGAAATCGCTTTGCTTACAATATATTCTCGGTGATAATAAAGTGTCTGTACGTGACGCCGAAGAATAAGTTGTCTGAGATCTTCAACTTTTACTGGCGTTTGTAATAAACAAAGCCCTTTTTTGTACTGCAAATCTCAATAACGCAAAAATGAGCGACTAGCAACCATCAACCAGTGCTAGCCGCATGCGAAAATTTCGAGAAAAGCAAAAAGAGAAAGATCCAAACTTTACCGCTAATAAGACTAAAAATTGCGTGAGCTTCGTAAACGACAAGCAGAAAATCTTTCTGAAGGGGAGTTAAAAGCAATTTCACTTAAGGAAAGGGATAAGAAGAGATTGCAAATGGCAAAAAAGCGGGTTGAACTTAAAAATCCTACTGATTCTCTTGTAAGTACTGAATCTCCGTACAAGTCGAAACAGACTTTATCTAAAGCTGTTCAAAAGTCTCTACTGCCTCAATCACCAAGAAAGAAAAAAGGTGTTGTTACAGAACTAGCGCGTAAAATGAACATTGCTCTAGCGGAAAGCCCAAACATTAGCACATCAGGTGACGATACACGTTATGACGATGTGAAAGCATTATGCTATCGTCCGGATGTTGTGTATACTTGCCCAGGCGCAAGAGATTTCATCGTTGTTTGGGAAAGCGGCATTAAGAAGAAGTGTCAAAAGCATTATTTGACTTTGTATCTACGAGAAGCCTTTTTAATTTTTTCCTATTATCGAAATTGGATTTTCAAAATTTTGTAGTCACCTTCAGACCAGTGCAAATTTTTAACTCATGAAAATTTTATATTCAAATTGAAAGGTTTGAAACAAAATTATTGTAACGACTGGTGGACTATGATTTTATGTGATCCTTCTTTGGATTCGAAGCGCTGGAAAAATGAATGTGATACTTGTTCTGATGGGAAAAAAATATTAATTTCTATGGATTTAAGTACAATCTGTGTATGGAAGGAATGGGAAAAAAACTCAGAAAATAAACTACGTTTAGTAAACCACGAAACAAGCTCAGGTGAACTTAAAGAAAAATTGATTGATTCTATCCATATTATGAATTTCAAAAAGACCAACGCAATGAAAATGTGCGAATCCTTCAAGTTGATTTTGCGATGTCTTTTGGCTGTGAATACCAGAATGAAGTTCAAAGCGCACTCTGGTCACGAACAAGTGTTCTTTTATTTACTGCTGCAAGTTTTTACAAAGGCAATTTCCAAACATATCTTTTATGCTCAGAAGCAAATTCGAAAGACAAGGATACAGTTTTTGTTTTCATCAATAAGTTGTTTGACTTGATGCATAAAGCAAATGAACACTTACTTTCAGCGGAAATTATTTAGAGTACGGCCCTTCATCGGAAGTAAGGAACCGTTATATGGTTAAATTAACATCAATGTTGAGTGAAAAGTACAAAAGGCCCTTTTATTGGAAATATTTTGCATTTTCGCATTTCGCATGGAAAAGGTGTGATAGACGGAGTTGGCGGAAATATCAAAAGAATGGTAAGAGAGAAAATGATGAGCCAAAATGAACATGTTGTTGTCCAATCAGCCAAGGACTTTTCTGATTTAGCTTCTCAATTAGTCACAAAAACCTGTGTGATTTATGTGCCATCCTCTGAAATTTATGAAAGGATTAAAAGTGCATCGCCGTGGGACAATGCCAAAGCGATAACTGGAGTTTCCAACTTCCATTTTATTAAAACTGAGGAGAAAGTTGTGGAGTGCAGAAAACATTGCCTTTCCCAAGACAAAACTGTATTTACCTAGTGATTTTTACATATATTATAGATTTGAGTTGAACTATGTCCCGTACGTGACGCAACTTGTCTGTACGTGACAAATATAAAAAAATGTTTTTGAATTATAAATATGTGTTTTAAGTAATATTTTTTTTCGCTAGTAGCAAGCTTGATTCTTAGTTATAATTTCCTTCGAAGACACTTTTTATGCACCTGTAATATATTCGCTGAAATCTGAATAAAACTATAACGATTTTGAATGTTGGTTGACTTGATGTGTCCCGTACGTGACGTGGGTTGTTTGCATTTTTCTTCAGTATTTCATGACTTTTTTTTAAATGTTTCTTCGCACTATTAAAGACTAGTATATAATCTATTAAATTAGAGAAAAAAAGTATATATCTGATAAAACAATTAAGTGCTATATGTAATATAAACCGTAAAATTAGTTGAACTTGTCTGTACGTAACAGTGGAATGCACCTGGTGCTTTCTTCCAGATGTTTTTTTTCTTTTTTCAGTCCGAAAACTACCTAATTCTTCATTTGGTATAGTAAGATGTTTTATATTCGGAGTTTTCTTTTTTAACGATTTCAATGAATGCCTCTGCAAATTGAATACACTGTGTTTCATAAAAACAGGTTTTTACCTGGTTGTTTATAAAAAAACACTTGGGTTGTAGTTTGTTGAGTTTATCACTGATAACTGATAACTGATCTTTATTTCTTTAAACTTTCTTATTTATAATAAATATTTATTACTTGACAATATTTAATTTAATTATTTTAATTTACAATTCTTGGAAAATTGCTTAATAGTTCGTTAGTCTTCTATTAATTTTGTTTGCAACAAAATTTGATTACTTGACAATATTTACAATATTCAATTTACAATTCTTGGAAAAATAGTTCATTGGTCTTTTTAATGTTTACAATATTTAATGTTTACAATATTCAATTTACAATTCTTGGAAAAATAGTCCAATAGTCTTTTTAATAATTGCTTAATTTTGTTTACAACAAAATTATGATTACTTAACAATATTTACAATATTCAATTTACAATTCTTCGAAAAATGGTTCATTAGTCTTTGTAGTAATTAATTGCAATTGCTTATAAAGCAGTAAAGTTTAAATAAAGGAAGTGTGAAAAAATACTTATGTATGTATGTTTGTTCATATTCTTATGAACAAATATTTTAGTTTTCTTTTATATTTCTAATACAGTGGAGGCTATAACTTTTCATCAGCACTTAGATTGTGCCTTGTCGCAAAGTATTTTACTAGTCCCCCTATGCCATCGCACGCCCCTTTGCCGTGTCCTGTTGCAGAAAACAACCATTTCATTTGGAGCGTCGAGGTTTTGAATTCATGAAATTGGAATCGATTCTTAAAATGACTAGCCGCTCCATCAGAAATTATTGTCATACTCCGCGCTATAATTTTTGGAAATCTTTTCTTCAAATCATGTAAAATTTTGTCAATTGTCAACAATGCATGCACTGAATCATGAGTTAAATCATGACTAATGACGACATAGCCTTCGGTGCTTTGGCCAAAATAGCATACAGCAGTGAAAATAGAAACTTGTTTCGATTTCCAGTGGTACGACTGTACTTCATTTTTAACAATTACCGACCAATTTTCTTTTTCTTGTGCTATTCCATTTTGTTGAATTTTTTTGCACTGAAGGTGAGTATTTACTTTTAAAGTACATTGAGACAATGTTTTGATAAAGATTTCCATTGAAATTGTCTTTTTGATGAGATCATTACCTTCCCACACAGGGAAAGTTATGTCTTCTTGGACTTCGTCTTGAAAATAATCGGTAATTTTTTCGACTATTCCATTGACTCCCGGGCATTCATCGCATTCTTTAAATACGCATGCATCGCTGTTTACTGAACAGATTCCGACAGAAAGAACGATATTACGCAAATTCAAAACTAGTTAAGGAATGCTTTAATTCACAGATATTAAATAAAAATAGTTGAGTAAATTCTAAGTATAATCATGCAGGGCTGAACAAATCCAAACGTATTTTAAGAATACCAAAAAATAAACACGTGTAAGAATAACAAAAGAGAAACATATGTTAAGAGAAAAAAAAAAGAAAAACATATGTATTTTAAGAATAACAAAAGATAAACATATGTTAAGAATAACAAAAGATAAAAATATGTTAAACATATGTATTTTAAGAATAACAAGAGATAAACATGCTTTTCCTAAACAGCAAACAAAGAAACTAATATACAAGTCGTGTACCTAAAACAATAAGATGAGGTATAGGTATAAATACGACTGTCAAGTACGTTGCCAGTCAGTCCAGTATTAACATAGTGTTAAGAACTACTCAAAAAATAAACTTTATATTTTTCCAAAGACAAGCAAGTCTTTAATTATCTTCCATATCTTTAACTGGCTATCCTGCCAGGAGTATCATATTGATGCTCCAGTGAGCTGACCAAAAAATAGTCATCCTCGTCGCAGCAAGGACATCCTTCATAATAAAGGACAAAATCTTATGTAAAAAATTGAAGGGTGTAAGGAAAAGAAGTGAAAATACAGTGAACAGAGAAATAAAAAAAATAGTGATAGAAAAACTATTCCTATTTCTTCCATTAAAAAAAAAAAAAAGTGATCTTACTCTCATAGAAAGGAGCAGATGAGAAAATCTTTGGAAGAACGTAATAAACTTAATACACTACGAAATTTGGACACCATTGACGTTATGGAACAAATCGACGTGAACACCATGATTCAGCCAGAACCAATGGACACAACGTCTTGAAACACAACATTCAGGCAATCAACTCAGCATCAAAACAATTACTGCCCGGAAGGGCATCTCCCACAAGGAGGTGACGGGTATGACGACCCCGCGGACCCTAGTCAAGATGTCCCTCCTTTCAGCGACCTTTTAAGAGTTAGCTAAAAATTTAGGAGACAAAATCCAGCACATGTCTGTTCCCATATTGGGGGGTGTGCTGGTCAGGGCCTGTTCACCATGTTAGGTGCGACTGTATGTAAAAAAGCATAACCGGTATGCACCGGGGCGCACTGGGAGTCCGTGGATAGGTCGTTATGGCTTTCCACCTGCGACCTCAAAGGGGTGATGTGAGTTCGCTCTGCCGATGTGTTAGCTTCGTTGTATACCAGTAACCAGTCGCCTTGGACCCTGGTCAGGAGGTGTTCATTGGGCGAAAGAATAGTAGCTTTCGTTGCTCCGGGCGAGCGCCGATACTCGATTGTTTTCCGAGATCGGTAAAGCGTAGGTCAGGCCTCAGGGAACTGGGGTAGGAGCAATGCCTCCGAGGGTACACCCGCTCTTGACTATTTCGGCCCGCCCCCCTGCACACGAGGCACTGGTTAAATAAAAAAGAATGGAAAAAATTATTAAAAAAGACAAAAAGACAAAAAGAAGAAAAACAGCAGAAGGCCATTACTGATGGAGAACCCTTTCGTAAGGAAACCTCGATTGCTTCGCTCGCCACTACAAAAAGCGAATTCGTCCCTTACGAGTGGAACGTTGCGAACTATAGGAAAATCAAATACGGTCAACGAAGGAGCTGAAATGACGCCTCAAGAATTAGACGTAAGAGTAACATCAAAAGAGGTTGAAAATACTGCAAATGCGCCCAATGCGCCCTCGCATACCCCTGTAAAATGACTCAAACACAGAACGGGAAATAAAGTATCTCCGCGACAAGAGTTTATTGTCCAAATGCGAGCTGAAGAAGAGGAAGCCGTAGAGAAATGTTTGAGAGTGCTTAGGAAGATGAAAGCAGCTATATTTAAGAGTAGAAATACTTCCACGGAAATAAAGACCGGAGTCTCTGAGCTTGACGAACTATTTGTCGTCATGAAAAACTGCAGAAGAGGTTGGATTCGAGCTGAGAAAGCCGGTAAAAGTCGTCTCTTGCCGGACACATCAACGAAAGAAATCGGAGGTGACACCCCCGCAACGGCTCGGAAAGCAGGTGTTGTCCAGGAGAGTACTCCTTTAACCGCAAAACGGAATGCACCAAGTCCTGCCGCACCCGACTTTTCGAAGAAACTAGGAGTTCGAGAGCCTGAGAAATGGCAAGTGGTAAGCCGGCATAAATATAGGCCCAATACCGTGCCAAAAGGAAGTGATGGAGCGCAAAACGATGGAGCAAGGAAGGCTAAAGTGAACCAAAAGAAGAATGAACGAATACCAAAACCAAAGTCGGAGGCTGTGTTGGTAAAGCCAGTAGAGGGCCACAGTTGTGCTGAAATCCTCAAAAACATCCGAGAAAAGACCATGCCAGACGAAACCACAACGGTAAAAGGCATAAGAAGAACCAAAACTGGCGCTCTTTTACTTGAATTAGAAAAGGGGAAAACAGTTAACGCTGATTGTTTGAAACAATTAGAAGAAACCGTCAAAGCGGTCGGTTCCATTACAACCCTCAGACCAACATCAACTGTAGAGATCAATAACTTGGATGCCGTCACGGAGAAGAAGATAGTTGATGACGCTGTGAGAAAAATGCTAGCTGGCACTAATGCAAATATCGATGTTAGGATCACAAAACCAAATCAACGACAACAGGAACGGGCCTATGTTACTCTCGCTATTGAAAGCACAGAAAAGCTGCTTAAGCAAACTATTATCAAAATCGGATGGGTTAGTGCAAGGATGAGAGCTAGCACATCTCTGAAGCGGTGCTACCGGTGCTTCGGTGTCAGACACCTTCAATCAAACTGCAAAGGACCAGACAGAAGCGGAAAAGGTATATGCATCCGATATGGAGAAGTTGAGCACAAAATGAAAGAGTGCAGCAAAGAGCTCAAATGCTGCCTATATATTGATGTCAATCGCAGCGAGACAAAGCATATGCCAGGTTCTGGCAAGTGCCCGACGACAAAAGAACATGCCAAGATAAGATAAAATATGATTATACTTCAAGCAAATATGCACAAGAGTAAAAATGCAGACCTGCTAATGGAGCAGATGGTCTTAGAGAAAGGAGTTCAAGCAGTGTTGATAAGCGAACAATATGCTCAATCCGAGAAAGCTTGGATCGAAGAGGAGTCGGGAACTGCTGCCATCTGGCTGCCTAGTGGCACAAATTTCGTAATAACCACGAAGGGATCAGGTGATAGTTTCGTCTACGTCAAAACAGCCAATTCACAATAAGCTGTTATCTTACATCGAACGACAATATAGATGAATTCATCCGGAAACTGGAAAGTATTGAAGACAAAGCCCTTGGTTTAGAGGAACGATTAATAATAGCGAGAGACTTCATCTCAAAGGCAACCGAATGGGGCTCGGCGACAACGAACTCAAGAGGTAGACGAGTGCTGGACATGGCAGCCAGACTAGGTTTAGTGGCGCTCAACACAGGAACGACTACGTACCGAAAGCCAGGTTGCGAAAGCACAACACCCGACATACCCCAAGCATCGGAAAGCATAGTCACCTTTACTAAAGACTGGAGAGTTCTGGAAGATTACAATGGGAGTGACCATCAATACAACACGTTTTGCATTGAAATGGAAAACCAAAGAGTGCGTGAAAATCGAAATAAAAGTACACGCAAATGGAACATAAACAAGCTAAACCCAGCGACGCTCCTAGCAACTATTGACGAAAATAAAACGACGATCTTTACGAATAGTACAGCAAAAACACTAGTCAAGACAACAATGCAATGCGATACGGTAGGTTGCAATGCATCTATGCCTAAAATAGATAAGAACAAAAAAACAAATGGTGTGAACTGGTGGACGCATGAGTTCGCAGAACTTAGAGATGTGTACATCCATAAGCGTAGAAAGTATACTAGAGTCAGAAGATTGGGCCCGGTATTAACGGAATCCGAAGAATACAAAAAAAGCAGAAAAGAATTGAGGAAAGCTATAAGCCAAAGCAAAAAAGACAAATGGGAAGAGCTACGACATGATCTAAACAATAACCCATGGGGGTTGGGCTACCAAATCCCCTGCTGAGCATGAAGCAACGGAACCTGTTCCATTCACAGAAGAAGAACTTATGGATGCTGCAAAAGCAATGAAATGCAATAAAGCGCCAGGACCTGATGGCATAGTTGCAGAAATACTGAAACTATTAGCAATCGAACGCCTTCTTTTGCTGCTAAACATGTACAACGCATTCCTAAAAGAAGGAATTTTTCCAGAAATAATGAAACAACAAAAACTAGTGCTAATCAGTAAGGGAAAGGGAGACCCAACATTAGCGTCCACTTATATACCGTTATGCAGGCTGGATAGCGCCGGAAAACTCTTTGAGAAACTGATAAATCATAGGCTTAGCGAAGCCGTAGAGAACAGTGGCGGCCTCTCTGACAGGCAGCATGGTTTTTAGAAGTGATCTACCTTAGGAACCATCCCAGATGTAATAGCTAGCGTAGAACATGCCCATGCAGATAATCGATACTCCAAACGCTTAGTATTACTAGCCACTTTGGATATTAGAAATGTTTTCAACAGTTTAAGTTGGGACGATGTAATTGAAGCCTTAAAGGTAAAATTCAAGATCCCGAATAATCTATTGAAGATTATTCGTAGCGATGTAAGCAACCGCGTGCTCTTATACAAAACGCGAGAAAGGTGTAAGACTAAACAAATAACAGCAGGTGCGGCCTAAGGGTCAATACTGGGACCAGAACTCTGGAATATAAGCTACGATGAAATCCTTCGAATAGAGATGCCTGAGGATGTGCATTTAGTGGGATACGCAGATGACATTGCAGCTGCAATAATCGCCCGAAACGCTGACGAAACCAAAAGGAAGTTAAATCAGGTGATGATCCAAGTACAGACATGGCTAGAAAACCATTGATTAAAGCTGGCCACAGAGAAAACAGAGCTAATCCTTCTAACGAACAGACGTAACCCATTAGAAGTAGACATACAAGTACTCGATGCCACCTCATCGACAAAAAGAGTGGTCAAGTACCTAGGAGTGCAATTAGACACAAGGCTAACTTACTGGGCGCATATAAACCATCCTACCACAAGAGCTGCCAAAGTAAGCGGCATGTTAAGTAAGCTCATGGAATAGCTCATGGGAAGCTCGTAGAACAAGCGAAAACTTTTAATGGGCACGACGAACTCGATTCTTTATACGGATGCGAAACATGGGCAGATTCGATAAGGGTGCAATGCCGGCGGAAAACTCTGCAATCTGTGCAACGCATCTGCGCTGCTAGAGTAGCTTTGTCATACAGAACAGTATCTGACGCAGTAGTATGATTATAAGTCGGATATGCCTTAACATTAATATTCATAAACATTTTGTTTTGGTTTTTATTTTATTGTCCACTTATACATTCACTTTGCTGTGCCGTTTAAATAGAGTATCATATTTTTTAAAAGGTTCATTACACTTGAAATTAAACGCAAACATAGCTAACGTAATTATTTTATGTGCGCGTGAATGCCAGAATCATATTACATAAGTAAACACCGAATTGTTATTGGCTTGCATTGACAAAAATTACTATAAAACGCTTGTACGTAGTATGTAAGACACAAGAAAGAAAACAATCGTTTTACAAGCTGGATGTCTAGCTTGAAACGATAAATAAAATAAATAAATATATTTCAAATAATAAACAATACTTTCTTTAAATAAATACTTTCTTTACATGGCGATCCTGGAAGCTTGAGCATTGATTTTGCTAAGCTATTAAATGCAAGTTTCTTGCACAACCAAAGTGCAAAATGTTGCATGAGTGCTGACAATATCTGCACCAAAAATTGCAATATATTTGCAAGTGCCCTAAAAAGGACCAAATATTAAGTCCTGACGTGATCAGCCAAAACCATCCGTCAGCTGCGGAAGGAAGAACCTGGTTAAGCCATTACAACCAAAAAATAAAAATAGATGAACAACCTAGCTCAAGGGCCGCAACCAATCTCCTTGGAGGAATACAGGAGACGGAACGGCCTTAACAAAAAACCAAAAGAAGTTTCCATCCCAAAGGTGAGCAAGCCAAAAAGAAGAGGAGGCTACACCACCAGAATAAAGAGGGAAATAAGCATACTCATCAGGGAGGTGAACCAGCAGCCACCACCATCCTGGGAAAAAGCTAGCGCAATCTGGGAGCGCGTAACCCAACTGGAGTTCCTGCTCCAGCAGAGAAAAGAAATTAAGTAAATATACATAAAACACTGTGCATGATTGAATGCAGACAGCTAGAGTCTGTAAGCGTTAACCGCTCGAGACAAAAATAATTTTCATTTATTTCTTTACATGGCAAAGTTAAACAACTTTGGCTTCTGTCGATTATATGTTTGCCTTATAAAAATTTGACTGTAAATGAATAAAATTTACTCATAAGGTCATTTTTATGAAAATGTTTGAATTGTTATAATATGTTAAATATAATGTGTTTACTTAATGAATGAATTAACTTGAAAAAAAAATACATAAATCCAATGTATATATTATAATTGTAATTATAAATTATTACATTGCATAAATTATTTGATTTACGGTATAAGGTCCCCAATAGATAGTCTTTCAGAAATGGGAAAAACCTTATCAAAAGTTGATAAACCCAATGCCAATGTAGTAAACGAAGTAGTCGTTAATACTGGCTTAAATTTAATAGAAATTTGCTTAATTATAATCACAGTCATAACCTTATTGATATTAGCATTAAAATTATATGCTATGCATAATAAAAAACTAAAGAAATTCATAAAACTTTACTGATAGAAAAGGAAAATTTCAAAAAATCGTTTAAATGTATCAATAAAAATATACAAATAAAGCAGGAAACAGTTAAAAAACATTTAGAAAATTTAGTATTAGCATTAGAATCAATTAGAAATTTAACTTATATAAATTTCGAGCGACTTACAAAGGATCATCAAAAAGAAGCTCTTGACATATTTTGGCAACTACGAGATCAATTAGTAAAAGTATTAGCCAAATACAACATTCAACAGGAAGTATCTCATTCGATTAATGAGAAAATTTCAATAAATATTATTGAAAACCCACCAGCTAATCTATTAACAAAGCTTGAAGCAGTTTCTTCAGAAACAGATTGTCCAATTACTAATTCAGAAATAGAGTCAGAAGAAGAAGGCGAAATGACACAAACAGTTGTGGAGTTTCTCAGCACGGCTGCAAAGCTAGTGACTGAATTCGATGGTAAACCAGAAAATCTACGGTCATTCTTAGATTCCTTAGAATTAGTTGAAGTGATCAAGGGTGAGCACGAAACTGTTGCTGTTTCACTCATAAAAACAAAATTAAAAGGGAATGCCAGAAATCTCATAGACACAGAAACAACAATCTCTGAAATAATCACAAAACTTAACAGGTCAGTTAAAGGAGAATCGGTAGAAGTATTAGCTGCAAAAATAATGAGTATCAGACAGAACAACAAACCAGCTAATAGTTATTGTAATGAGATAGAAGCTCTTACAAAAAACTTAGAAAATGCCTATATCACAGATGGGTTGTCGGCAGAACTCGATGTCGAAAAATAACAGCAGTCCAACTACACAGCAGCACATTAAAACATATGATAAGCCCAAAATATATATGATATATAAATATATATAAAAATTGATGACTTATTTGTTAATGGGAAAATTGACTTAGGACAATTCTTCTCTAGGCTCGACGAAGTGGCCGACAAATATGGCATTAATAATTTACAAGTGGCACCTAGCGAGGAAATTTTCGAATTTGTCTCGATTAATGATTTTAAAAATAAGGGCAATATGATATTAAATAAAGTAAAAGTAGCGCTACTGAATGAGGTGACCCACATTAATGATGCTAAAACTGTAATGGACATTCTAAAAAGATACCACGATGACGCTATAGAAGGCGGTCATTGCGGAATTTTCAGAACACTTATGAAAATTAAAAGACATTACTTCTGGAATAAAATGTCAAAAGATGTTGCTAAGTACGTAAAAACTTGCGAAAAATGCCAAAAAACCAAAATAACAAAGCATTTAAAAAACCCAATGACTATAACACCAACACCTACAGGTACATTTGATACAGTTATTGTAGACACAATAGGCCCACTACCTACAACAATTAATGGCAATACTTATGCAGTCACAATAATATGCGACATGACAAAATATTTAGTCACGATACCCATCCAAGACAAAAACGCCAAGACAGTGGCGAAAGCAATATTTGAAAAGTTTATTCTTACCTACGGTCCAATGAAGACGTTCATTTCGGACATGGGTACAGAATACCAAAATTCAATACTAACAGAGCTATGTGAATTGCTAAAAATAGAGAAAATTAATTCAACTGCTTGCCACCACCAAACACTAGGAGTAATAGAAAGATCACATAAAACTTTCAATCAATACGTAAGATCTTACATATCGATTGACAAAAACGACTGGGATGAGTGGCTACAATACTTCGCATACTGTTTTAACACCACTCCTTCTACAGTACATGACTATTGTCCGTATGAATTAGTTTTTGGAAAAACACCAAACATGTTTCAGCAGTTCAAAAATGTAGACCAAATTACTCCATTATATAACATAGATAACTACGCTAGAGAAGTAAGATTTAGGCTAGAAGTAGCACATAAAAGAGCTCGCAATATGATAGACATAGCTAAAATTAAGCAAAAAACATTTTATGATAAAAATAGTTTAGATCACAATTTTAGCATAGGCAATTTAGTTTTACTTAGGAATGAAGTGGCCCATAAACTGGAACCCCAATATTGTGGGCCTTATACCATTAAATCAATAGATAATAAAAATAATGTTACTATAGTCGATAAGTTATCTTTAAAAGAACAAATAGTTCACAGAAATAGGCTTAAGATTTATCAACAATAAGTACTTTTAAAGACGCGTCTAAACTTAGAAAATTAATACAATATATACATATATATAAAATTAAGATTACTCTTATGTACATATTTTTATTTTAACAATTCAATGTAAAAGAATGTTCATACAAAAAAAAAGTTGTATGAGCATTCTTCCGAAGAAGGGAGGTGTAGTATGATTATAAGTCGGATATGCCTTAACATTAATATTCATAAACATTTTGTTTTGGTTTTTATTTTATTGTCCACTTATGCATTCACTTTGCTGTGCCGTTTAAATAGAGTATCATATTTCTTAAAAGGTTCATTACACTTGAAATTAAACGCAAACATAGCTAACGTAATTATTTTATGTGCGGCGCGTGAATGCCAGAATCATATTACATAAGTAAACACCGAAAAATTGTTATTGGCTTGCATTGACAAAAATTACTATAAAAACGCTTGTACGTAGTATGTAAGACACAAGAATGAAAACAATCGTTTTACAAGCTGGATGTCTAGCTTGAAACGATAAATAAAATAAATAAATATATTTCAAATAATAAACAATACTTTCTTTAAATCAATACATTCTTTACAGTTAGTTATCAGCGGAACCATCCCTATAGATATTCTAGCACAAGAACGCAAACGGAGATGGCCGGCAAAAAACACAGGAATCCCAGTACCACGCTTCTCCAATATTAGAGTTCAAACACTCACACTTTGGCAGGCAAAATGGAATTCTGAACGCTATGATGGATGGACAGCAAGACTAATATCCGATGTAAAAAAGTGGGTAGAAAGAAAGCACGGTGGGGATAACTATTACCTCACACAGTTTATGTCCGGGCATGGGTCCTTTCGCAAGTATTTGCGGCGAATGGGAAAAGTGAGCCAACCAAACTGCATATATGGAGATATTGAGTATGATGATGCGGAGCACACCTTCTTTAAATGCGACAGGTGGAACGTAGAGATAACAGGCCTGGAACGAGCTATTTCTGTATTTACACCTGAAGAAATTACCGAGAAAATGATGATAGACGAAGGCAAATGGAATGCCGTCACAAATTTTGTGGAGGATATCATCCGATATAAAAAATAGTTTAAAAAAACTAAAAAACACGCTTTTATTGCTAATCGAACTAAAAAGTAGAAAATAAATTTTAATAACAAAGGGACCTATAATGAAGTAATAGCAAATCGAACGATCAGTCATAGTCAACCACCTCAGAACAGAATTATAACAAAAATTAAGATACAAATAGAATAATTCAAATTAAAATTAAAAGCGTGGGATGCTTGATATAGTAAATATTACAATCATTCTATTGGCAACTACCTATGTACAGAGGGTTAAGTGAAGCAAAATGCATCCCACGCTTTTAACTCTAATTTGAGTTATTCTATTGGTATCTTAATTTTGGTTATAATTCTGTTCTGAGGTAGTTGACTATGACTGATCGTTCGATTTGCTATTACTTCATTATAGGTTTTTTTAACTATTTTTTATTTTCTACTTTTTAGTACGATTAGTAAAAAAGCGTGTTTTTTAGTTTCTTTAAACTATTTTTTTTTATTATGAATGAAAATTATTGTTATCATTGCAGTCAGTGAATTAATGATTCGATATATTCGTGTTATATTTAATTCCTTTCTTATCAACTGTGAGTCTAAAGCTATGCAGTTATCGGCCGTGATAAAGAAGTAATCGGGATGAAGAACTTATTTCGTGGAGGGAGCCTGAGAAACTGATTTACAAGAATAAATAAAGATTTTTCATTTTACAACCAAATTCACCTTACTTTTTGCCCACAGTAAAAAAAGAAAATATTAATCCTGGCAATCCTAATAAGGATAATGGAAAACTTTTATCAGATTATTGCATTGTCATCGGTCTTTGATAGGTATGCAAAATTTCAAGTCGATGAGATTTTTTGAAGCCAGTGAAAATTAAGCTCAAAGATTCCGTTACATACATACATACATACAACCCGTCCTACTAAAAGTGTGTTAAAAAGAAGTGCGAAATGGACAGTTATGCTGAAGAACACTGAGCGTAGGTTTCTCAAAACAGGCGACCCTGGACGCAGGGTGAGAAAGCCAATGTCTTTCTTAGGACGCCGTCTTGGCCCTCTACCTCGAAGCAACGCGGAAGCAGTCCCGTGGCGCAGGGAAAAATCTAAGAGAAGAGGAGGGATATTTTTAGTGGAATCACCACACACGTAGTAGCGACGGTTACTATATGGTGCGAAGGTATTTTTTAACGCAACCTCAACGCCAAAAAAAAACAACTACTACGACGTGAATAGAAACACTGAAAATTGGAAAAAACCGAGAGGTAACAGTGGCCAGTCCTCCAATCAATACCAACAACCAAAACTCATGCGGAACAACAACTTAACATTTAAAGAAGACAACTCTAGCACAATTGTAGCGACAGGTACACAAAATCATTTAGTAATTAAGTATTTAAAACTAATAAACGGGTTGCCCAGTATAGTAATGAATGATAAGAAAGTAAATTATAATGTTTTAGTATATACAGGTGCAACCCATAAATCGTCTTACAAACCAACAACGGTTGCAAATCATTGAATTTTATTATAAAAATGCATGTTCTGTTAAGAAAGTTTATCGCGCGCTTCTTCCATTTTATGGTCAGTTTAATCGACCCACTAAAACGGCTATTCGAGCTATTCTGACCAAATTTAGAACCAAATTTACATTATTGGACATCAATCCACCAACACGCTTACATAGAGTGCAAACTGAAGAAAATATCGCAGCTGTATCGGCCAGTGTTAATAATGACCATCAATTAAAAAAAACGTGGAAAATTTGGCGAAAGGGTTTTGGTGTGAAGTTGGTGCAAAAATTAAAGCCGAAAGACCTACCGCAAAGCAGAATTTTTGGTGAATGGGCTTTTGTAAAGTTGGCCGAAGATCCACTTTTTTATCGAAAAATTGTGTTCAGCGACGAAGCTCATTTTTGGATCAATGGGTACGTAAATAAGCAGAATTGTCGATTTTGGAGTAAAGATCAGCCAAAAAAATTGCAAGAGCTACCAATGTATCCAGAAAAGGTCACAGTTTGGTGTGATTTATGGGCTGGAGGTATCATTAGACCGGTCTTCTTCAAAGATGCTGCGAATCGTAACGTAACTGTGAATGGTGAGCGCTACCGTGAAATGATATCCAACTTTTGTTTGCCCAAAATGCAAGAGCTTGACTTGCATGACATGTGGTTTCAGCAAGATGATGCCACATGTCACACAGAACGCGTAACAATGAACTTGTTGAGAAGCTAGTTCGGTGAACATTTTATTTCACGTTCGGGACCTGTCAATTGGCCTCCCAGATCGTGCGATATAACGCTTTTAGATTATTTTTTGTCGGGCTTTGTTAAAGCTTATGTCTATTCAGACAAGCCTGCTTCAATTAACGCATTGGAAGACAACACTAAAGCATTTTTATGTGAGATACCGGCCGAAACATTGGAAAAAGTATACCAAAATTGGACTGAGCGGATGGACCATTTGAAGCGCAGTCGCGGTCAACATTTGCATGAAAGAATCTTCAAGCATTACATTATATGGACTGTACTATCGATTTAATAAAAATTTCATGCATTTTTCTGAATTTTACGTTTGTTTTTTTGAAAAACTTTCCAATAGCTCTTAAAAAATCACAATTTATTAGGTTTATAAATTTGAACAAGATGACAGTGGAGGTGTTAACAAAGTGGGAAATTAGTGAAGAAATTATGCAAATTACACTATAGGGACAGACACATAGGTATAGAGCAGAAATCGATAGGTTAATGAAAAAGAATAATGTCATAGGACTGTTGGCCTTCACTACAAGGATTGAAGCTAGCATACGGACCAAACAATATACAAGTAATATAAATGACGTAGAATTCGTAAAAGAGGAAATTGACAAAAAATTCCCACATCACACGAACAAATATTTAATAAGAAATAAAAATCTTATTTACAAATATCCTATCATAAATAATCATTGTAAACTATTTAAATTCACACCACTTAGAAATAAGCATGTAAAAATTTTCACCGATAAGGAAATTGCCCTTTGCAACAATATTTACACTAGAGTGAATAACTATAAAAATTATTTAGGCAAGAACAAGGAAGTAACATTAATACGGTATAAATCGGGACGATTTAATTTAGAAAGGGGAGAGTTAAGGACTGATTTCAGTCACAAATAATAAATAAAAATAGCAAAGAAAATTCTAAGTACATATAATCATGCAGAGCTGAACAAATCCAAACGTATTTTAAGAAAACCAAAAAAAAAAAACATGTGTTAAGAATAACAAAACATAAACACACGTATTTTAAAAACAACAAAAGATAAACATGTTTTTTCTAAACAACAGCACGGCAAGAAAACATAGGACCTTGCTACGTCTACTACAGCTTCCATGTAAAGGAGCGCAAATTCGGTGTTGAATTTGTTGTGGGAGAGAGACTTCGTCGCCAAGTACTGTCGTTCACTCCGGTGGACGAGCGTGTCGCAATAATCCACATCAAAACGAGATTTTTTAACATATCGCTCATTTGCGCCCACGCCCCGACGGAAGAGAAGGACGATGCGACCAAAGATTCCTTCTATGAGCGCTTGGCACGTTCCTATGCCAGGGTGGGCAAGGAGGAAATTTTTGGTTCCACAGTCGAAAAATTCCGCCTGCACAACGAAACATCCAGTAACGGACAGAGGCTGATCGATTTCACCGAGGCCCGAAACACGGTGGTCTGCAGCACCAGATTCCAGAATAAAAAGATACATCAAGCTACCTGTCTGTCTCCTGATCGAAAAACGCGAAACCAGATGGACCATGTTGTGTTAGATAGAAGACACCGACTCGGATCATTGCCTTGTTGCAGCCAAACTGCGCACACGCCTCTGTGCAGTAAGAAACGGGCATCTACCTACGCAAAGAATGTTCAACATCGCAAAGCTGCAATCACAACAGACAGCGAGAAGATTCGCCGCTCGACTCTCACTCCTGCTTTCAGAGACCACTGCCCAACAAACCGGCATGCACGAGCAATGGAGCAACATTCCTCGTTCCCTACGTACCGCCGCCGAAGAAGAAATCGGATACCGGCGAGCCCGAAAAAACAATTGGTACGACGAGGAATGTCATGCTGCCGCAGAAAGAAAGGATGCCGCCTATAGAGCCACGCTGCCATCGGGCGCAACGCGAGCTATGTGGGATCGCTAAAAAAGGAAGAGAGACGTATTATCCGAAAGAAGAAACGAGAGGTCGAAATACGTGAATGCGAAGAGCTTGAGATGCTGGCCGACAGGAACAACGCCCGAAAACTCTACCAGAAAGTTCGGCGGCTTACAGAAGGTTTTAAGACCGGGGCGTTTTCCTGTAACAACAAAGACGTCGAACTGGTGACTGACATCCAGAGCATACTTAAATTATGACGGGAACACTTCTCGAAACTGTTAAATAGTGATATCTGCGCATGTCACAGAGAATGTGAAGAGTTCGATACCCCAATCGATGTCGACGAAATGATCGTTCCGCCACCCGAACACGACGGGGCGAGAATAGTCATAACGCGGCTAAAGAACAACAAAGCCGCGGTCGCCGACGGACTGCCGGCCGAGCTGTTCAAACATGGCTAGGAGCTGGTAAGGTGCATGCATCAGCTTCTATGCAAAATATGGTTGGATGAAAGCATGTCTGCCGATTGAAATTTAAGTGTGCTCTGCCCAGTCCATAAGAAGGGCGATCCTGCAATCTGTGCCAATTACCGCGGAATTATATATATATATCTATAATTGGCGCGTACACCATTTTTGGTGTTTGGCTCCTCCTCTTATTTGTGGTGTGCGTCTCGTTCCACAAATAGAGCGACCTACAATTTCAATTATTTTTATGAGGAGCTTTTTCATGGCAGAAATACACTCGGAGGTTTGCCACTGCCTACCGAGGGGCGACCGCTATTAGAAAAATATTTCTCTTAATATTGGTGTTTCACCGAGATTTGAACCCACGTTCTCTCTGTGAATTCCGAATGGTAGTTACGCACCAACCCATTCGTCTACGGCGGTCATTCGGCTACCGCGGGACTAGTCTTCTAAATATCGGCTATGAGGTTCTAGGGAGCGTATTGGGTGAAAGGCTGAAGCCCTCCGTCAACCAACTGATTGGATCTTATCAGTGTGGCTTTAGACAGGGAAAGTGTACCATCGACCAAATATTTGCAATACGCCAAATCTTGGAAAAGACCCACGAAAAGAAAAGCGACACACACCATCTTTTCGTCGATTTCAAAGCAGCATTCGACAGTACGAAAAGGAGTTATCTGTATGCCGCGATGTCTGAATTTGGTATACCCACAAAACTAACTCGGCTTTGCAAGATGACGTTGCTTAACACCAGCAGCGCCGTCAGAATTGGAAAGGACCTCTCCGAACCGTTTGATACCAAACGAGGTTTCAGACAGGGTGACTCGCTGTCGTGTGAATTTTTTAACCTAACGTTGGACAGCGTCGTACGAGCCGCAGAACTTAATCGCTCAGACACAATATTTTATAAGAGCGTACAATTGGTGACGTATGCCGATGATATTGACATCATAGGCCTTAACAACCGCGCTGTTAGTTCTGCCTTCTCCAAACTGGATAAAGAGGCAAAGCGAATGGGTCTGGTGGTCAGCGAAGACAAAACAAAGTGCCTCCTGTTATCAAACAAACAGTCGGTGCACTCGCGTATCGGCACCCACGTCACTGTTGACAGTTATAATTTCGAGGTTATAAAGGACTTCGTATATTTAGGAACCAGCATTAACACCGATAACAATGTCAGCCTTGAAATCCAACGTAGACTCTATCTTGCCAACAAGTGCTACTTTGAACTAAGTAGGTAAATGAGTAGTAAAGTCTTCTCTCGACGAACAAAACTAACACTCTACAAGGCTCTCATCATGCCCGTCCTAACGTATGGAGCAGAAGCTTGGGCGATGACAACATCCGATGAAGCGACGCTTGGAGAGTTTGAGAAAAAGATTTTGCTGAATATTTTTGGACCTTTGCACGTTGGCAGCGGCGAATATCGCAGACGATGGAACGATGAGCTGTATGAGCTGTACGACGACATAGACATAGCGCAACGAATAAAGATACAGCGGCTACGTTAGCTGGGTCATGTCGTCCGAATGGATGCAAACGTTCCGGCTTTGAAAGTGTTAGATGCGGTACCAGCTGGTGGTAGCAGATGAAGAGGAAGGTCTCCTCTGCGTTAGAAAGACCAGATGGAGAAGGACTTCACTTCACTTGGTGTGTCCAATTAGCGCCGGTTAGCACGAGAAAGAAACGACTGGCGCGCTTTGTTAAACTCGGCCAAAATCGCGTAAGCGGTTATCGTGCCAATTACGAAGAATAAGACAAAGGAACTAATATACAAGTCGTGTACTTAAAACAGTAAGATGAGGTATAAGTATAAATACGACTGTCAAATATGTTAGCAGTCAGTCCAGTATTAACATAGTGTTAAGAACTACTTAAAAAATAAAATACATAAAAATAATTTTTTATATTTTTCCAAAGACAAGCAAGTCTTTAACTAACTTCGACACCATACCTATGTAAGCAATTATTCAGGCCCACTAATAGTTATTCAAAATTAGTGCAATAAATGCACAAACAAACTTGCTTCATAGGTGAAAGAACAACCCATTTTTTGTCCGAGAATGTCAAATTTGGAATAGCGGAAAGTCCGGATTGTCGCGCTTGAACAATTGATACGCTTCATTTATAGTACGAGACATGTAACGTTTTACCTTCGCATCTTTTTCACAATCTTCATAGAAATTAATTGTCTCATTTTTATACGGACTTTGAGTGGAGCAGTCAAGATCATCATTCAAATAATAGTCAACCGCTACTTCTCGTGCATTTTCATCAATTGAATGCCCCAAATATGGATAAGGTAATTTATAATTCCCTTTGTCATCAACAATTTTCTTTATTTTTCTTAGCATATAATCAGTGACCTGGGGCCGTTTCGATAGAACTAGTGTCTTAGAAATTTGGCAAATAAACGCTGACAACAGTCTAACCTTTTCCAAGTATGACGAACAATTTTCGAAATTTGAACAAAAATTCTCGAACCGTTTCACACAAAGTTGACAGTCTAGAACCTGCAACGTCGAGAAATCATTTTTTTCATTTTCTGCTCGTCATACAATTTTTTTAATTTACATAAAAGCCGTGAATTTTGTATTTCCGCTATTTCCGTGTGTTTTCTTGCCACATACTTTAAACGACACCCAATGTCCACTTCGTTTTTTTCAGAGGTGATTTATGAATGTAGAGTTCAGGATTTAATTTCTCTACGTCTTGTATGTCTGCCTGAGGGACATACGATACGTCAGATGTGTTGCTGCTGAATAACGTCGAGCCAACGTTCTGCGCTAGCACAGATGGTGACAAGTCTTCGGATGGTTGCGGTTGTAGTTTTTCTGCTTTATTTTGTTCAATTTTGTCCTGCAACTTAGAGAAGCATTAATTGCAAATTTTGTCTTCAGGGTCGACAGGTGTATTCGGGAACAATGATTGCAATTCTTGCGCCATACTCAACACTTTCTTGAATTGATTTTTTGTTTTCTCGTAAACATGTTTTCTATGTTTTTGAAAATATGTGTTGGCTGACATCTCAATATCGATTATAGCGTGAATCCGAAATAGAAGCGTTTACGTCAATTGAGAAAAATCCGATGTACTACATTGGCTATTAGATAATTTAGTTTTTTTTTTAATGTTAAAAGATGTCAAAATCATTGAACAACAATACGAAATGTAGAAAATCTGATAGAATCAAATTCTTAATTCTCGAAAAATAAATACACCGCTAATATTTGATGTTTCTTTTCATAACCCACTTAAAAAACCGTTAAAAATTGAACATTTGTTCATAAAAACTTTCTTATCTGCATATTTATGAACTATACATCATACAGGAAATGTTTCACAAATTATGTACACCAGTGGTGCTTGTTAATACAATTTAATGAAAAGAAATATCAACGCTATATAAAATAAAATAGTTCCTGAACTACGAGAAATAACTCACCGAAAAATGTTGTTTAAATTTCAGGAAAACTTTAATGAATTTATCTGAAATAAACAAAACAGCTCTATTAATGTAAAGGAAATTTCAAAAGTAATGATTGTATAATAGTGTACAAAAATAAGCGTTTATTTACTCACTGAAAAATTTTCAATAAATAGCGAGCTGTTGCGGAAAAGTTGTCAGTATAAAGTCGTTACAATGACTTTGAGGATTATTTTTTGTCGACGTAAATACATTGGAAAAAGTATATCAAAACACAGTTTACGATGTCAATCAATACTCGAAGGTTATGCTTGATGTCATCGAGTCTGTAAGGCAGTGGTCGCCAACCCGTCGATCGCGAGCTACCGGTAGCTCGCAAAGGCAATTCTGGTAGCTCGCGCTGCTCACGTTGCAAAAAATCCAATAGTCTGAAAATCATACCAGTATTAGCAAATTTCAGAAATTTTCATAATAAATAGATAAACAGTGGCAACACTGCGGTAAGCGATTTCGCGCCGACAAACACGACGCGAAGTCGCGTCTCCGTTCTAGGATCGGCTGGAACCGATTAGCGTGTTCGAGAATTTTTTGGCTTTATATATACGCAATGCACGTCGACATTGCGCTCAGTTTAATACTGAACGGCATTATCAACGTACTGCGTGCAACGGTTGGGTTAGAGTTCGAAACATTATGGCAAGCAGTAGTAAGAAGGCGAAGACATACCATTTCCATTCGGAATGGGAAGAACAATACTTCTTCACAGAAGTTAAAGGCAAAAGTGTTTGTTTGTTATGTAATACATCTGTGTCAGTTCCTAAAAAAGGAAATATTGAGAGGCATCATAAAACTGTACATTCGAATTTGAGAAGGCATTCCCGTTAAATTCTGCCACCAGAAAAGAAAAACTGAAACATTTAAAAATCCAGTTAATTGGACAACAGTCAATATTTTTGAAAATAATCGACAAAAATAAGGCTGCAACTGAAGCATCTTATCGTGTTTCCCAGATAATTGCACAAAAGAAAAAACCTTATGAAGACGGGGGAAACCATAAAACAAGCATTTTTGGAAGCTGCAGATTCTTTATTCGGCAACTTTAGAAATAAAGACGAAATAGTGTCTGCTATAAAATCTATGCAACTTTCTGCTAATACAGTGATGAGGCGAGTAGAAGTAATGAGCAATGATATTTTTTTACAGTTAAGAAGTGACTTAGATAACTGTATTTATTTTTCACTGCAACTGGATGAATCAACAGATGTAGTTGACACCTCACAGATGGCCATATTTGTCAGGATGGCTTTTAGTGATTTTACAATTAAAGAAGATCTTTTCAAGTTTATTCCACTCAAAGGACATACTACTGGGCTAGAGCTGTTTTCTCATTTAAAAAATCTCATCTCTTCTGAGAAAATTCCAATATCAAAAATGGTAGGCCTGACAACTGACGGTGCTCCAGCTATGGTGGGTTGTGATAAGGGGCTCGTGGCGCTATGTCATAAGGATGAAAGTTTTCCACAATTTCTTAGTTACCACAGTATTATACATCAGCAAGCATTATGTGGAAATTTTCTAAACTTGAACAACGTTATGAAACTGGTGGTGAAAATTGTGAACAAGATTAAAGCTCAAGCGTTACAAAGAAGATTATTTAAAACCTTGGCTGATGAAATTGACTGTCAATACGGAGAGCTACTTCCTCACTCTGAAGTGCGATGGTTAAGCAGAGGACGAGTGCTTAAACGTTTCAATGATGTCCTGCCTGCTATACTCCAATTTTTCAAAGAACGCGATGAACCGATTCCTGAACTGGAAAATTCGACTTGGCTCAGAGATTTTGGTTTTCTTGTGGACATTACAGAGAAATTAAATGAGCTTAACTTGCAGCTTCAAGGCAGGGATAAAGAATTAGCGGAAATGATTTCTGATATAAATGCATTTATTAAAAAACTTGAATTTTGGGAACAAACCCTAAAAAACCGCGATACTAAGCATTTTCCTATTCTTTCCGAAAAGATATCCAAAAATCTATTAGAGCCCTATGACAGTAAATATCATATGGAAATAGTTTCTAACTTGAAGGAAAACTTCAAAAATCGTTTCAAGGATTTCAGCAAATAGCTTTAGTGACGCAATTTGTTGTTTCACCCTTCATGGATATTGATATACAACAGTTTGCAACTTGTGTTATGAACAACTTTGGCGAAGACATTGCTGTGACAGAAATGGAACTGATTGCTTTTCAAAGTGACTTGACTTTAAAATCTTTAGGTTCAAATACAAAATGTATATGGACTTTAGTAAGTAAAGATAAGTATTCAGTTTTATGTCGTGTTGCGTTGAAAGTGAAAGCGTTATTCAGTTCAACTTATTTGTGTGAATCTTCTTTTTCCAATATGAAATTTATTAAAAATAAATACCGCAATCGGCTTACAGATATACATTTGGATAACTATATTGGAATGACTGTATCAAATTATACTGCAAATATATTATAATATTAAAAAAATTATCGATGAGTCAGAATGTCAACCTTCTCATTAAATATGCTCTTTTTATCTGCCCATATTTTATTTATATAATAATGTACTATTACTGTTTTGTTGTTTTTTTAAGTCGCTTGTGGTTTACCATTATGACTGCAAAAAATCTTGTTACGATTGATAGGTGTGAACATGGATGTAGTTATGCATAAGTATAAGCACTATAAGTCATAAGTTTATTATATATAGAACGTATATTAGTAAAATAAATACATGTCTTGTCTGTCGAATATAACTGTGTATTATTTAATTTATGTTGGCTTGTGCAAGTAGCTCGCTGTTTATTTCAAAATCTTGAAAGTAGCTCAACACATTGAAAAGGTTGGCGACCACGGCTGTAAGGCAATAAGACTATAAAAACAGACTCCAAGGGGACACTATGTTGTCACACCTGTCGCTTTCGGAGGTTTTAGCAACTGGGCATTCAGCTCAATTGAAGTTCGAGGTGTCCTCTTGATTTGGAAAAAGTTAAAAAAAAATACACTTTTTGAAATATTGAATTTCGAAAAAATTTCGAACTTTTTGGTTTTTGCAAAATAAAAAATTTTCAACTACTTTTTTGCTATTGTTTGTACATGAAGTCGCTCGTGCAAGTAATACTCATTTTGAACCCAGAATCATTATAATCGGTTCATTTTTGACTAAGTTATGAGCAATTAAAAAATTTTTTCCTATATAATTAAGAAAATCGATTTTAAGCCGAAAAACACAATTGCCGGTTTTTCAAGTATCTTAAAATTTATTCACAATTTCGCACACGTCTGTTATTTTAACAATTTGTTTACATTTTCGTGATTTTTGTTCATCTATTTTAATTAACATTAATTTTACAAAATTCATGGAGACGAAAACTCAGCGACTACTTCACACGGCGACTCTAGTATTAATTAACATATAATATTAATCATTTCAGATATCCTGCTTAAATAACGTGTGCGGTATGCTCCCGTTCCTTTCTGTTGAGGTACCTGACCAATTTTATCGTCTATTCACGTCGCTTTGTTTGCATGCCGGTATACTTCATCTGGCCATTACAATCGCTTTTCAACACATTTTTCTAGCCGACCTGGAACGTTTAATCGGGCCAATTCGAACCGCTATTGTATACATTGGTTCCGGTTTGGCAGGCAACTTGACCAGCGCTGTATTAGTGCCATACAAGCCAGAGGTAAACTTAATAGCACTGTCATATTATTAAAACCAGCCTATGGCTTACTTATTTTAATTTCGTTCTACATAGGTTGGACCATTCGCATCATTGTCTGGGGTGGTTGCCTCACTGGTTGTTCTGCTTATACTAACTCACTGGAAACAAATGCGCAAACCTCATATAGCTCTATTCAAATTGATATGCACAGCAGCACTCCTTTTCGGAATTGGTACACTTCCGTGGCAATTGAACTTTGCAGGCCTGTTGGCAGGTACATTTTGCGGGATCTTCTTAACTATCGCATTGGTGCCGTTTGTCACCATCACCAAATACGGACGAAAAGCAAAGGTTTCCATATTATTGCTCGTATATGTATTTACTTAAGTATAGTTTATGCTTCGAATATCGCTTAATGGAAAGGAATAATTATTCTGGCAGTGCTGCTTAATGGGGCCTGCTTACAGGTATATGCACAAGTGTACAACATAAAAGGTGCTTTCCAAAGTAGAAAAGAACTTTTACCAAAAACTAGTAGCATGTCGAATGAGTACGTATTGTAGAATCCCGGCGGAGATAACTAGGGGGAAGTCGGCACAAGCCTGTTGGATTTCCGAAAATATACATGTCGCACGGTGATATAACGACAAAGTTGACAAGTTAACTTGTACATTTAAATTTTAACGAAATTTTTTTATGACATTTGGCATAACGTCCATTAAATCTCAGCATTCCCGAAATATTGTCCAATCAATTGTGCATCATAGTGGTTTTCGCGTAGTTAAAGGACCACTCTTGAAAAAAATTCGATAAATCAGTAACACTAATAAATTGTCTCAGCATATCTTTCATTATTTTGGTCGTATATTTCCTTAATTTTCTGTCAATGTCGGACTAATTGAAACTCCCCATGATTACAATGACTGCTTTGTTTGCATACAACAAACATCAAAAGTTAAAAAAAGATAATTATATAAGATCTATGGCAGCCGCCATAGCCGAATGGCTTGGTGCGTGACTACCAATCGGAATTCAGAAAGAACGTAGGATCGAATCTCGGTGAAACACCAAAAAGAAGAACACGTTTTTTCTAATAGCGGTCACCCCTCGGCAGGCTATGACAAACCTCCGAGTGTATTTCTGCCATGAAAACGCTCCTCATATAAAATATCTGCCGTTCGGAGTCGGTTTGAAACTGTAGGTCTCCCCATTTGTGGAACAACATCAAGACGCACGCCACAAATAGGAGGAGGAGCTCGGCCAAACACCCAAAAAGGGTGTACGCGCCAATTATATGTATATATGTATATATGTATATATATATGGGGCATTCTTTCTGAACGTGAGACCCCCTGCC
This sequence comes from Anastrepha obliqua, assembly GCF_027943255.1. Classification (NCBI taxonomy): domain Eukaryota; kingdom Metazoa; phylum Arthropoda; class Insecta; order Diptera; family Tephritidae; genus Anastrepha; species Anastrepha obliqua. Next base: position 489,940 of record NC_072897.1, read on the forward strand.
CCCAGAATAGATTTTGACGAAAAGAGGTCTATGAGGGCTTAAAATGTAGGTAATTATGTTTACTTTCGAAAGCAAAGTGGCACTTCTTGAAATTCAAAATGGCGGATCCAATATGGCGGATTCAATATGGCGCAATTTTGCAGTTCGTGCATCAGATTTATGCTATTTCGTGTTTTCTTTATTTATTTTTAAGTAAAATTGTTACATTGGATTTAATTTTACATATTTCCAAGTTAATTATGTATTTTTATTGGTCACTGATTATTCATCACATTTTTTATCATCAGTTCATAGCATAAATCTGATGCACGAACTGCAAAATTGCGCCATATTGAATCCGCTATATTGGATCCGCCATTTTGAATTTCAAGAAGTGCCACTTTGCTTTCGAAAGTAAACATAATTACCTACATTTTAAGCCCTCATAGACCTCTTTTCGTCAAAATCTATTCTGGGGGCAGGGGGTCTCACGTTCAGAAAGAATGCCCCATATATATGTACTAGCGGACCCTCACCCACTTCGCTGGGTGAAAGAAAAATATAAATGAAAAGTGTTCTTTGTTTTTTTCTTGTTTCATCATTTAATTCATGCTCGGCCATTATTTTGTGACTTATTCTAATAACAATGTTTTATTTATTTTAGTGACTTACTCTAATGATTGTAAACTAACAACTTATTCTAAAGCCTTCTGGTACACAAAATTTTTGGTTTTATTTTCACGCGGTGTATAAATATAAAGTAACGATGGTTTCAATACTCGAGAAAATCCTACATACAGTTGCCCATGTCCAAAGCATGGATAAGTTAGGTCAATTCCACATAATTGAAGTGTTTGACCTTGAGACTTATTGATTGTAATGGCAAAAGCAAGGCGAATGGGAAATTGAAGTCGCTTAAAATCAAACGGCAAATCTGTTGAAATCATTGGAATGCTTGGAATCAAAACATCTTTACCTTTAAATTTGCCTTTCAAAATTGTTGCTTCAATTATATTGTTCATTGTTCCCTGCTAATCTTGTCCCATTGCATAGTTTCGACTGATTGATATTTCGCAACATAATGATCACTGCGCCGACTTTCAATTGCAAACGATGTGGTGGCAAGCCAGGCAAATTAAGTCAATTCAAAAATTCAATTGGATAATTCACTACATCGTCGGGATTAGTGATTGAATCAATTGATTTATAGGTGACAACTTCACCTGGAATTTGAGTCAAAATACTGGCATTGATTTCATTGACATCGACATTTTTGGCAGCTATATAGCTCTCTCGCTTAGCCAATCTTGATTTCGATAGTTTTGTGCAATATTTGGGAATACAGTTTGCACTAATTGTACTCTTGATTCTGTTACGGTACAAAAATTAGTTGGAAGTGTGATCATGCCTGTATTCTTATCAATTGGCTTTCGTGCATTTCCAATTTGCAACAAATGTTCGGAAAATTCAGCAGCTGTTGGATCATTCTGTAACTGCACACGAACATTAGTAGTTAATGTGAGTTTTTGCACCACCAAATATGTTTGTGTTATTTCGAAAATCTTTCAGTTTTCTATTTAAAATATCCAGTGATTGTTTATGAGCCATCGTACATTCATCCCATACAATAATTTTACATGTTTGTAAAACCTTTCCCATTCCAGAATTTTTAGAAATGTTGCAAGTTGGTTCTTCATTTACTTGCATATTTAATGGTAACTTTAATGCAGAATGTGCAGTGCGACTGCCGTCCAATGAAGTTGCCGCTATTCCAGATGATGCCAAAGCCAATGCAATATTATTCTGTGATCGAATGGTGGCCAAAATTAACGACAACAAAAACGTTTTTCCAGTCCCACCTGGTGCATCAAAAAGAATATTCCTCCTCTTTCATTTGCAACATTGTCTATAATTGTGTCATATGCCTGCCTTTATTCTGTGTTTAATTTTGGTAGGTTTGTTGTTACAAATGTGTTCAGATCATTTCGATCATATTCTTTTTCACGTCTTAACTCTGCATTGTATGAATCATGCATCGGACGATTTGGTGCGATCAACCTAACTCACTCAGAGTTTTATTTGCAATCATCAGGCAAAAGTCTTCGATTTTATTTAATGCGGCCCGGTACGTGCTTCGCTACGTATAAACTGAAATATTAAAACAAACTCATTTATAAAAAAAATATATATATTTAATTATTTGCTAGCTATTTTAAAACTTAATCCAAAACATTTGGATAAACAATATTTTTTGTTTTTCCATTTTGAGCATAAATAAACAAACGGCTGGGGGTACCGACTCTGGAACAGGCAACATAAAGTTGGCCATGTGAAAAACATGATTCCTCCAAATTCACACCACAAACGTTAAGTGTTTGCCCTTGAGCTTTGTTGATGGATATCGCAAATGATAAACGCACAGGATATTGTAAACGTTTGAATTCAAATGGCATATCAGTTGGAATCATAGGGATACGCGGTATTAAACAAACTTCTCCTTTTGATTTACCAGTTAAGATCGTAGCTTCAATCAAATTTGACAATAAATTTTTCACTGCCAATCTGGTGCCCTTACACAGTTTTGGTGGATTAATATTTCGCAATAATATAATCAAAGAACCCACTTTCAGATTCAAGCAATGCGGTGGCATACCAGCCGGTTCTAATGAATTTAAAAATTCAGTTGGATAATTCATTGTCTCATCTTGATTCATAGCACTGTCAATTGATTTATATGTGTGACTACACCTGGGAGTTTTGCTTGAATTTGAAAATAAATGGCATTGATATGAATGTTCTTCGGTGCTGAAATGGGCGCGTTCTCTCAACCAATCATGATTTCTGTAATTCTGAAGAATATTTGGAAAAACACATTCAATCAATTCATCTATCGATTTCGTAATTGTACAAAAATTGTTCGGTACAGTAATCAATCCGTTGGTTCTGTCGATTTGTATTTTGCCATCACCAATTTGTAACAATTGTTTTGAAAACTCATGGGCAGCTGGATCATTTTGTAGGTGAATACGCATATTAATGTTCAGTGTCAATTTTTGTACATATCTCCAAAAACTGATGACTTCAAACAGGCATTTATTTCATCAGCAGGAGTTGACCGAGGAATGACAGGCAATGTTTGTCGAAAATCCCCTGACAGTAATATCAAAGCACCACCAAAAAGCTGTTGGTTACCACGTAAATCTTGCATTGTTTGATTAAATGCTTCTAGTAATTTTTTATTCGCCATTGTACACTCATCCCATAAAATAATTGACGTTAATCGCAGAACTTTTGCCATAGCAGAATTTCTTGAAATATTGCAACTTGGAGTTTCAATCATCTGTACATTCAATGGCAATTTTAATGCAGAGTGTGCTGTGCGACCACCTTCTAATAATGTAGCAGCAATTCCCGAAGATGCAAGTGCCAACGCAATTTTCTGTTCCGATCGAATAGTGGCTAAAATCAGTGATATAACGAACGTTTTGCCTGTACCACCAGGTGCATCCAAGAAATATAACCCACCTGCATTATTGGAAATGGCTTGCATGATTGTGTCATATACATGTTTTTGCTGAATATTCATTTTGGTTATATTCGATTGTACAAATAAACGTAAATCATTAGAATTGAATTCCTGCTCACGTTGCAATTCACGATCAAACAGATCATGGACGTCACGATTTGGTGCGGTCATACCCAATTGTACTAATGTTTTATTTGCAATCCGTAGACACATATCTTCAATTATTATCAAAGCTTCGTTGTACATTTCCAAAGTTATCAACATATCAGGATTTCTTGCATGATAACGCATACGAATTAAAATATCTTCAGCAATATTATGTTTATATTTGCTCCATAATTCAAGTGGATTTGATGGCACACATGTTGATAATATAACGGCAAACATGACGTATGACGCATACGAATTAAAATATCTTCTGGAATATTATGTTTATATTTGTTCCATAATTCAAGTGGATTTGATGGCATACATGTTGATAATATAACGGCAAACAGCATTCGTATTTGTTGAGGATGAGCCGAAATAGATGCATCATGAAGTGTTGAATCCAAATGTGCATCATCCTCCAACAAATGCAAAAGTTGACATGCTTCACGGTATGTTTCACACAAATGACCGTTGACTGTTCTCAATTCTTGAAATGATTTGGGCCCATTCACGTTAACTAATAACAATCTCAAATAAAAACACTCAACATTGTTTGGATGTACCGTATATATTCTGCCAATTGCATCTGTTTGGAAAATGCCAGGATGTCCATGAACTGCTGTTCCTTGTTTACGTCTTTGAAATTTTTCGAAGTCACATTCCATGTGTAATACTGAGGCACTTCAGAATATAACAAAGTTATCGCAAATGTATCAGTTTCGCATAATTTGAAAAAAGCTGTTAACGTAGTTACTGGTGGTTGCGCTGCTCTTTCCAATAAATTTGCTACATTAAAATAAACGCGTTGGCCGTTCTCAAGATGTACAACCAAGTAAACAACCGCAGGATGTGTTTCGTGCATTGGAAATGACATAATCCTCCAGACAACTTCGTTGCTACTAATATAGCGACCCATTTGATACTGAGTAATTTCATCATTTCTATTATCACCAGCAACACCGAAAATAGCCATATCGCTCCCTTTATTTACATACATACTTGCAAATATATTTAATGGATTTGACAGAATTACAATATTCTACGTTTATATGAGCGTTGAATATTTTCGATAATAATGGACAATACGGAACCACCCAACGATTATCACTTCAACTTCCTGGTTACGCATTCTAATGGTTGCCGTTTTGCCATTATCATTAGGTGATCTACGTCGATACAACGGATATCCGTCATTGCCCGTTATTGTATCTGAAGTAAATTGCCTTGGGTAGATATCGTTTCGAACACTTTTCATCAATCATACATGGTGAATTCACATTTAGTTCACCGCACGGTCCATGTATCATGTTTTTAACGACAACTTGAAATAACTCAGGATCAGCAGTGTGGTTAGGAATTTTAGCTGATATAAGGTTATCGATTTGATCCGGAGTTATTTTATGTACCAGCCAAATTAGTATATGTGCGTGCGGCAATCCCCTTTTCTGCCATTCGATGGAGTACATATGGCAACGCACCTCCCCAAATACATATAATTTCACAATTAAATGCATAAGTGCTTTACATTTTTGCCGAAAAACACGAGCAGTAATGTCATGACGATCTGTTGTCGACTGTCCTGCAAATAAATTGTTTTTGATGTCATCACACTGCGGATTACATGTAAATGTAATGAACAGATCCGGTCGACCGTATTTTCGTACATAACACATTGCGTCTTGTTCATATTCGTTCATATTCCGTGGGCTACCAATATACGAAGATGGCAATATAGTTAAACGTCCGATGTCATTAATATTAGCATCATTCGCTATCGCATCTTGCAAATGAATATATTGTTCAGATCTTAATTTTGCTTGGTTGAAACGAATAAAATTAAGACGTTCTGTTTCTATTTTGGCATACATATCAACGATGTACTGATGATATAGTTTACGACATCTCAAGATATAATTTTGTTCTTGTGGACTAACCATCAATCGATAAGAATAAAAATTCATGGCACTAACTTTTTTATGTAGACCTGAAAATAAGTGGAAAATGTGACTTAAGAAATTTCTACAAATGATGAAATGTCAACGCACTGAAAATATTATTTACCTGTTCGTGGACCATTTTATCTGGTTGTGGTACATAAGAACGCAATCTCTTAACCTGAAGGCGAGTTCCCAATTGGTCTATTTCTGGAGTCTTTAGTTACCCAGCGAAAAGAAAAGTCCTCTTTTCATTAGCATTTATCAACAACTTACAATGGATACTCATGTGGTTCAAACACATCCTAGGGTTATCCAGGTCCACGTTTTGATCTATATCTCGAGACCCTAGTTAGGGAGGGGCATTAAAAATACTCTATACTATAGCAATCATCAACAGCTCCCATTTGCTACCCATATTGTACAAACACATCCTTAAGTTATCGGGGTCCATGTTTTGGCCGATATCTCGAGACCCTTGTCACGGAACGGTCTGAAAAATACTCTATACTATAGAAATCAGCAGCAGCTTCCATTTGCTACCAATATTGTACCAACACATCCTAGGGTTACCCGGGTCGATGTTTTGGCCTATATCTCGAGACCCTAGTCACGGAACGGTATGAAAAATACTCTATCCTATAGAAATCATCAACAGCTTTCATTTGTTGCCCATATTGTACAAACACATCCTAGGGTTACCCGGGTCCACGTTTTGGCCTATTTCTCGAGACCCTGATATCCGATTCTTAAAATTTTAAAACACAAACCTTCTCCACAAGTGTTTCTTCATTGTGGCAAAGTTTGGTTAAAATCCGTTGAGCCATTCTCCGTAAAGTTCATCACAACGCGAAAAACGGCTGAATTTTTATATAAGATATATATAACACCAAGCTAGCTTACAATATTATTGTAAATTCTTTTGATTAAGAAATAAATATTTCTTAAAGCCTCAATTGATTAAAAAAAAGGATTTCGTAAAAAATTACGTATTCGTATAGTAAAATCTTGGAATTTAAAATATACAACCTTAATAATGTCTGCGGACGTCAATGGTGTAGAAGACATAAAAAAGAACCACGTTTTTCACTTTGTTTTACATTGGACGGTGTTGGATGAAGCTACGCAAATGCAGAAATCCTGTTGCTGTATGAATATTTGAATAATACCGTAAACATTTGGGACGACATACCTTAGACGTCTAACGGGCCTTGGCTGACCTTTAGCAAAATAAACGCACATACAGAACTTAATCAAACCACGTGTTTAAACAAAATCAATTATATAAGTGTTTGCTCAGTACCTATTTTCTTTAATTTCTACAAATGTTATGGTTAGCATTGGAATTCCACGCATATCATACAGGGCGATATGAAGTGTTACCAACTTTACACTGCTTGTATCTATAAAACAGCTCATGACATCAACGTCAAATTTGTTCTAATGGCAGTTCAATATATTGTTTATAAGTCATCAAAAGCATTTGCGTCTCAGTTTTGTTGAATTTTTTTCTCTGTGATGGAATTCAAACGAAATATTGTGATTGCGTTAAATTTGGCTGGAAAATCACAACCAACCATTGTTCGTGAGCTCAGTCACCTCAAAGTGAATAAAATGTTTGTGTATCGCACTATAAAACGTTACAATGATACTGGTAGCATTGCAAAACGCTATGGAGGTGGACCAAAAAAACCGCAACAACGCCAGAAATGGTTCGGAAAGTGAAGGTTCGACTTGCACGAAATCCACGTCGAAGTGGAAGAAAAATGGCCAAATAAATGAAAATATCGCAAGACAAGGCTTACAAGTTCGAAACAGCACACTATCTTTCACCCCAGCAAAAAAAACTTCGGTGCGAAAGAGCAAAGGAGTTGTTGCGCTTGCACGAACGTGGCGAATTTCCTAATATTGTATTTTCTGTGTTTACTTGACCGAACGCTCATACGAGAATTTGAGCCTACGTATGGCCACTCGAAGCAATTTCCCATCGCAAGTAATAGTTTGGGCCGCAGTGACCGTTCATGGACGCTCTCCAATCGTTTTTATCGAGCCTGGTGTCAAAGTGAATGCGACTTATTATCTGGAAAATGGTTTAGAAGTTGCTTTAGAGTGGACGTTCCAACAGGACTCGGCACCGTCTCATAAAGCTCGTGTGAACCAAGAATGGTTAAAAAATCATGTTCGACACTTCATTTCGTCCACACAATTGGTTTCGAATTCGCCAGACGCAAATCCGATGGACTATTCCATCTGGTCCATTTTGGAGAGCAAGGCGAGGACTAAAAAATATGCCAGTATGGATGCGCTGAAGAAAGCGATTATACGAGAATGGGCCGAAATACCTCAAGATAACATTCGTGCAGCATACAACTCATTTTTTGACCGTTTGAAGGCTATAGTCAAGGTAAAAGGTGGTCATATCGAGCTAAAGTGAATATGTGTTAAAATTGTAATCATTTTTGAACAATTTTGTCTTTGAAATGAATAAAAACTAATTTCACACAATGAAGCTATGGTGTTTTCATTAGGTAACACTTCATATCGTTCACCCTGTATATGTACGAACATGTAAGTCGGCATACATAGAGAGTCCGGCACTCAGAGTATGTAACCAATTAAAAAGGCCATAAATTTAGTTTGGGAAATTACTTGTATTTAATTCAAATTCAAAAATGTGTGAAAATAATACAAAATTAAGGATCAACTTACTTTTGCTCGATATAACCACATTTTGCCTGGACTATGGCCTTGAGACGGTCCTAAAACGAATCACAAGCTACCCAAATGTGACTTACAGGTATTTTGGCCCACTCGCGGACAATGGCTTTTTTCAGCGCCTCGAGACTGGTGAATTTTTTAGTTCGGACCCTGCTCTCCAAAATGATCTAAAGAGAATAATACGTCGGATTCGCGTCTGGTGAACTTCAGAGCCATTGTGTGGACGTTATGAAGTTCGGAACGTTGTTTGTTAGCCATTATTGGCTTACTTGAGCTTTGTGAGACGGTGCCAGGTTCTGCTGAAACGGTCATGGTCTGTCACCGAAATGTTTGTCAGCACGCGGCTTCAAAGCAAGCTCCAGAATACTTTTCCGAAAATATTTCGCATTTACCTTGACGCCGGGCTCGATGAAAAAGATTGGAGAGTGCCAATCTGCGTTTACATTGGCCCAAACCAATACCTGTGGCTGGTGCTGCTTTCTGGTGTCTAATCGATGACTCAAATTCTCGTATGAACGGTCGGTCAAATAAACCCTATCGTTTTAGGAGTTTACAAATTGCTCAATTTGAAAAATTTCTCGTGAGAAAACACAATGTTCCGAAATTTACCGCTTTCGGACAAGCGAAACAACTGGTTCACTCTTTCAAGTCTGACTTGTAGCTGCTTTGTGCGTTTGTGAGAGCATGCGCATTTGGATCTTGTAAAGCTTGACTTTGATATCAATTTTCAGCATCATCTTTCTCCATTTGATTGGTACTTCGCCGGGGATTTCGCTCAGGGCGCTTCTTCACTTTTTGAACCATTTCACACGACGGTGCAGTCTTTTGATGACCACCTTCATTACGTTTCGCGGTACTACTAGTATCATTGTAAGGAGTAATGGTGCGATAAACAAAAATTTTATTTACTTTAAGGTACTCGAGCTCACAAACAATCGTTGGTTGTGATTTTCCTGCCAAATATAATCCAATCACACTTTTACGTTAGAAATCCATGACTGATTTTCTTTTTTCGCATTTATTCTCGGCAAAATGCTTCTGCGCGCTTGTAAACAATACTCTAAACTGTTTTTTAGCCAACAAACAGACAGCTGTTGCCTATGCATCAGCGTGCGAGCGGTCTGAAGTTGGTTACAGCTCGAGTGTCGGAACCTGTATATATGCACGGGCACTCACTCACCACAGCAAAAATTTCACCATTTGCCAAATTCGGAACAATTCTATATGGCGAAGTTAGCTATATATAGGTACGTACATGCTCGTATGTACATATATGTATGTGATCTACATAAATTCGTATATTTTAATAAATAATATAATAACATAATTAAAAGTAACGTTCATATTTTTATTTTATAAAAAAAAAAAATCATCAAAAAAATAAAATTTAAATAAAAAGGGAATGAAAATTTAAATAAAAAGAAATACCGATAAGCCGGTAAGTACTAAATTAATGAAGCAATTAAATATTGTAGCCACCAGCGCGCTGCAGGTATCAAAAGGAGCTCACACATCAATCTTACGTATCGAACTCACACATCAACGGACCTCTATAGGTATTTATATGCTGTATTTGCACCGCAGCATGTTTGAGTGGAAAGGGGCCAACAATATTGTTGTAAATTCTTTTGATTAACAAATAAATATTTTATAATTTATATATACAATGGGTACTTATTGCTTGTAGAACGTATGACTATAATATTGATATGTTGTCTGCCGGAATAATTTAAAATAAGTATATGATAGCGCATTTTCTGCATTTTTAATTCAAAGGACTCTGGTTCAAGTGCATTATTACAAAATGCAAACAGTAACTAAAACTTCAGTACGCACAAAATATTGTTTTTCAAACTTAAAAGTGAAGTTATGAAAATTCATTCAAAATCATTTCCACCAAATGTTTAACGGCCAATACAAAAAAATTACCCTAAATTCAAAATAAGCCGTCTTAACGAGACTGGCATTATTTATCCAAAGCCATAAAATTTTTACACCAGGTCAGTAAAAAATGTATTCTATTCACGTAATTTGCAAGAGACAGCCACAGTAAAATACTTACTTTTAAAAAGTACTACTTATTTTGGGAATCATCTTTACTGTTTAAAATTTAAAAAAATAAAAAATAAATAATTGGCGCGTATACTTCTGTTAGGTGCTTGGCCGAGCTCCTCCTCCTATTTGTGTTGTGCGTCTTGATGTTGTTCCACAAATGGAGGGACCTACAGTTTCAAGCCGAATCCGAACGGCAGATATTTTTATGAGGAGCTTTTTCATGGCAGAAATACACTCGGAGGTTTGTCATTGCCTGCCGAGGGGCGACCGCTATTAGAAAAATGTTTTTATTAATTTTGCTTTCACCGAGATTCGAACCAACGATCTCTCTGTGAATTCTGAATGGTAATCACGCACCAACCCATTCGGCTACGGCGGCCGCCTTTGTTTAAAATTAACCTTTGTTTTTTGTGTTGTTCTCACTTCAAAGAGCCATTATCAGGCTCATTCTCATTTAATAAACCATCAACTACGGCCGCAGTAGTCAGATGTATTTTTGCGTGACTATTATTCGGTATGTTCCGGAAACCTAGAGTTAGATAAATTCTAAACACGATTGACCCATGGCAGGCAATTCAAGCCTGCAGTTCGGAGAAGGAACAAAGTGGTGGTTTCGTCATTAGTAGAACAGCGCCAAATACTTGTATGTATACGAGTATATAATGGCAATAACGCTTAATCGCAGATACTCACTGTTCAAGTATAAAACAGAATTTCGTAATTGAAAATTAACAATTTTTCGAAAAAAACATATACGCCATTTATTTAGGGTCTACGCCATTTATTCACATAAAAAAATTGTATTTGAATTCAACATTTCTACTGAGAAATAAAAATAAGCAAAACCATAGAATTCATGTCCACACGAATGATAGTACTGCATTGAAATATATTGGAATAGATTCTACCAAATTTTAAAATATGACTGGTGAAATATTGTACCACACCGTTTTCAGAGCTTACTTCAGTTCGTTTGTATTCCGAAAAACTTTATTTTCAGGATTCTGGTCAATTCCTCCCAAAGATGCTTGATTATATTGAAATCGATTGAGCGGATGCTTGGAGTATTCAAAGCAGTTGTAGATGAACCCTATATTGGCAACCGTTCGTCATTAGCTTTAAGGTTGTTCAAATATTGAAATTTATCCATATTGTCTTCTACAAAATGATTATTTTGATACCTTCTCTTGAAAGGCACCCCCACACCATCACAGAACCACCCCATGCTTCCCAACACCCTTTTTATTCTTCGATTCAAATTCAGTATTGGGCTTTCCGCAGACATATCACCTTCCATCCGACCCATTTAAATTACATGATATTTGCTTTCAGCTGTATATAATATTTTAAACCATATAAGTACAAAAACTAGTGATTTAGTTATATTTTGCCGTTTTCCATACGAACGCTCTTATTTTTAGGTTAGGTTAGGTTAGATTAAGTTTGGCAGTCGCTTGGTACATAGAGAGAGCGATGCCACTTAGACCTCGAAATGGCTCCGTTGGGAGCAGCATGGATTGAGCTACATTTTTCCTGCCCGATTAAACCATCCTGAGCCTTGGACAAAACGTAAAAGGTTGTTGATACCTAAAGTGTATAGAATATCTATAGTCATTAAGAAGTAGGATCTTAAATATAGGTTCCTGTTTCTGGCTAGAGCCTGGCATGTTGAATTGTTTCCAACTCCTCCACCACTCCTACAATTACGACAGAAATCACGCATGTAAACGCCTAATCTCCTTGCGTGATTTTCTGTGACACAATGTCCTCTGACGGCCTCTACTAAGGTCCTAATTTGAAGTCTACTCAATTTTATAATATTCTTGGACAGACGGCTAAATCTTTGTCATGTTTGCCTAGCAATTTCACAGGTATTGGCACTAATTCATCTTTGATTCACAGAACTGATTAGTTCGTCAATAACAAGAAGCTTACAAGTCGCGAGAGGTACCTCCATAAAATTATTTATGTTTGGCATACAGGTACCTTCTCTTGCAAAATGGGTAGCCCTACAGTTCCCTGGTATATCTCTGTGGCCTGGAACCCAGCATAAGATAATCACAACCACTGGGTATATCCATATAGACTTCTAATATTGTTGAATTTGTTGAATGTCCATGTGTGACAGTCTTCAGATCAGGCCGCTGAGTATTTGCAGAAGAGGTCTTGGGGTGGCAGAGTAATAAAGTACTTCTTCCGCGCAGTTCGCGACACATTCCGATATTTCGATCTGTATCAACACAACAACAAAGGGTTTGTTTTTAACTTTATTTAAAATCATGCGCTCTTTGATCATTACATTTCTTACTTTTTGTATGTTCTAAATATGGTTGTATTGTATGAGTTTTGTTCATAAAATTGCTGAACCCTCTGAAAGTCTTTACCTCTTCCTGCAATTTAAAAATCAGCCAGCGTTCCCTTCTGTTTTCCTTATGTAAAACATTTCAAAACTTGCAGCACATTAAAAGCGTAACACCTTTTATCAAATTTTACGTCATCCATCTCATCCTATTTTAGTACGATTATTCGTTTTGCTATAGTTTTCCGAATTTATTTATTTTTTTATTTCCTATTCTAAAAATGTTCAATGTAAATATAAATTTTTTATATGAAATGAAATGGAGTGCACTATAAGTATATGAGAATCATGGTTTTTTCCAAATAAAATTAATGCATTTTTCCGCAAATCGTTTTTAAGTTGAACGTTAACTATCGTAATCCTTACCAACAACCACCAACTTACAATATTATATCGAAATTGAAATTGAAATTTGAAAGGTCGAGCCAAGAAGCACCGAGATATTTGGTAACTCCGAAAACACTCAGGTTAAAAAGCGCATTGTATTTAAAGCTCTGGAAAGTGAAAAGTAGATACTCAAGGAGGAAAGGAGAAGAGTAGCAAAAGGAAAAAAGGTAGGATAGAAAAGAGGAATAGAGGAAAAGAGGACAAATCTGAAAATATCCTCCCAATTTTACTTGTTCCCATGACATCGGAACCTAAAATGCGTAGCCTTGCTCCTTCAAATGTGGGACACTCACAGATAAAATGCTCAGTTCCTAAGCAAAACAGGGATATCGGGCCTTCAATGATTCTAATGGTGTTCACATGTTAACTCCATGGATTGTGTCCCGTAATAATGCCGACCATCAACCGAACGTCTTTTCTTCTAAGTTTTAGAAAAAAGTCCGACAGTTTTCTGTTCAGGCTTGTCACAAAATACTTTGCAGTTCTACAGTGTTCCAGACCGGACCATCGCTCTTTATGTAAATTGCATACATAATCGCTGATCCAATTCTTGATTCCTGCAGAACTGATTCCGATTAATGGCTCTGATCCCAGTGGAGGAACTGCTGATCCATAGTTCGCCAATTCATCGGAAATTTTGAATCCCGCAGTGTCCTGAAACCCATATAAGTACGAACCTGTTCTGTCTTGCGACAGAATTAAGCTTCTTCTTACATTCTTGAACAATCTTTGAGGTTTGCTTTGCGTTTTTCAAAGCTTTTAGCGCAGCCTGACTGTCACTAAAGATCTCCAATCTGTTTCCCACTCCTTCTCCTCTCAATTACCCATTCTGCTACTTTCAGAATGCCAAAAATTTCCGTTTGGAAAACAGTTGCCATTCCTCCCATAGTATAGTGATACTTATTACTATCGTTTAAGTACCCTCCAGTTCCAGACTCTACTTCATTCTTGGACCCATCGGTGAAGAAAATATGCGTCAAACCTCCCTGAATGCATTCTGGATCGCTCCATTGCTCACGCATTCCTCTGACATCAAATTTCTTTCCAAATTAAACTATGGGTATAAAGTCGTCCTTAGGTGCCAAAAACAGTGGATACTGCTCAGATAGCATCTTAAAGATTTCTCTGTATCCCTACACATTGCTTTTTTTGTTTCGTTTTGTATCTTAAGATCCAAGGGGAGCAAATCAAGCATATCATTTAGGGCATCGCTGGAGGTTGTACTCATAGCACCCGTAATGCATAAATATGTATTGTATATATAATACTTGTTTGCAGCCTTCATAGTTTCCGAAGTGTTGACTTAACAATTGTCCATCTCCACCAAACCACAGAAGCATAAGTGATTATTAGTCTGATAAGTGCTGTTTATACCCACCAGATCACAGCATGTTTCACACTCCAGGTTTTGCCAAAGGCTCTGCGGGATTGCTGAAAAATCCTTAATGCGCGATTCACCTTCAGCTCGGCTTCAATCTTGCTGACAAGATCGTGTAATGCTGATTCACATGATTTCCCATTCAGGTAAGCATGTGGATTTCTACTAAGTGGGCTACTCGGCAATACCCCCACTCGAATATGTCTCTCTACCTCTCGTTGTAGACTTTTCAACAAGAATGATGTCAAACTGATTGATCTAAAACTTTTAGCTAGGGAATAGTCATCTTTTCCTGTTTTCGGAATAAATACTATTCTTACGCGTCGTCATTGAGATGGTATGTCACCAAGTGCAAGACAGGCTGTGAATATCCTTTTCAAGGCCTTAATCAACCTATTACCTCCTTTCTTTAATATTGCTGGATATATTCCACCAGGTCCAGAGGACTTACAATTTTCAAAGGAAGATAAGGAAAAGTGTATCGATTCCTCTGACTAGCAATATACTAGTATCTTCAAACTATTGATTTGAGTTTTTTTCAGGTTTGGTATCCGCTCTGTTACAAGCTCACCATACTTGTCCCAGTCCACCTTTCGAAGATTCCTATCAGAAGGTATTGATATAGTATCAATTCCCAGTCGGAATTCGATAAGACGATAATCTGAAAGAGAGTCTTCTTCCAAGATTAGCCATTGGTTGATTTAATTGCCAACTTACCTGTTGGTAATTTTTAAATCAATCACCTTTTATCTTCTTTTGGTAACAAAAGTTGGTTTGTTACCAATTTTTTGAATAATCAAATCAGTCAACAGAATAAAATCCAGTTACTGGAAAACTCTGGAATTCCATTTGCTGCTTCCCCCATTTATGTTCTGAGAGTTTGCGTCACAGCCCATTATTAGCCCCAGATTATTGGATTCTGCATATTGGACTACTTCTTCTAGCTCTTTCGAATGGGGCAGATGTTAAGAGTGGTAGGGTAGGTAGGCCGTAACTATGATATCTCCGACACTTTCCCACTATTTCAGTACTTGATTTTTACATACACAATATCCCTGGAGCATTGTTTTTTTAACATCGATCTACTTTGGCATGAGAATACATGCTCGTGGTCTCACATTCCCTCCGTAATGAAGTATTTGTCCCCACGACATATCACCTAGACCACAGATACGCTTGTGTATGTCATGGTTCTTGTATAAGTATTATGTGTGGGTTTGTTTGCAGTTTTGCATACCTACGGCACAGAAGAGCCGTAGATCCTTTGCCGTATCCTCGGCGCGAAAACGAATTGGCCTCAGATGTAGATGAGGACGACACTCGTATTTTGACTTCATGACCTTGAGAGACCCAAGATCGATGTCCAGCACTAGTTGGAAACCTACCTTCTGTTTAGTGCACGAGTATACTTTCCAGAGAGTCGTGTCACCATCATTGTTCTGAACACGTATTCGTGTGAGGAGTTCTGCCAGACTAGAGCAAAGTCCTAGAATCTAGACATTCGCTCGTATAAGCCTTTATTTACTACTCTCAACAAGAATGAATATGCTTTTTTCGCAAGCAGGAATTTTTCCTTTTCCAGCCATTCTCGGGAAAAAGCATTGCAGCATTGTACTTTACAATGCCGTGCATCACGCTTTTACCCTCGAAAGTAGGCGCGTCTTTCGATTGACCGATAGCTTTTCAAAGATAGCTGTAAAGATAGTCTTGTTGCCCTTGGTAGGTACTTACATATCTCTACCGTCGTTGCCTTTGCTGCCACTCTCGCGATTGATTCGCCAGACGTTAACGGAGTAGTGTCATTCGACATTTGAAATCCCTTAGCTTTTGCCTTGTCAGGTACAGGTTTATCTGCCTCCGATTAGGGCGAGGATGCAGGCATTTCCGAATTCAGACTCGCGACTTTCTTCTTCTTTGCCTATCTCTTCTTCGCGGTCGCTGGCACAGACCCCGTTTCGGTTCCGGAAGATTGCAACATTACAGAAGAACCTTCTGTTCTAATGCTTCGGCTTTCTTCGCCTTTTGTATTCTCCGTTTGATCTGCCTCTCGGATAGACCCACATCTGCATTCAGCAACTTCAGCCTTCTCCTAATTCGCATCAGGTTTAATCGTTGTCAGAGACTTACTCGGTATCAGAGATTCGTTTGAGTCTATTGAGAGATTTTTCGGCATCTTCACATCCTCCACAGCTTTTTCAGTTGCGTCGTATGGTGTAGAAATCGGTATATCTCTCTCATTCATTCGGCTCTCCCCTAACATAGTCAACGTGCCATGTGAGAAAGTAGAAAGTTAATTTTATATCTACTGCCATGTAAAGTAATAGGGGGACAAACAGAGGACTTGATAGAATACCGTGGTAGGGAATAACAGGAGAACGTTGGTACGGTAATTTCCGCATGGTGATTGAATGACCGTCACTTCCGCCGTTCCGTGGATGGGTGATTAGCCAATCCCCACATGCAGCTTCCCTCGTAGTTCGTGGTAAGTTACCCCCACGAAATGAGGGTTAAACTACTTGAGCCTCACCCCTGTGGAATGGAGACCAACCTGATAAGGGTAAATTAACTATTATATCACTTCTACACAACTGCCTGGCCCAATAGCAAAGACCAGCGCTTTATTGTAGCTGGCTTAAGCAGAAAATCGATTAATGTTATTCTCTCATTATACCAGACTATATTCTTTTAAGAAAGAAAAACAAAACATTGTTTTTTCTACCCCTGAATGATATAACTATTGTTATCTTAAGTAGATGTTGAGTCATTTAAAAGAACCTTGGACCGCGAACTTATCAAACATTAACCAATATATCTCTACTTCTTTTTACTTGCACATTGTTGTTCTTCTTTATCTTTAACGATTACTTTATAAATATTTACATATCAACTATTTTTCTGTATTCCAATCATAATTTTTAGATAAATCTTATCTGGTCCTGCGTCCTGTTCCATTTTTTCATATATTCGGTATTATTAGTGACATTCTACGTATTTCCGACGGAATTAATCCCTCTAAATGTGGAGGAAGTTTTCGGTACTAATTTCAATTCGAATTCGGGTGGCAGCAATATGGCCAACCGTCCTAGTTTTGGTGTCAGCGTTGGAGGAATTGACCTCAGTAGTAGCCATTTAGTCGGCGGCAGTGATATACCGTGTATTGTCAGCAACGAGAATGACCGAAGTGCCGATGGCGGTAGTAAAGATAATCAATATAAATCGGTGCAGCAACAGCAACAATATTACTATCGCCGTCGCTCAAGTGATATATTAACAAAAGGAGCGGTACGTATTTAGAATGTCTACATACATGTGTATATGTACATATACCTCAAAAGTTCATTATACCTAATGCATATCAGGAACTACAATATCTTAACCCTTAACTGGTCCGGCGTCGTTTGAGAGACTACGTCATATAAACAAATCCTGTTTATTTGCTACTGGAACCACCTACATACGGGTCGCTCCGCCTATTCCTTCCCCTATTGGTCATTAAAAAATAGTCACATTTCTGTCGATTTTGTTCAGTTATACTCTAAGTTAGGAACGATTATATTTGCGCGGTAGTCTGTCAGACTACGCCGGACCCTTTACGTTACTTTAGTGCGTGTTTCAAATATAGTGAGTTATGGCTGGGCCATCTAAACGGATGCGTTTGGGCGATTGTGATTATGAAGGAACTCTCTCTAAGTGGAATAACGAAGACACTGATAGTGGTAGTGATATAGACGATGTGTCGGACGACTATAATATTGAGTCAGAGCATGACACTAACTCGGAGTTATCTGAATGTGAGGAGGACAATGACAGTGATGAAGTGGACTCAACGGAAAGTGAAAAGAAATATGTAATATATGTGGCAAAAATCGGTATAGGTGGTGTACTTCAGAAGTTCGTCCATCATCTAAAGTCCGAAAACATAACATTGTGATGAAAGTTCCCATACTGAAAGCAAAGGCAAGGATGCTTGGTGAGTCTGCAGATCCGCTAGCTATTTTACTTTTTAGTGACAATATATTGGAACATATTATGCAGTGCACTAACAAAAAGCTAAATTCGATGAGTGAAAAATATTCTGCTATTTCAAAACATCACCTAAGAGAAACAGATATAACTGAGTCTATTTGCAACAGATGGAACTGAAAGGGACATATTCAGAGCAGTTCTCAGTAAAAAAAGAATTGCTGTCCTTTTGGCTGCGATAAGATTTGATAATCGAGAAGATAGAGAAGAACGCAAAAAGGATGACCCTGCTGCATCTATATCCTTCGTGTTTAACAGTTTTATAGAGAATTGCCAAAGTTTATATGGATTAGGGCAATCTATTACTGTAGACGAAATGCTGGTGAGTTTCCGTGGGAGATGCCGCTTTAAGATGTACATGCCAAACAAACCAGCAAAATATGGCCTTAAAATTCAGTGCTTAACAGACGCGAGAAACAGCTTTCTTTATAATGCTTATATCTATTGCAGAAAGGACTCGGATGGTTTTGGTCTCAGTGACGAAGATAAGAAACTTTTAAAACCTACGCAAGCAGTATTACGCCTAGCAACGCCGCTCTTCAACAGCAATCGCAACATAACAGCTGATAACTGGTATTCTTCAATACAGTTAGTGGACGTCCTTCTAAAGAAAAACTTAACGGATGTAGGCACCCTAAAAAAAATAAACCCGAAATACCACAGACCTTCCTACCCAATCGCAAAAGAGCTGCTGGATCAACATTCTATGGATTTAGGGAGGAATGCACAATAATTTCCCTCGTTGGAAAAGTTGGAAAAGCCACAATTCTGATATCTTCCATGCACGACAGAGAATACACTGACCAAGTAACTAATAAACCAGAAATAATCACCTTTTATAACGAAAATAAAGGAGGAGTTGATTCCATTGACGAAAAGTGTTCAAAAAGTACATCCAGTCGTCGTAGTCGAAGGTGGCCATTGACAATCTTTTTCCGTGTCTTGGATATTTCTGCGGTAAATTCTTATATTCTTCATCAGTGTTACAAAAACAATCCAATAATAAAAGAAAAAAATGTTTTTGGAAAACAGCTAGCTATGCAATTGGTGGAAGATCATATGAAACGGCGCATAACAATGATGAATATACCACGTGAAATATGAACCATGATTAGAAGGATACTTAGAGTTCCAGAAGAACAACCAACTAATGATGAAACAAATCTTATTCTCCAAAAACGTAAGATTTGCCATATATGTCCTAGCAACAAACGCAGGATGACCAAATACCTATGCGTTTATTGCAAGAATCCAGTCTGCTTAAGGTACACAGATCCAATCTGCAAAAACTGTATCTCAAACTTGTCAACTTTGGGCCTTACTGGATACAAAACCACCTTCAACTTTCCATATCTTTATGAGTTTTATGGTTATATAATGATTTACAAATCAATTCTTAAAAAAAAAAGTTAACTAGCTTGTTCTCACTTTTTTATGATTTTCGGAAAGAAAAAGCTTTTTTTTTTGTAGATGTGGGGTACATTATTTCTTCTTGTGTTTTTAATTTGTTAGACTTTGCCCCAATAGCATGTATTTTTACTAAATGTAGTTCATTTGTGTTCATAATATCGATGTTTATTAAAAAATAATAATAACTTTATGTTGTGTTTTATTCTTGAGCTTCAAAACGTACTCGTCTCACAGACTACGCCGGACCAGTTATGTTACTAATGGAGTACCCAGTTAAGGGTTAAAATTCTGAGAGTCTTTTTCCTCTTTGGTCGCTGCTAAAATAATACTTATTAAATACTGAGCTGAGAAATTATTTGCGGCACGAGGGGCTTCATTTATATTTTCAGATCGGATAAAAATAATATTGCCACATTAAATCTGGTATCTGAGACATAAGCCAGAATATTTTGAAATCCAAATATTATTTGTGATGTTTGCATACCCGGATTAAAATTGCGAAGTTTTGGTGAATATATTTTGGAGGTACCTCAATCGAAGTATAAAACAGTGTTAAAAGGTTCAAAGCCAGTACGATCAAGCAATATATTTAGGCAAAGTTTGCTAGTTTACCTGTGGTGAATTTTTAAACTCAGCTTAAGCACGCGGAATCGGGCGTTTAAACTTCGTTTAAATGTAAATCATTGTTAAACTAATACTAGTATTAATTAATATTAAATAATCATTATATCTAATATTATATATTAAAGTGGTGCACAAATGACTTGCTTATTACAAAGCAACAAGTCACACATTGCATGTGACACTGTTTGTGAAGACAAAAAGCAATGTTGGCACACAACTTGAACAGCAACGAAGAAAAACTGTCTTCAACAAGCAATACTACTTCGGCTCTATCGACAGTGCACGAATTGCACGACGCTGCTTATATGCTTGCATGGCAATGGTAGAAAAACCTTCTCATACAAGCTTTGCCGAAAGACATCAAGTACAATGTGTGAATTGGTGTCATATATATGTATGTACGTAGCGTATATTAGCAGGCAAAGTGTAAGTTACATTCAAATATTAATCAGAATTTAATTTTTATTCTACAAAACCATCATACCAAACATTAACTGCGTATTTGATTTTAAAATATCAGGAATTCATGTAAGTAAATAATCCACATTTGACACAATTCACTTGTTTGAATTGAATTGTTTTTCATTGCCTTTCAGTGTCATTGCTTTTCTTGCTATCTTGCCGAAATATGTGTGTTGTGATAATGCTGAGAGAGAAGCAAGTCATACAAAAGCATGATTTGGTTTTCTCTCTAGCTGCTATTGCCTGTTACTGTTAGTTGAGAACAAAACACTGCATTGTTGTGTGAATTTAGCAAATGACTTGAAAGCACATATATGTCGACTTGTGCACCACTTTATTATATATGGTGTTACCTTTTGTAGTAACAATGTTACATTTATTCTGCCTCATGGGAAAAGATTTTTACAGGTGTGCCCAACTGAGATTGAGTTGGTGATACACGAAAAAAAAAAACACAGTCTTCGACCATGTTACTTCGCTGCCATATGAACAACGACTCCTTAGACGAGTGTGTGAATACGGGTGAAACGAGCGGGCAGAAATCGGCTGCCGAAAGGCACTGTGAAATGGCAGCCGAAGCTGCTCACACAATTATTTTTTCCCCCATAGCTAATAAACCTGATAAATCTATCATCCTCTATTCAACCTTGTGTCTGGGCCTGCAAAATTTTCGTATTAATTCTCGGCATATTCACAGGACTGCGTATTATTTTCTCAACGGTTGCACTCTTACTTACACACACACATATGTATGTATGTATATTGAAAACAATTTTTTCTATACACACCTTCGAAATTAGACCTTACACATTTTCCGTTTCCCCTTAATTCTAGGGTTTAAGTTGCAGAGAACGCTAATGATATAGAAAAGTCTCACGAGCTACGAATATTGTGAATTGTCAAAAAAGAAGTGTAACCTCGCCCAACTTGGCAGCGGGAAGTTCTTAACTGAGCTGATTACAGTGAATTCTGTACAAGTAGCTCTGTAGTTTTTAAGCTTCTGTATGAAATCAAATTGCCGGCGGCATTTGAATATGCATTTATTTCTTCCTTTGGGAAACGACATTTTATTCAATTTACATTTTATTACATGTGAATACATTTTCTCGATAGTATAAAACTTTGAAATTTAAAAAAAATAAAAGAAAAATTCAAAGAAACCTGTTTGCATATATGGGAAAACTAAGTTCAATTGCATCTTTAATAAATATAGGTTTGCACACCTATGTGTGCACTGAAGCAACCATGACCTATTTCACGATGCATCGCCTTATCATATCTACATGCAATAATTGGGGAATAAATACCCGAATAATCCAATTCCTGCCTAACAAATGCTAAAACAACTCACTTTTGCATATGCATGCACATATGTATATATTTGTATTTGTGTATGCACACTTGATGCCCTGTCATATGTACGTACGTATTTGTATTCTCAACTCCCAGAAAAACTATGCTTACTAGTATACGCATATGTACAGTATGTCATCAAATTGCTTGCAAAATGAAAAAATTTTATAAACTCATTTTTAGACTTACGCTTTATTATGTAAAATGTCTTTTATTAGCCCTTTTTTTACAATATTATTAACGGCAATATTCGTCAAACGTTTTACGTACAACATGTACAAAAACCAAAATATAACAGTAAAATAAACAAGGAACACTACAATTCGACATATATTGCGTTCTCAATTAATTCTTTGCAAAATGCAAACACAACTTGAATAAGCTGGAGCTAGGTTAGGTTAGGTTAGCCTGGTTGGCAATATGCCACGCATAGACCTTTTGGTCCCTAGAGATACCAGATGGAGACCGATCTCTATGAATACCGGAAGTAGACATCATTTAGGATGTCAGCGCTTTGGCGAATCTAAGCAGAGCTGGGGGCTCCGCTTTTGAGACGTCCTCCAGGCCCTCAAACAATGAGGCTCCCAGGCATTTTAAACGCGTTTTCAACTATGCCGGACAGACGCACAGAAGGTGTTCTAAAGTTTCCTCAACATCCACTCTGCATTTCCTGCATTTGTCCGTGTTCCCAATCCCTATCTTGTACGCATGTGCAGCCCATAAATTATGACATGTTAGCATACCTATGATAGTTCTGCATTCCTTTCGCGAGAGCGTAAGTACGAATGGGTCAGTTTTTTTTAGTTAACTCTACACACAACTTTTGCTGTTTTGCATGTGGTCAGACTAGTCCACCTTGCTTCCACACGGCTTTTCATGTGGTCGTCCATTTTATTGTATATTACATTTAGCGCTTTTGGTATGTCGTTCTCTTGCTCAAACGGTAGTCTAACAGCACTTTTTGCTATCTCATCTACTATTTCGTTCCCCATAATGCCTTTGTGACCAGGTACCCAGTAGATATGCAGCCTACTGTTTGCGGCTAGTCTTTCTATGGCCTACCTGCTCCGTCGAACATTTTTGCACTTAATACAATATGAGCTTATTGCTTTTATTGCTGCTTGACTGCCCACGTATATATTAATTGTTGAGTTCCTTCTTGTTCTAGTGAAGGCTAGCTCCGCGGCTTTCCCCACAGCAAAAACTTCCGCTTGGAAAATACTGCTGTGGTCTGGCAGCTTGATAGGCTGCCTTATCCCTAGTTTTGAGCGGTAAATACCCGCTGCCACTCTGCCTAAAGTCTTGGAGTCGTCTGTATAGATGTGAAAAGTTCTATGGCCAGGCCTCATGCCTTTGTGCCATACCTCCTCTTCAATTGTAGTGCGAAATCTTCTCCCCAATTAAAGCACGGAGTCATGTAGTCTGTGAAAACTGAACTCCACTTTCCTATTGAGCTCCGTCCGAAGGTTCTGCAGGTGAATACCCCAGCAGCAATTAACCTCCTAGCGGATTTCGCTGCCAGGTTTTCCACCATAAGGTCAATAGGTGGCATGCTGAGTACCACTTCCAGCGCCGCCGTTGGAGTAGTTTTCATCGCTCCTGTTACGTACAGAGCAGCGAGTCGTTGAATCCTTTCCAGTGGCATTAAGTTTGTCAGTTTTTTTTTTGTCGCAGTCCACCATATTCAGGCCCCATATAGCAATATCGGTCTAACTACTGCACCAATACATCAGAGAGGGTTATAGACCCCAAGTAACGCCCAGCATTCTGTTACATGCCTACAACGCATTACTGGCCTTTTTCGCCCTTTCCTCAACAATGTGCTTTGCATGATCTTTGAGAAGTAGTTCGTTGTTGTCTAACCTCGGAAGGTTCCACATCGGGACCTTGTACTTCCTGGTAAAAAGTACCATGTCCCTTTTTCCTGGCGTTAACCCCTAGCCCTGCGCGAGACGTTGCTCAAGTAACTATAATAGCGGCGATAGTATCCCACCTTGCGGAGTGCCTCTGCATGCATATTTGGTGACGCTCGTATTGTTCCATCCCGCTCTTAACTTCCTGCTAGCTAATAGCTGCCTTATCCATAGATATATCGCGCGCTGCACATTAAGTGACTCTATGCTATTTCATCTTTCGTCACGTTGTTGATGGCGTCTGATATATCTAAATAGAAATACTCCTAGAGCATACTCCCTATGTTGTAACGCCTTTCCTATGTTTAGTACAAGTGAGTGAAGTGCAGTTTCAGTAGATCTGCCTTTAGTGTAAGCGTGCTGCGCCTCGGATAATGCGTCCGGCGCAATTATGTCTCTAATATAAAATATGTGTCTAGAATCTTCTCAAGCATCCTCTGAATATCGTTCTTAACCATGGCTGGGAAGATTCCATCTAGTCCTGGCGATTTACATGGGCCCAAACTTTGCATGGCCCATTTTATCTTGTTGGTCGTAATTACGTTCGTCGAGATGTCGTGCATAATATCTCTTGTAGGTTCGAGATCTATAGTGTCCGCACACCCTGGAAAATGTGTGCTGACTAGGTCTTCTAGAGAGTCCTCGCAGCTGTCAGCCCACTCCCCGTTAATTTTTCGTATTGTTTTTGGCATAGACGGATTGTTGGATAACAGTTTCCTAAGTCTAGCCACTTCATTAGTGTCTTCCATGCTGCTACAGAAGTACTTCCAAGATTCTCTCTTGGCTCTACGTATTTCATTCATGTATATTTTCGATAGATCCTTATACTCCTTCCAACAGAACTCATTGCCAGCAACTTTGGCTATATAATACAGAATTCATGGACTCTACGCCTTTGTGCTCCTAATGCCTTGTTCCACCAAGGAGGCTTCACCTTGCGTCTATTACGTGTTGGGGACCAGGATCTTTTGAAGGCTTTAACTCGAGCAGTTGCAAACAATTCAACCCCTTTTTCAAGTGCGGGGTATCATTGGTGTTTTTGATAGTATATCCTTATACAAGTCCCAGTTCGTATTCTTAGGATTTCTAGAGGATATACGTTTGTTTTTTGAGCGGAATACAACGTGAAAAAAAAACTGAAGCTAGCTAAGGGTACTTTTATTCTGAGCGCAAATAATCGCATGTTACGATATAATCGTACGTTTCTGCACACATTGCATGGAATGAATAAAGTTTTTCAAGTCGTAAGTCTCTGGTATTTTCTGCCATGTCAAGGTGTACTCCTTTGTCTTATATCAACAAAAATTCGCAACTCACCCACACGATTTTACTGTTGGTATTATATTTTTTTGTTGCAGAGCTGTGCGGAGCTTACTACAAACTGTACTGGGTCCATCACGGCTATAAAGCATAATTTTTGTGTCGTCATAAAAAATTACGTCATCCCAATATTCCACTGGTCTGTTAAAATTGGCAATGGAAAAACTAAGCAGTTTTTCTATATTAACTGCAGACAGTAATGGTTTTATTCTGGCTATTTGCGAAAAATATTTGTGCAGTGCTAAAACTTTCCGGACATTCTCTTGACTTACTGGTTTTCCGCAATCATTTTTTATATCAGATGCCAACTACTTGACTCGTTTGAGGGGATTGGCTGATCTTTTTTAAAATTTTTGAATGATTGCGTCTAGAGAGCTTTGGTAGTCTCTCTCCTAATTGCTTTAATTCAAGCCTGTTTTCTTTTTCTGGGTGTTGAATAATATTGTACATAAATAGTTCTAAGCTTAACTGAAAACATTTCCACCAACTCATTAGCCGACTTCCCCTTGTAATAATTAAAATAAACTAACTGTATCAAATTTTCATTAATTCGTTTGCCCGGCATTGCTTAACTGATTAAAATGTTCACTCTTAAAAGCATCAGCCATACTAAATGTGTGCCACAAACGTACGACTATAACACGCGTTTATTTGCGTTCAAAATAAAAGTACCGTTAGCTAGCTCCAGTTTTACTTCAAGTTGTGTTTGCATTTTGCAAAGAATTCAATTAGTTGACAACGCAATGTATGTATGTATGTCGAATTGTAGTGTTGCTTGTTTATTTTACTGTTATAGGTATGTATTTTGGTTTTTGTACAGGGTGGGACATGTAAAATTTGCTTTTTGAATCGGCTATAAAAAAAACTAATCAATATTTTTTCAAACTTTTTTTTTATTTTGAAGATTGAACCTTGTCATTTATGAATGAAAAATAATATCGTTCAAATGACTGCCATGACTGGCTTTACAGTAGGCCATTCGATCAACCCAATTTTTAAGCACATTTTCGATTGTTTGGGCTCCAATTTCATGAATCGCGTGTGTTTCGCGTGAATTTCGTGTTTTAAAGCATCAATCGTCTCTGGATGGTTCGCATAGCATTTGTTCTTAACGGCTCCTCACAAAAAATAGTCCAACGGGCTTAAATCACAGCTCCGAGGCGGCGAATTGATATCGGAATTTCGGCTGATTATTCGGTTTTCAAAAACGGTAGCCAAAATTTCGAGTGTAACTTTGGCAGTGTGACAAGTTGCACCGTCCTGTTGAAACCAAATGTCGTCCATGTCATCCTCTTCAATTTTTGGAAACAACTGGTTGAGCATGTCACGGTAACGCTCGCCATTTACTGTAACCGCGGCTCCTCGCTCATTTTCGAAAAAAATGGCCCGATGATGCCGCCAGACCAAAAACCGCACCAAACAGTGACTCGTTGTGGATGCATTTGCTTCTCTACAGTAACGTGTGGATTTTCTGAGCCCCAAATCCGACAATTTTGCTTATTGACGTAGCCACCGATGGGAAAATCAGAAAAGAAGAAGAAGACTCACCACTTTGGAAATAGGTTTTCACTATTTCCCAATTTTGTTCAAGCGTATAGCGTCAAATTTCGTAAATGTCAAACCTTTAAGTAAATTATGAACAGATTTGACATGTCATTTGTGTTACCATTCTCAAAAAAATAGGTGGTTCAAAAAGCAAATGCTATATGGCCCACCCTGTACATGTTGTACGTCAAACGTTTGACGAATATTGCCTTTAATAATATTTAAAAAAAAGGCGTAATAAAAGACATTTTAGATAATAAAGCGTAAGTCTAAAAATGAGTTTATAAAGTTCTTTCGTTTTGCAAACAAATAATAGACATAGGTACTGTATGTACATATAAACGCACACACAGGGCACTCACTTTATTCTTCTAAATGCGTATGTCGTCCAAAGCTAAAATACTATACCTAGCGACCACAAGAACAAAATACATAAACAGTCGAAAATACTCCCGGCGGCGCTGAACAGTTTCAAATATTGTACAGCACTACATAAATAAATTGATTGATGAGTGGGAGCTTATATTTCTAAGAGCAAAATACTTTTATTCATAAAACGAGCAGCCCACATGCAAATTTTTCTCAACGATGACAAAACTTTACATCTAAGATTGAATGAATCAAATCAAAATAGTTAATACTGGAATATTTCCTACAGAAATCATGAATTTTTGTCGTGCCGAATGGTCGCGGCTCCGTATATAATATGTTTGCAGCCATATATGTATGTATGTATGTAATTATAATATGTCTCCTAAATCCTCGACAGCCGCAGCTGCTGTTCGTCAAGTGAGCGCATGAGCATACAGTAATATGCAGAAAACAGCAACAAGTAGCTCATAAAAAAGTTCTGCCCAGGACATTGACATCGAAACAATTATTTTTTGCTCTCTGATAGTAGTTAATAATGAAATTAATATATTCAGTTACGTATGGGGTTCTCTAGTTGATAAAAAGTGCACACAAACATATGCATGTATATAACAGCAAAGTTAGAAACTTACTCTGAAACTAGAGTGCGGCTTATTTGGGGGTTATTGTACATACATTCAGCCTTTGGGTGAAGACGAAGGTGCCAAATATTTAATATTGAAGAAATCGCTGAAACTTGTTCATAACAACAGAGACCAAAGCCTCAAATTGTTAAATTTAAATTTTTCAATCAATATGCTATTTTTATTTCTAAAATGTATTACTATTATTCCTATTGAACACTAAAATTCACATATATATATACATATATAGCCTGCCGAGGGGCGACCGCTATTAGAAACATGTTTTTCTTAATTCTGGTGTTTCACCGAGATTCGAACCTACGTTCTCTCTGTGAATTCCGAAAGGTAGTCACGCACCAACCCATTCGGCTACGGCGGCCGCTAAAATTCACATATCGAATAATAAAATAATGTGCTACTTCTTGGTAAAGACCTAAAAAGTTCTTTAAGGGGGGACTCTACTGTAAAACTTAAAAAAAATCGATTTTTTACTTTTTGTTGAAACATACTCAGAAACAACTCCAGAATGTTCCATGAAAATCTTAAAAAGAAATCTTGAATAGTTTTCAAGTTATAAAAGTTTTAGCAAAGCAGGTATAAACTGAGCGCTCGAGAGGTTTACGGTCATATGCGTGTTTTTCTCGAAACCACGTTTTCAAAATTGCCCACATCACAGCTCCGTGAAAAATTAACATATCAAGCTCAAACTTTGATAGTATATTTTTAACAATATTTACTAGTTTTTAAAGCTATGGTGGGGAAAAATTTATTATTTATAACCCCTTTTTTAATAACAAAATGACAACAAAAAAATGTCGATTTTTTAAAAAACTTCAAAAATTTTACAAAAAAATTTTTTTTTTGCAAGTAATAGGCTTAACAACTAAAAATAATGATATATAATAAAAAAAATTTGGGTTTTTTGATTTCAGATTTTTTTTAAATGCGCGACAGTGTGGGCAGATTTCAAAAGGCGTTTCGGGGGAGCGGCTGTACAGCTGCCATTTTGAAATGAAAATAAATTTAAAAATTTTTTTTGTACACTCAAGACCTGTGTTTATGTAACCCTAAACTTTTTTTTACTAATTAAATTAATACAAGTATGAAAACAAAATCCATGAAAATTTGATTTTTACAGTAGAATCCCCCCTTAAGCAAATTGTAGAGCAATGTTGTTAACGCTTCATTATTCATAATTTTTGGCAGAATGCTGTGCCTATGAATGTGCGCTGAATTCCTTGGGCAGCTTTTGTGAATTGTAATCAGGGCTATTATGGAATGCGTCATAAAAAACCTACGAATACGAATGTCTACTACGAAAACGAAAAATTGTAATGGTGTGTTCCATGTGAACACGAAAAAAGTGCTGCCAAATTCAAATGTCAAATTTTAATATTTCGACAACAGTTCACTTCAGTGTAAACAAGACAATTAACAAATAATCTTTAAATGTTTTGTCAAGTTAGCAAAATTTTCATATTAAAATGTATTCGTTGTCATGTGTGGTTGTGTTAATGAAGGAAGAGAGAAGAGGAGTCTCAAAATTTAGCGAAAAATATTGGTACATGCCAGCAACCCTCTCGATATGGATGAACCATTGTAAGTGCTTGCGTTTTTGTAAAAGAAAAAGTTTACTTTAATTCGGTTTAAAACAATTTTATCAAAAATTACCAGTTAAATAAAGCTTCATTTACATGCGTGTTCAGTTTCATTGAAGACAGCGCAAGCTCAGCAAGGTCGTTGTCTATAAATCCAGTTCTCCGACTATCCTCTGTTTTACAGTTTCTTGCGGAGGGAGTCTATCAACACGTATTGCAAAGATTTCAATGTGCCGATGGGACAGTTGACATTTAGCTATGTGCTAAAAGACGTACTGGCATCACTACAAACACGATTGTGTCCTCAGTGGATAAATCTCGACATGAGTGCCAATGAAAAAGAGCAGAGCAAAATGAGTTCTATCAAAAATATAGATTTACTGGCATCGTTTTGTGTGTGTATGGGACGCACATAAAAATTATTTTCCCCAAAAAAGAAAAATCCCTCTACTACAACGGAAGGACTACTACAGTATCAATGCCATGATTGTAAGTATTGCGAATAAGTTGTACTATAAATTTCTTATTAATTTACATTCAAATATGTGACAATAAAATGCGTTACGTGAATGAGATGTATCCCGGGAGCAACAACTACACGGCAGCCGCCGTAGCCGAATAGGTTGGTGCGTGGCAACCTTTCGGAATTCACAGAGGTTCGAATCTCGGTGAAACACCAAAAATTAAGAAAAAAATTTTTTTCTAATAGCGGTCGCCCCTCGGCAGGCAATGGAAAACCTCCGAGTGTATTTCTGCCATGAAAAAGCTCCTCATAAAAATATCTGCCGTTCGGAGTCGGCTTGAAACTGTAGGTCCCTTCATTTGTGGAACAACATCAAGATGCACGTCACAAATAGGAGGAGAAGCTCGGCCAAAAACCCAAAAAGGGTGTACGCGCCAGTTATATATATTTCGATTCCATATATGGAATGTGAACAATGCGAGATTCTTTTTTGAGAGGAACTACTTAGAAGGCGAACGAAGTACTTAGATTCTAGGTACGTCTTCACGATTTGAGTAATTTTCGTTGCATAATTTAAAGTGTTATATTTGTTGCACAGGAGACACTAGAAACGCCTTGTCTATACTGTTATGCCAGTAGAGCGAACACCACCTACACCGAGTTATGCTCGTATTGACAACAAACTCCCACCGGACAAAAACAATCTCAGTGCGCTCTGTCAAACGTGTTTGCTCAGTGCGCGTAGTCAAAAAATGTCAAGTGAGAGTAAAAACGACTCCTCTCCTACCGCCTTAATAGGCAGTCAACAAACGGAAAACGCCGCATCACCTGTGAATCTGGCAGATGCGCTCCCTTGGACTGCTCAGTGCTCTACTCCAATCACTCCACTATCACCAACAGCTTCTCTCTCCAACATAAATAAATATACCTACTATACTATTCCAACTTCACACTCTGATGAGACATCTACTAAACAGTCTACAATAACAATAACAACACAAAGACAATACATAACTACCGCAGTATCAACAGCCACAACCACAACCGTGTATACAGCGATCGCCTTCAGAATTGCATCACTAGCAACAAACACGCAAGTACTATATGCAAATAATTTAAATTATACCAACTGTAAAGAGCAGCTTAGTCAAATAAGAAATCGTGAAACTCAATCACCAAACAAAAAAACAGAAGAGCTTAAGAGCAGCAAAAAACATAAACCCAAAGCACAAAATACAACACAGACAACACTAAAAGAGTACTGGCTGGGCAATCCAGCCTCTTCAAACAAGTTTGCTCTCTTAGCGGACGACGATATAATAGAAGAACAAAGTGATAGTGGGACAGTTCTGAATACCAGCCAAAAAACTCCACGCATGCAAAACCTCCATCTATATACGTTCAGAATGTCCAAAATATAAAAGCTCTAGCTGACGCGTTGAATTCGATACCAAATATATTTTACGAAATGAAAGTACTTAGCAAAAACGAAATAAAATTACAACCAAAAGAGTCTCTACACTATAAAAAAATCATAGAACTTCTAAAATAAAAAGGAAGAAAATACTACACGTTTAGACCAAAAGATGAACGAGGATTTAAAGTAAAACTACGTAATATGCACTATTCAACTGCCACAGAAGAAATTAAACAAGAGCTAGCAGAGTTAGGTCACGAAATAACAAACATTCATAACATACAAATAACTAATTCAGAACGCAAAAAACAACCACTTTCACTATTTTCACTTGAATTAAAAACAAAGGATAATAACAAAGAAATATATAGTATAACTAATCTCCTATCAGAGAACAAAATTAGTTTTGAACCACCCCGCCAAAAAAGAATAGTACCACAATGTACAAACTGCCAAAGATACGGTCATACGAAAAATTACTGTCAAATAGACTCAGCGTGCGTAAAATGTGCAGGCAAACACAAAACAATTATGTGTTCAATTAAATACAATAATAAAAATAGCATAAAATGCATACATTGCGGTGAAAATCACACAGCAAACTTCCGCGGATGTGCGATATATAAAGCCCTAAAAGTCCAGAGAAATCCGGCACTACGCAAAAAAAGTATACAAAATGAAAAAGAACAAACGAATAATGAGACAATTGAAACAAGCGCAAATACAACATGAGTGGTGCCAGGCATAACATACGCCCAGGCTACAACAATCAACACAACACCAAAAGAACCGAATCAAACAAAAAATAACATTGAACATGTTCCAAAAAATAACGACGATATGATCGAACTAAACGAAATGATGAGACAATTAATAACCCAAATGACAAGTATGATGAACATATTAACACTGCTCGTTTCTAAACTAGATGAACGAAAGAAATAAAATAAATTTAGCTATATGGAATGCGAATGGACTTGCTCGCCACGTTCTGAAACTTAAAACATTTTTAATAAATAAATCAATCGATATATTGTTGATCTCTGAGACTCATGCCACTGACAAAACTTTTGTTACCATACCGAACTATAATATATATTACACAAATGAACCCGACCACAAAGCACACGGTGGGACAGCAATTATTATCTAAAGAAATATTAAATACAATGAACTGGAGGTATACAGAGAAAAAAACATCTAAGCCACCACAATAGCCATAGAAGACACAAAAGGGCAAATAGCAATATCTGCAGTCTACTGTCCCCCCAAATATAACAACACAAAATAACAATACCTGCATTATCTAAAATCGCTAGGGAATCGTTACTAAGCCGGAGGAGACTGCAATGCTAAAAACATACTTTGGGGGTCAAGGTTAACAAATAAAAATGCCTCCCTTTTTTAATTTAATTGAAGCCATTAGAAAAAATAATAGCCGGCTTACGAGTATTAGCACAGGTGAGCCAACCTACTGGCCAACAGATACGAAAAAACCACCGGACTTAATTGACTTCTGCATAATGTAAAATATGTCGTATGAAAGTCTGACAATAAAATCATGTTAAGAGCTATCCTCACACCATTCACCATTAATTATGACCTTACTTGGACCTATTGAAATAAAACAATCTCGGATTCTATATAGTTCTAGAACGAATTGGAATGATGTTTGTCAAATATTAGAACAAAAACTCAAAATAAATATATCACTGAAAACTCAAGATGAAATTGACTCCGCTTGTGTATATTTCAATGATATCGTAATACAAGCAGTTGCTTCCTCTACACCAACACCGAAAATGACAAGCAAAGAAAATATCTCAACTTACATTAAAGAGAAAATCGGCGAAAAAAGAAAGCTCCGCAAAAGACATCCAGCAGATAAAACCAAACTTAATAAGGCGACAAATGAGCTAAAAGCACTACTTACGAGTACAAAACACAAGGAGAGTAAACTTCGGAATTATATGGCAAACCTGGGAACAGCACCATCTACAAATTACTCCTTATGGAAAGCAACAAAACACATCAATGGCGCTGTAGTACATAAACCTCCCATCAAAACAGAAGCCGGCTCATGGGCAAAAACAAGTAAAGAAAAAGCCGACACCCTAGCCAAAAACTTCTTAGACACATTTACAAGTGAAATGGATAATCAAAACATTAGCATTAAATCTGATAACATAATAAACGTTCCGCATATCAAAACAAGAAAGACCACCGTAAGCGAAATTAAAAATCAAATAAGACAACTAAATGATAAAAAAGCTCCAGGATATGATCTAATAAATGGAAAAATTTTTAAAGAGTTACCTGAAATAGCATTGCAATTCATAAGAAATATATTTAACTGCATGTTAGAGACTATGGAAAATTGCTCAAATTACCGCCATACCCAATCCAGGAAAAGATGCTGCCAAAACTGCCTCATATCGATCCATCAGCTTATTGCCAATACTTTCAAAGGTGTTTGAAAAAATATTGTTTGACCGATTAGAACCAATTTTAACAGCAAAAAAAGTGATACCAAGCCATCAATTCGGATTTAGTCGGCAACACTCAACAGCTGTACCTATACCTGGACATTGCAAAAGCCTTTGATAAAGTTTGGCATAAAGGACTATTGCATAAGCTCAAACGAATCTTTTCACAAAACTACTTTGAAATTTTGAAGAGCTACATAACTGATCAAATATTTTATAAAAGATATGAAGACGAATATTCCGATATTCTACCAATGACAGCTGGAGTACCGCAAGACAGTGTATTAGGTCCTCTTTT
Source organism: Anastrepha obliqua (assembly GCF_027943255.1). NCBI lineage: Eukaryota > Metazoa > Arthropoda > Insecta > Diptera > Tephritidae > Anastrepha > Anastrepha obliqua. Next base: position 524,333 of record NC_072897.1, read on the forward strand.
ATATCTAATATACACCGCAGATGTGCCAACTCCGACAACAGATAATGCAATGATAGCAACGCTTGCGGATGATACTGTATTAATGGCATCAAACAATGACGAAAAACTGGCGACCTTTACACTTCAAAAATTAATAAACAATACAGTAAATTGGTTTGATGAATGGGGTATAGAAGTTAATAAAGACAAAACTATCCAAGTTATATATACAAACAAAAAGACATCAAAATATAATCTTACCTTCAAAAACAACAAAATAAAAGTCTGCCCAGCAGCAAAAAATCTTGGAATAACTATTGACGAAAAACTAACATGGAAACAGCATATCATTAACAAAAGAAATCAAATTACGAATAAGTACCGGCAGTTAAGTTGGCTAATCGGACGAGCATCAAAACTATCACTTTATAATAAGGTGACTATATACAAAACAATTATTACTCCTATCTGGAAATACGGAATAGAAATATGGGGAACGGCTAAAAACACAAATCTTCAGCTCATACAACGAACACAATCCAAAATATTACGAAATGTAACAAATGCAGGTTGGTTTATTTCCAATGAAGCCATACATCGTGACTTAAACATAGACACTATCCAAGAAACAATCACAAAATGTAGCACTAAGCATATCCAGCGACTGTCAGTCCACCAAAATGAACAAATGCGTAAAATAGTACCGGCAGAAAATATCAAACGAAGATTAAAGCGACTTACACCGACCGAACCTACTATAAGATTTACAGTGTAATTACAAAACCAAAAAAAAAAAACAAAAACAAAAAAAAAATAATAATAATAATAATTATAAAAGATTCTTCTTAGATGGGTAAAAGAACATATTAGACCGTAATTGTACAAAAATTACATATTGTTTATATATAACACTGTAATAAATAAAGGGGAGATATAAAAAAAAAAAAGTACCAGTCTAACGGTTAGACGTGATAGAAGTGAAACCTTCCGTAAAACAAACGGAGAGAGAATGAGACGAAAGCAGCATTAGGAACGGGATAATTATAGGTTCATTATAATATTGCTATAAAGTTCATATTTTATTTTCTTCATTTTATTATTATTCATCCTCAATGTTTTCAATTTCAACAAATGATACGAGTGGCTTATGATAGCTAAAATATGAAACAAATGCTTTGGTTTCGATGTTGTCAACATATCTTTGAAATACCGCGTCAATTGTTGTTTTTGATCGTGTTATCGATTCAGTGCGATTGTTACGCTTTTTTAAATTGAATGTTGTATTGAGAAAGTCAATTAAAGGAACCGCTGTGTCCAATGGAAAATTTACGTTAAAATCGCCACTTGAAATCATTGGAACTTTATCGTAATCTTTTCTAAGTATCCGCGATACTTCTGGTGTATACTTTATTAAATTTTCGTGAATGAATTCCGTGTTGCTATTTATTGATTGATTCGGTGAAATATAAATTGCCACAATTAAAACTGTTTTTCCGTTGCTCAATCTGGTTTCGCATGCACATATTTCTGGAGTTACAATATGAGCACCGTCATTTTGATTGTGGTATATTGCAACACCGCCTGCAATTGCGGTAAATATTTAAAAACGAAAATATTTACGAATATAAAAATACGGACACAATACAGCACACGCGGTTGCTATTACACAGATTACATTATTACGTAACGCGTATATTACACAGACATACTAACATACACACAAACATTCGTAAGACGCTTGGTCTAAGCAAGTATTAGGTAGTGTAGTATAGGTGTACATAAGGCCTTCTCGCTCACCGTGGCTCCGTAATACGCAGGCGCGCATACATACGTACTAGCATACATACAAACATACATACGTATGACGCTTGAACTAAACACCAAAGCAAGTAATAGGCAGTGTAGTATACATACTACAATACTCACTATACTAGCGCGGCTCAGCAGTACGCAGCCACACACATATACGTATATCAACATATAACGCTTCGTAGCCAAGAGTGTCGCTTTTTCGTTTCATCGAGTCTCAAATCACTCCCAACGATTCTAAAGAAGTTTTCACTTCAAAAAACATCGATTTAGATGTCTGTTAGGAGCTCGTGAACTATTAACAACCGTTGAAAGTTTGCCAAATTGTCATCATTGCTGCAGCTTTGAACAACGTTTGTCTTCATTATCGTGTGGTTGATTATGTTTCTGTACAAACTGTGGAGTCACTTTCCATTAGCGAAAGTATTGAACCTTCATCATCCACTTATAATCATGCAGCTTCAAATATTAGACAATCTATAAGTAGAGCGCTAGTATAAAGTTTGTTCTTAGTGACAAATAAAATAAATTTGTGGTTTTCAATAAAATATGTGTATTATTATTATTATTTTTTGAAGTGAAAACTTCTTTAGAATCGTTGGGAGGGATTTGAGACTCGATGAAACGAAAAAGCGACACCAAAAAGAAGAAGAAAAAAGATATACGTATATATATGTATGTATACAAAATGCTTCATTACCAGGCACACAGAAGGATGGCATAAGCAAATTTAAATTTGTGAATTTATATATGTATGTATATATGCGGATATATGTATATATGTTGTGTGTATGTACATATGTGCCTCGCCACAGCAAAACATACGGTAAAATTTCTCAAGAAATCCAGCGCGCATTCATAGGCACAGCATTGCATGTACAGTAGGGCGGGTCGATTTAAAAATCGCTCATTGCTCTATGAAAATCGTATTCTAGGGATCAAAATAAGAAACTTTGCCGAAGGAACCATACCTCTAAAACGAATTCTGATGTGCCCCAATTTCAAAATATCACCATTTTTGGCCTTTACATGCAAAAATCAGCTAAATGGCTATGTTTTTTCTTTATTTTTATTTATTTATAATATTATCTATTTTTTCTCTTAAGAAATTTATTTAGTCAGAACATATGTAAATGAATGAATGTGAGTTATAGAAAAGAAACTAAAAAGTTCGACCCATATTGGGGGACATCAGAAATCGTTTTAGAGGTATGGTTCCTTCGGCAAAATTTCTTATTCTGATCCCTAGAATATGATTTTCACAGAGCAATGGGCGATTTTTTTGCCTTCCCACAAATCGACCCGGCCTAATGTACAGTAACCTTGAACTGGCAGCTGCGGTTGTCGAGCATTTAGAAACATATATTTACATACATATATGGGTGCAAACATATTTACGGAGCCGCGGGTACTCGATTTGACAAAAATTGACTATTGGCAAATAATTCTACGGGAAATATTCCAATATTGACTATTTTCGAATTGTCGAGAAAATTAGCATATGGGCGGCTCGTTTTATGAATGAAAGTACTTGCTCTTAGAACTATGAGCTCGAATTTATAAATCAATTTTTTGATGATGAGTTTTTGTTGCACAGTACAATAGTTGAAACTGTTCGGCGCCGCCGCAACTGTTCAGCGCTTTGGCAACTAGGATGATGGCCGCTACGCCTGCGCCTATTAATGCATTTTGTTCATGTAGTCGCTAGGCATAGAATTTTAGCTTTGGACGACATACGCATTTACAGGAATAAAGTGAGTGGCCTGTGTGTGCGGTTGTATATAGATGCATATGTGTATATTAATAAGCATTGTTTTGCTGGAAGTTCAGAACACAAATATGTATGTACGTACATAGGCTAGGCCATAGTATAGCATACATACATATGTATAAAAAATTCAAACCAAGCGTCCTACGAATGTTTCCGTGTATGTTAGTACGTCTGTGTATTATACGCGTTACGACGCTCATAATAGCAACCGCGTGTGCTGGATTGCGTCCGTATTTTTATATTCGTAAATATTTTCATTTTTAAATATTTACCGCAATTATGCCGAAAAATAATGCAGAAAAGTGTCGTGAATATCGACAGAAAAAAAAACAAAAAGAAAATAAAACTATTCAAATTGAGGATGAATAATAATAAAATGAAGAAAATAAAATGTGATTTAGCATCTAGCAATATTATAATGAACCTATAATTATCCCGCTCCTCATGCTGCTTTCGTCTTATTCTCTCTCAGTTTGTTTTACGGAAGGTTTCACTTCTATCGCGTCTAACCGTTAGACTGGTATTTTTTTTTTTTTTGACAACGCTTCGAGGCTGTTATAATATTTTTTGCTTCTCACTTTTGTTGCTTTATTTGACTTTTGGCCGCATTCAAGCACTCCATGTTTCTATGGTACCTACACATTTTTTCCAGCTCGGCTGCTTTCAGGTCGCACACATTTTCAAGTGCCGAACACATTCGCTGCAAAGTTGCAGCAAGGTTATGTACTTTCATATCTTGCTGTACAAAATGCTGCAGACTCTTTGCTTGGAAATCCTTTTGAAGCTCTAACTGCTCTTTAATAAGATCTGCAACATTTGTATCGACTCGCTTTTGGACAGTTTGTGCACGTTTCGTGAAAGAAGGACTGCAGTTATCCGACAGCATGGGTACGTCCGGATCGTGTCCACTATTCTCTTGTTCGACAGTAGCAGGTAGTCCCACACTTACTGTTCCTGTGATACCGTCCGTGCTGGTTTCTAAAGCGGTCAGTCTGATGACTTCTTCTTCCATTTCATTGAAGTGGTTCTGCTTATATCGGCCACCGCCATTTGCTGTTTGCTCCGTCTTGTTTTCGGAATATTTTCGCTTTATATAAGCCTTCCAATCCAACCACACCTGAAATAAAAATATGTTGTGCAAACAGATAATGCAGTTATATACAGCCTTTACTAACCCTTTTCCAGCTTGATACATCCGCGGTTGGTGGGCCCATACTGTTAAGCTGCGTCGCAACATTTTGCCTAAACTCGGCTATCTTTTCTTTAGAGCATTTGGAGAACCCCTGAGCAATCCCTAGCATCTCCTTTACTAGCTCCAAAAAAGTTGTTGTTGCAACTGTACACCTGTGAAAATCAAATAAAAGTACATATACTTAAAAAATTTATTTTTGTTTAGAGTTTAGTTAATATAGGACTTACACTTTAAAGCTTTTTATTTGCTTCCTTTTAAATTCTCTTTTATTACTCGTTCTAAATTTTGTCCGTTAGTCTAACGCTGTTGTAGAAAAATTGTGCGAACCTGTAAGATTTGACGTTACGAGTGTATTCACTGAATGCTACTCTACGAATTCCGAATATACGTTCGGAGCTATTCAAATTGTGTGATTACAATTTCTTAGTTTCTACGAAAAGCAGTCTATGACGGATTCTGTGATAGGGTTGAATATTTTTGCTGTGCGAAGTGTGTGCAGCCGCATTAGTATAGGAATTCACATATTTGACTTTGCATATGCCATCTCCCTGATGGCCTGGTAATGAATCATTTCTCTATGACGGAATTTGACTTGGTTGAAGGGAATTCAACATACATACAGACATAATATATACATAGAGAAGTCTCAATGATAGGAAAGCATAGAATTTTGAGGGGTACACGTCTCACGAACACTAATCACCACAGACACAATTTGCACCAAAAGTTATAATAACAGTAAGGACCTCTAAATTTCGCAGCAGTCTATTAGAATTTGTTGGTGATCAGAAACAAAGAATATTAATGCTGTAGGCTGAATTTTTTCCAAAAGATCCAAAATTATATGTAAATACTGTATATGTATGTCTATCTAAGGCATCTTCCTTTTAAAACTTTGTTGAATTCCCTTCAACTAAATCTACGCTTCATTACCAAGCATACAGGAAGATAGCATTGGCACACACAAATATGTGAATTTATATACATATGCGGCTGTGTGCACTTGCCACAGAAAAAATATTACGATTCGTTGTCTTCTAATGAAATCCAGCGCACATTCATAGGCACAGCATTGCGCCAAAAATTTCAAATTATGAGGCGTTAACAAAATGGTTTCATAATTCACTTAAACTACTATTTAGGTTTTTACTATGAGATAGTACATTACTATTCGATATGTGAACTTTAATGTTCAATAGCAAAAGTATGTAGTACCTACATTTTAGAAATAAGAATGCATATTGACTGAAAAAAATTGTGCAACTATTTGAGGCTTTGGTCTCTTTTGTTATGAACAGCGCTACACAGCTCACAGAAGCTTCAATATTAAATATTTGGCAATTTGGGCCTCATCCGAAGGCTGAATGTATGTACAATAACCCCCAAATAAGCCGCACTCTAGTTTCAGAGTAAGTTTCTAACTTTGCTGTTATATACATGCATATGTTTGTGTGCACTTTTTATCAACTAGAGAACCCCATACGTAACTGAATATATTAATTTCATTATTAACTACTATCAGAGAGCAAAAAATAATGGTCTAGAAACTAGTATCGAACGGTCCGGGACAGAACCTTTTTATAAACTATATTACTTGTTGCTGCTTTCTGCAACTTACTGTTACTCATGCGAGTTATGTTTGTCATTTTCTATGTGAACTTTGGGTTGCGGTATTGTTAACCGGGGTTGAATAATAAACATTAATATAAAACAATTTTTTTATCGATTTATTATTTGAAATGTTAAGCGACCATTGCCGGTCTTCCTCAATGCTAGGCAACAACTGCCTATAAAAGGTTAAGCGACCATCATTGATCTTCCGCGCTGCTCGGCAACAATTGCGTCTTCTTATTTCTTAAATCTTAAATATACCCTAAGAACATACATATTTACGATCTAAATACTTATTTATAAATATTTATTATCCTACTCAGCACCGTCCAAATAATTTACTTTGTTTTCTTTTCAATATCTGGTCTCACTAAAGTATGTTTTGCATACTTTAATGTTGACACCAGTATGTTTGTTTGTCTGCATATAAGTATGATTTCACATCATCCATAAATGCAATGAACAGATTACAGTTAAAGCATATCTCCTTCTTCTTAATTGGCGCTATAACCGCTTACGCGATTTTGGCCGAGTTTAACAAAGCGCGCCAGTCGTTTCTTTCTCGTGCTAACCTGCGCCAATTGGACACACCAAGTGAAGCCAAGTCCTTCTCCACCTGATCTTTCCAACGCAGAGGAGGCCGCCCTCTTCCTCTGCTACCACCACCTGGTACCGCATCGAATACTTTCAAAGCCGGAGCGTTTGTATCCATTCGGACGACGTGACCCAGCCAACGAAGCCGCTGGATCTTTATTCGCTGCGCTATGTCTATGTCGTCGTAAAGCTCATACAGCTCATCGTTCCATCGTCTGCGATATTCGCCGTTGCCAACGTGCAAAGGTCCAAAAATCTTACCCCGAATCTTTCTCTCGAACACTCCAAGCGTCGCTTCATTGGATGTTGTCATCGTCCAAGCTTCTGCGCCATACGTTAGGACGGGCATGATGAGAGTCTTGTAGATTGTTAGTTTTGTTCGTCGAGAGAGGACTTTACTGCTCAGTTGCCTACTTAGTCCAAAGTAGCACTTGTTGGCAAGAGAGATTCTACGTTGGATTTCAAGGCTGACATTGTTATAGGTGTTAATGCTGGTTCCTAAATAAATGGAGTTCTTTACAACCTCGAAACTATAACTGTCAACAGTGACGTGAGTGCCGATACGCGAGTGCGCCGACTGTTTGTTTGAAGACAGGAGGTACTTCGTTTTGTCCTCGCTTACCACCGCACCCATTCGCTTTGCCTCTTTATCCAGTTTGGAGAAGGCAGAACTAACAGCGCGGTTGTTAAGGCCGATGATGTCAATATCACCGGCACACGCCAGCAATTGTACGCTCTTATAAAAAATGGTGCCTGAGCAATTAAGTTCTGCGGCTCGTACGATGCTCTCCAACATCAGCTTAAAGAAGTCACACGACAGCGAGTCACCCTATCTGAAACCTTGTTTGGTATCAAACGGCTCGGAGAGGTCCTTCCCAATTCTGACGGCGCTGGTGGTGTTGAGCCACGTCATCTTGCAAAGCCGTATTAGTTTTGTGGGTATACCAAATTCAGACATCGCGGCATACAGATAACTCCTCTTCGTACTGTCGAATGCAATTTTGAAATCGACGAAAAGATGGTGTGTGTCGATTCTCCTTTAATGGGTCTTTTCCAAGATTTGGCGTATTGTAAATATTTGGTCGATGGTAGACTTTCCAGGTCTAAAGCCACACTGATAAGGTCCAATCAGTTGGTTGATGGTCGGCTTCTCTAGAACCTTGGCGATATTAAGAAGATTAGTCCCGCGGTAATTGGCACAAATTGCAAGGTCCCCCTTCTTATGGATGGGGCAGACCACATTTAAGTCCCAGTCGGCAGACATGCTTTCATCCGACCATATTTTGCATAGAAGCCGATGCATGCACCTTACCAGCTCCTCGCCGCCATGTTTGAACAGCTCGGGCGGCAGTCCGTCGGCGCCCGCGGCTTTGTTGTTCTTTAACCGCGTTATCGCTATTCTCACCTCGTCATGATCGGGTAGCGGAACGACAATTCCGTCGTGAACGATTGGGGTATCGGGATCTTCACATTCTCTGTGACATGCGCAGCTTTTACTCTTTAATAGGTTCGAGAAGTGTTCCCTCCTTAATTTAAGATTGTTCTGTACGTCAGTCACCAGATCGCCGTCTTTGTTCTTACAGGAAAACGCGCCGGTCTTAAAACCTTCTGTAAGCCGCCGAACTTTCTGGTAGAATTTTCGGGCGGTGTTCCTATTGGCCAGCATCTCAAGCTCCTCGCACTCACGTATTTCGACCTCTCGTTTCTTCTGTCGGATAATCCGTCTCTCTTCATTTTTTAGCGCTCAGTAGCGATCCCACATGGCTCGCGTTGCGCCCGATCGCAGCGTGGCTCTACAGGCGGCATCCTTTCTTTCTGCGGCAGCATGACATTCCTCGTCGTACCAATTGTTTGTTCGGGCTCGCCGGAATCCGATTTCTTCTTCGGCGGCGGTACGTAGACAACGAGAAATGTTGCTCCATTGTTCGTGCATGCTGGTTTGTTGGGCAGTACTCTCTGAGCAGGAGCGAGAGTCGAGTAGCGAATCTTCTGGCTGTCTGTTGTGATTGCAGCTTTTCGATGTCGAACATTCTTTGCGTAGGTAGACGCACGTTTTTTGCTGCACACAGGTGTGTGCGCAGTTTGGCTGCAACAAGGTAGTAATCCGAGTCGATGTTGGGTCCTCGGATCGTACGTACATCGAACACACTAGAAGCGTGTCTTCCATCTCTCACAACATGATCGATCTGGTTTCGTGTTTTTCGATCAGGAGACAGCCAGGTGGTTTGGTGAATCTTCTTATGCTCTGCTACCACCAGCTGGTACCGTATCGAATACTTTCAAAGCCGGAGCGTTTGTATCCGTTCGGATGACATGACCCAGTCAACGTAGCCGCTGGATCTTTATTCGCTGAGCTATGTCTATGTCGTCGTAAAGCTCATGCAGCTCATCGTTCCATCGTCTGCGATATTCGCCGTTGCCAACGTGCAAAGGTCCAAAAATCTTACGCAGAATCTTTCTCTCGAACACTCCAAACGTCGCTTCATCGGTTGTTGTTATCGCCCAAGCTTGTGCGCCATACGTTAGGACGGATATTATGAGAGACTTGTAGAGTGTTAATTTTGGCACAGATTGCAGGATCGCCCTTCTTATGGATTGGGCAGAGCATACTTAAATTCTAATCTGCAGGCATTCTTTTATCAGACCCTATTTTGCATAGGAGTTGATGCATGCACCTTACCAGCTTCTCGCCGCCATGTTTGAATAGCTCAGCCGGCAGTCCGTCGGCGCCCGCGGCTTTGTTGTTCTTAAGCCGCGTCATCGCTATTCTCACCTCGTCATGATCGGGTAGCGGAACGACAATTCCGTCGTCAACGATTGGGGTATCGGGATCTTCACTTTCTCGGTGACATGCGCAGCTGTCATTGTTTAATAGGTTCGAAAAGTGTTCCCTCCTTAATTTAAGATTGTTCTGTACGTCAGTCACCAGTTCGACGTCTTTGTTCTTACAGGAAAACGCCACGGTCTTGAAACCTTCTGTAAGTCGCCGAACTTTCTGGTAGAATTTTCGGGCGGTGTTCCTGTTTGCCAGCATCTCAAGCTCTTCGCACTCACGTATTTCGGGCTCTCGTTTCTTCTTTCGGATAATACGTCTCTCTTCCTTTTTCAGCTCTCTGTAGCAATCCCACATGGCTCGCGTTGCGCCCGATCGCAGCGTGGCTCTATGGGCGGTATCCTTTCTTTCTGCGGCAGCATGACATTCCTAGTCGTACCAATTGTTTTTTCGGGCTCGCCGGAATTCGATTTCTTCTTCGGCGGCGGTATGTAGAGAACGAGAAATGTTGCTCCATTGCTGATGCATGCTGGTTTGTTGGGCAGTACTTTCTGAGCAGGAGTTAGAGTCGAGTGGCGAATCTTCTGGCTGTCTGTTGTGATTGCAGCTTTTCGATGTCGAACATTCCTTGCGTAGGTAGACGCACGTTTTTTGCTGCACAGAGGCGTGTGCGCAGTTTGGCTGCTTGAAGTTGTTTATCACTCTTTGGACCGAGGAGTATTGCCTCCCAACAATTTTCGCGATTTCCCGATAGCTCTTACTATTTTGCCACAAACTTACAATGATTTGCCTTTCACCAATATCTATTTTTTTCGCCTTTGGTCCATAGTAACAAAAAATGTATTTCTAATATCAATTTTTCCCTTTTTAGATTTGTTCTTAACCGCGTCAACTACATGAATGACTTAAAATTAAATTTAACGTAATTGCCATGCAAATAATCGTCACTATTCGAAATGAACGCACACTTTTTCTGCTCAGCCTATTTAAGTAACTGTACTACAATCCCGTTATCTGAACACGACGCAGCTCAAACTCCAAAAAATTTTGTTCATACCCTCTACGAATAATTTTCTTTGAAATAAGTGAAAAGAAATAACTGAGAGTTTTAAGATAAACACGTTAAATTATTTTAATACTTTATAACAGTGGGTGAACGCAGGCTTTTTGTACCATGTGTAGATGCACGTTTTTTGCTGCACAGAGGCGTGTGCGCAGTTTGGCTGCAACAAGGAAGTGTTAAAGCATATACATATGTACATTTATATTTCTTGAATTTATGTGTATATTTCTTTCTAACAAGCATAAGTTTATGTTAAAATATGCGTGTTTTCCGTTTGATGTTTTTATGTGTGGGAGCGGGGCAATTCCACATAACTTGCGCGCATTTAACGCACAGCAGCTGCGGTTGTCGAGCATTTAGGACACACATGTACATACATATTTGGGAGCAAACATATATACGGAGCTGCGACCATTCGACATTTTTTTTTTTTTTTTTTTTTTTTTTTTTTTTTTTTTTTATCCGAAGGGGGAATCTTACATAGATACCGTCAATACAGACGGCATGCACGATTCATACTGATCGCTAAAGGTGCACCTCATTCGGGACCACGCACAGTCAGTATTACTACTAAACTGGACTTGCGAAACAGTACACCTACGTACTAAACCCTAACTCCGACCTCTGTAGCTTTCGTTTGCCCTGCGGTACCGCCGTTTAAGCATTGCATCGCAGGGCCAAGCTAGCCATTATGGCTCTTCATTTGTATTTCTTTCTCCGTCTACCCTTCATTACTTCTTTGTCTTCGTTCCTTACTGCGTTCCCATTCCTTTTTCCGCAGTTCCTGTAACGCATTCGCGGACCATTCTTTCATCTTGGCCCACACCAATTTCGACTGCAGCATGTGGTTTACAATGTTGCCCGGGGTTATTTTTTCCTTTATGATTTCTTCAATGCACATTCTTTCAGATGCGTATCTCGGGCAGGAGAAGAAGACATGTTCCACGTTCTCACTACCGTTGCCGCAGAACGAGCAGTCAGCTGCGTCCTCGTGGCCGAGTCTTTGGAGATACTCTCTATAGCATCCATGCCCCGTCAGGAACTGTGTGAGATAGTAATCTGTGTCTCCATGTCCTCTCTCAACCCAGGCCTGTACGCTTCTGATAAGTTTATGCGTCCATCTCCCTTTTGTCGCTTGGTCCCAGCGATTTTGCCACTCACTTATGCTCCCCCGTCTTTCTTCTTTACGCTCTTCCGCCGTTAATCGCCTGTTTAGGCTTTTGGCTTTGTCGTACACTCTACCCAGTTCAGAGGCCATTATATCTGGTGGCATGATACCCGATATGACACATACTGCTTCGAATGACACTGTCCTGAAAGCACAGGCAACTCTAATGGAAATAAGTCTAAAAACTATTTCCGCCTTCTTCGCGTACGTTTTCTGTATCAGGGCTTTACCCCATATGGGTGCTGCATACATGAGTGTAGACTGGGTAACTCTAGCCAGGAGCGCTCTTCTACTCTGAGTGGGACCACCGATGTTGGCCATAATCCTTGACAGTGCCGCCGTCACCATGGCTGCCTTTCCGCATGCTTTTTTGATGTGCTCCCTGAAGCTTAGTCGAGCATCGATCATTACACCCAAATATCGTAGTGCCGCCTGTGTTGTGACGTTGAACCCATCAATGTTTAGTGTGGTCGTTTCTAATTTTTTCTACTCGTAATGAGAACTGCCTCTGTTTTTTGCCCGGCTAGCTGGAGTTTAACCGCCGTTAGCCATTGTTTGACCTTTGTTGTTGCCTCGCTGCAGATACTCTGGATCTGGGGGATTGTTTTGGCGACTATGGTCAACGCAATGTCGTCAGCGTATCCTATTTTTTGCACTCCCCTCGGCATTGGGAGTTGCAGTACCCCATCATATAATACATTCCATAGCATCGGGCCCAGTACAGAACCCTGCGGTACTCCGCCCGTCACTGCGTATCTCTTTGGACCTTCATCTGTATTGTACAGAAGTACTCTTTCCGACAGATAACTGTTTATAACCCGTACTAAGTATGCTGGCGTTTTTTTCTCTTCAAGAGCCTTTATAATATGGGGCCAGTATGCCGAGTTGAAGGCGTTCTTAACATCCAGAGTGACAACTGCACAGTATTCTTTATTACCATGCATCCACCTGTCACCCTCAATAGCCTTACTGGCAATGTTTGTCACCCTCCTGACGGCATCGATGGTTGAACGACCTTTTCGGAAACCAAACTGATGTTCGGATAGTTCAGCCGGCACTTTCTCCAGGTGCTGTTCCAGGCGCGTGCAGATTAGTTACTCCAAGATTTTACCCATAGTATCTATCATGCAGAGTGGCCGATAAGAACTTGGGTCACCCGCTGGCTTATTCGGTTTCTGAAGTAGGACTAGTTGTTGCTTCTTCCATACTTTCGGAAACATGCCTTCATTTATACACTTGGTGAAGTGTTCTGCAAATGGCTTTGCGTTGCGCCTGATAGCGATCTTCAGCGCCTTGTTCGGAATGCCGTCAGGTCCTGGAGCCTTAGCATTGCCGAAACTTTCCGTTGCCAAAATCACCTCTGCTTCACTGATTGTGCCACTATTTTCTGCTGCGTGGAACTGGGTCTGGCTTGGTTGCAGGTCTTGCTTTGGAAAGAGTGTCTGTACAATCTTTTCTAAGAGAATGGGGCAAGTGGGCGCCTGTCCTCTACCTCCTTTGACCTTGGCCATAACGAGTTTGTAGCCATCACCCCACGGGTTTTCGTCCACATTCTGGCACAGTTCTTTAAAGCTGGCTGCCTTGCTGCTTTTAATGGCTTTCTTTAATTGTTTCCGCTTCTTTTTATAGTTCTCGCGGAGCCTGTAGTGTTCTGCCATCCCATAACTCCTTTGGGAAAGGCGCCTTGCTTTTTTGCATTCGCTTCTTAGGGTGCTGATCTCCTCGTTCCACCAGTATACAGGCTTTCTGGGAGCGCTCTGTCTTTTCCTGCACATAGCGGCATCGCACGCTCTGCTAACATGTTTTACTAGCAGCTCCGCCTGAAGTTCCACATCGTTGGTGCTAGGTGGGGTCTTTTCTAGCATGATTTGGAACATTTCTTCATCAAGCGTCTCCACCCTCCAACCCTTATTCTGTTTTCTCTGTGCGGTTTCTTTTCCATGCGAAAAGTCCACCTTAATGGCGAGGTGGTCACTGCCTGAGTAAAAGTCACTCACTTGCCAGCTTGCTGATCGTACTAGAGTCCTGCTGGCGTAAGTGATGTCGATTATTGATGCACGACCATTCACTTCGAAGGTGTTTTTTCCCCCAGCGTTTAGCAGAACCACATCAAGCAGTGAGAATGCCTTAATCAAGGCATCTCCCCTTTTATTGGTGTATCTGCTACCCCATTCCAAAGCCCACGCATTGAAATCACCCGCAATCACGTTTGGTGTGGTGCCGCGAGCGTTTTGCACAAGTTCATCCAGCAGGTTTTCGAACTCTACTTGCGTCAGTTTCGGTGGCGCGTAGCAACTGTAGAAATAGATGCCACGTATTTTTGCTCGGGTATAGTAATCACTGTGGGTGTGCGGTTTGTCCTGCAGGGTATTTCCTCCACAGGCCCAGATAGCAGCTTTACTTTTTCTGCCCGAGACCCACGTTCCGACGTTTAGGTTTTTATGCTGGTCGCTGACTAGCACAACGTCCACCTTATTTTCGTATACCCTTTGTTTTAAGAGCTCTTGTGCAGCCTCACAATGGTTTAGATTGATCTGCTCAATCCTCATTTTTTGGTTTTAATATACGCCGCTTGATACAGGGGACATTTTCTGCTTCCAATCTGATGGCTTGTATCTTCTCTTCCATTCCTTTTACAAGCTCCGCAGAAGGGCTTTTTTTCGCATACTTTTGCTTGGTGACCCTTTTCTCCACATTTGAGACAGTTCTGGCTTCTGTCGTCTTCGTTTGTACACGCCCTCGCTAGGTGCCCATACTCCAGGCATCTGTAGCACCTCCTCAAGCAAGGCTTTTCTCTTATTCGGCATACCGTCCAGCCGATTTTGAGTTTTTGTTTCTCAAGCAGTCGCCTTGCGTCCAGTGCTGGTAGGCTTATCACTGCTGTTTGCGTGCCTGCATACGCCGCTCTAACGCTTTTTATTGCGTTTGCACTAAATAGGTTAAGCTCCTTAACTTGCGTTCGTATTGCCTCACCTATGTCCTCTTTGGTTGTGATTTCATCTAAATCACGGATCTCCACCAACATCTCGTGGGTTAGGACCTTGATTTGCGCCTGGTCACCTAGCACCTTGCCAATCTTCTTCTGGTAGACTCCTGTATTGGCCATCTGCTCTTTTTTCAATTGAAGCAGGATTTCGCCTTTGGCCGTCTTTCTTATACGCGTAACGTTTTCGCCGAGTTCCTGCAAGGCATCATCTTTTTTAACCGCCCTGAGAATGTCACTGTATGTCATTGTTCCGGCACGCGCAATGACAATCGCATCCGGCCTCGGGGGTGGTTTATTTGTCACTTTCTTCTTGGCTGGTTTGCGCTTGACACTCATCCAGCCTTTTTCCATATCCCCGTTTGTCCTCTTGGCATAACTCTCTCCTCTGGCTTTTTTGTCTGCACTTGCTGACACTTTGCGTTCTTCTTCGTGTGCAGTCTTGCTTTTTTTGGGTGGCGTTTTTCTACCCGGCTGCTTATCGTCGCGTGGTCTTTTCGGTGTTCCTTCAGTCGTTACACTTCCAAGAATGTTTCGCTTGGCTTCCTTGTTTTTCGCTTCTTCCTGAGCTCTCGAGTGCAGCTTAGTGATCTTTTCGAGGAGTTCCCTTATATGGTTGTTGATCGAGCGTTGCGGTAGACGCATTGCTTCTGTCAACTTCCCAATCGTATCACCAAGAAGTGTTAAGGTGTCATTACTCGATTGTGCTGCTTTCTCATTGCTTTCTGGCAGCGCAGGTGGCGACGATTTTGCTCTCTCAGGCCGTTCTACACTGAGCGTCTTTATAGGACTCCGTCCCAGCTTTGGTGCACGCTTAAAGGGATCAGCCCCCGTTGTTATACGGCCCTTGGGGGTCTTGTACTCCTCAGTAAGGTCCACTAGTAGATCACTCGATCCACTTGCACCTGGTACCTTTCTGTTAGCCTCTTCTAGGCTTTCATTTCCGCTGCCCATAATGGCACCATAAATGTTACTGCTGTTGTTATTTGTATTTCTCATATATTTTTCCATTCTTTTTTGTTTACCAGCGCATCGTGTGTAGGGGGGCGGGCCGAAATAAACAGGAACGGGTATACCCTTGGGGACGGTGCCCCTACCCCAGTTCCCTGAGGCCTGTTCTTCGCTTTACCGGTCCCGGAAAACACGGACGGACCGGAGCTCACCCGGGGCAACGCATACTACTACCTCTGCGTCCAATACACACTCCCTGACTAGGGCCCGAAGGGGCTGGTCACTGATACACCCCGCAGCTAACACCTCGGCAGAGCAAGCTCACATCACTCCCCTCACTTCAACAACAGAGATGGTTCTTGAAGTGATGAGAGACTCCCAGTGCGCCACGGCATATACCGGTCAGTTAGCAGCCGCACCTAACATGGTGAACAGACGCTGACCAGGAAGCCGTCCACTATGGAAACCGCCGCGCCTGGATTTTTTTTTTTTTTTTTTTTTTTCTGTCACCGGAAGCCTCATCGGATGGGCTGTCATTTAGCCGCCTCCTCCGCTTCTGGCCGCTCATTGTCGGGGATTGCTTATTCGTTTAAACTTATTTCGCAACTAACCTGCTACTACAGGCCTTCCGGCTATCCGCAACCTGCCGACCCCCACGGTTGCTTAGAGCCCAGCTTAGTCGTTCAGCCCAGGTGGAATGAACAACACCGTGGGAATGAACAACACCATTCGACATGATAAAAATTCATTCGTCGTGATTTCTTTCATCTTAGTTAAAGGATTTTTTCATCCTTGAGAAAAATTGGCATATGGGCGGCTCGTTTTATGAATGAAAGTACCTTCCTCCAAGAAATATGATCTACAACTTATCAATGTATTTGTGTTTGTTGTGCTTTACAATATTTGGCACTGTTCAGCGCCGCCGCGAATAAATAATCAATGCTGCGGCTGCGCCTATGAATTTATTTTGTTCGTGTAGTCGCTGGCTTAGAATTTTGCTTTGGAAACATACGCATGCAGAGGCATATATGTACATACATACAGATATACCTGTATATACGAATATGCATTGTTTTTCTCAGAATATAAACATCTACGCACATACATACATTGTCCCAAAATATGTGTTCATATGTGCATACATATAATACATATATGTAAACGTGCTGAGTTTTTTTTGCATCTTTTAGGAATTTGTTTGCATGTGTTTGTCTCTTGAATTTTTTATATGTAGATAAGCATATGCGAATATGGGTTTGGTGGTGAACGAGGACAAAACGAAGTACCTCCTGTCTTCAAACAAACAGTCGGCGCACTCGCGTATCGGCACCCACGTCACTGTAGACAGTTATAATTTCGAGGTTGTAAAAGACTTCGTTTATTTAGGAACCAGCATTAACATAGATAACAATGTCAGCTTTGAAATCTCTCTTGCCAACAAGTGCTACTTTGGACTAAGTAGGCAACTGAGCAGTAACGTCCTCTCTCGACGAACAAAACTAATACTCTACAAGACTCTTATCATGACCATCCTAACGCATGGCGCAGAAGCTTGGACGATGACAACATCCGATGGAGCGACGCTTAGAGTGTTCGAGAGAAAGGTTCTGCCTAAGATTTTTGGACCTTTGCACGTTGGCAACGGCGAATATCGCAGGCGATGGAACGATGAGTTGTATGAGCTTTACGACGACATGCACATAGCGTAGCGAATAAAGATCCAGCGGCTACGTTGGCTGGGTCATGTCGTCCGAATGGACGCAAACGCTCCGGCTTTGAAAGTATTCGATGCGGTACCAGGTGGTGGTAGCAGAGGAAGAGGGCGGCCTCCTCTGCGTTGGAAAGATCAGGTGGAGAAGAACTTGGCTTCACTTGGTGTATCCAATTGGCGCCGGTTAGCACGAGAAGGAAGCGACTGGGGCGCTTTGTTAAACTCGGCCAAAATCTCATTGGCAATGTTCATGCGATGCTGCTTTTGGTCGAAATTGAGCAGTTTTGGTACGAATTTTGCGGCGACCCGTTTCATGCCCAAATCATTGAAAAAAATCGAATGGCACGAGCCAATCGAAATGTCTCATCCTCAGCAACTTCTCTAACGGTGATTCGACGATTGGCCAATACCATTTTCTTCACTTCATCAATTTTTTCGTCTGTTGTTGAAGTGCTCGGTCGTCCGGCACGCTTTTCGTCGCTCACGTGTTCTCGACCTTCTGAGAACATTTTGTACCACCGATAAACGTTGCTTTGGTTCAAAGTAGCTTCTCCGTATGACACTGACAACATTCGGAATACCTCCGCCTCAAAAAAATCTAAATTCGAATATACGTAACCTGCAAAAATTCAAAATTCGCGATATTTTTATATATATTCATACTTTTTGAACACACCTCGTATGTATTCAACTACTCTAAAGTGTTGAATACATACGAGGTGTGTTCAAAAAGTATGAATATACATAATAATATAAAAAGTACAACACATTGTTGAATACTAACCCTTGATGTAAATGAATGCTTTACAAAGATAATTCAGTTAAATTGTTGTGTGGATATTTGAAATAATTTTGATAATACATAATATTATTACAGTTTAGTTAATTAAATACTAATACAGTTTAGTTAATTAAGTACTTAAAATCTCACATTCATGCATGCAAATTTTATATATGTACTTCGAAATAATTTATTCATCTCACAAGAAATAATCCATTTGCAAAGTGTCGACAGCAAATAAGCATGAAAGAAAAATGTACAAGTATGCTGTTATTTTGTTTTGCCTAACACCAAATCATGGCATTTTACATTTCATACAAACGCTATTTGTATTTAATTCTGTTAAACATCTCTCATTCCGCTGTCAGCAGTACGGCCACACTAAAACCTACTGCCGCAGAAAACCGGTCTGCATTAAATGCGCTGGTGTCCACTTGTCCGCGACTTGTGCAAAACGAGAACAGATGACTTCAAATATGCCTTATGCGAAGGAACTATAAACTTTGCTCAAAGCACACGACATAGATATTCTCCTAATCGCTGAAAGTCAATTTACCAATAAAAGCTACTTTCGAATCCCAAATTAAAAGCTATATCACAAAATGCGCCCCGATAAAGAAGCACGTGCCGGCCCTACTATTCTCATAAAAACTATTATAATATGAAGCATTACAGCATAAACCCTTTTTGCACAGAAGCTATTCGAGCCACAAGTATAGTTGTGGAGAGTTCGAATGGTCCTATCACAATCTCATCAGTGTATAGCCCCCCACCCCCCCAAGCATCAAAACAGATGAGTATGAAACATTTTTTAAAACCCTTGGAAACAGGTTTCTAGGTGGAGGGGACTATAACGCTAATCATACTCATTGGGGGTTTCGTCGTGCTACCTCAAAAGGGCGCCAACTATTGGCAGGCATCACGATATTGAACTGTGGTGAGACAGCCTGCTCAGGCTACCTGGCCCACTGACTAATAAAATACCCGATCTCATTGACTTTTGTGTAGCGGAAGGTGTTCTAGCTAGTGAAATAACCTGCAGCTCATGTTATGAACTATCCTCCGAACACTCTCCCGTATTTGTCACATTAAATAATGATTCAGCAGAATCATTTGCCCATTATTCTCTCCACAACAGCAAAACCGACTGGACGTATTTCCTTCCCTTATTTCTTAAACTATTGACTTAAAACACCCACTCAAGAGCAATAAGGACATTATAAATGCTGTCGAACATTTCAATAATTGTGTTTAACAAGCAGCATGGAGCTCAACACCCTGTCTCACCAAGCAACACCACTCACAAATATCTCTTGAGGTAAAAGAAAAATTGAAAGAAAAACGACAAGCAAGAAAAGCATGGCAAAGAAGCAGACACCCTGAGGACAAAAAGACACTTAACCCACTTACTGAAGAACTCAAAGAACACTTTAAAAAATATCAGAACTCTCAGCTCCAGAACTATCTCAGCAAACTTGATGAAACCTCTGCCACTGACTACTCACTATGAAAAGCAACAAAAAATTTAAAAAGGCCAACCCTTGCACAATTATCCATTGAAATGAAAACTAACAAATGGACTAAAACAGATCTCGAGAAGGCAAACACATTTTCCTCAACAGAATGAAACCTATAATTCGAGACTTAAATATAATTCAAATTCACCAATACGTTTCTCGAAAAAACACAGTACCATCGAACAAGTCCATAGACGCATAAACAGCATACACAAAGCAGTTGAACAAAAAAATTTTGCACAGCGGCTTTTCTCTATATATCTCAAGCTTTTGACCGCGAATGGCGTGATAGCTTACTCTATGAAATAAAAGACACTCTTCCAATAAATTGTCACATGTTTATTAAGTCCTACTTCTAAAATCGATATTTCTTTGCCAAACAAGGTGAGCAACAGTCTGAAGGAACAATAGTCGGAACGTTTGCGGATGACACTGCCGTACTCACAATCGACTACTACCCCCATGTGGCCTCCCAAAAACTACAGAAAGGTCTTGATAAAATAACTCACTGGTTGAAAGAGTGGCGCATTAAGACGAATGAGATAAAATCTGAGCAAGTCACTTTTACATTAAATCGAAAAACTTGTCCACCCGTTAAGCTCAATAATACAATTATCCACCTAACTAACGTCAGAAAATATCTCGGCTTGCATCTTGATAGTAAACTTACATTGAAAACCCACAGAAGGGTATAGGAATAAAACTCAGAAGCCTATATTGGTTACTTCATCGAATTTCTCATGTTTCTCTCGGAAGTAAGTTCTCACTTTATTCAGCTATCTTGAAACTGATATGGACATATGGCATTAAACTATGGTGCACTGCACTCGAACATCAAAATACTTCAAAGATTCCAGTCAAAAACCATGATCTTAAACGCCCCTTATTATATCACTAACGCACAAATTCATCATGATCTCAAAGTCTCCACAATAACCGAAGAAATACACACAACACACGACTCCAATCGCACTCAAGCCCCCTTGCCCCAGAAAATTTCAAAGCCCATAACCTTCACCAGACTCAAGAGAAAATCTACAAAAGGCTTAATATGATAATAAATGGGCTAAATTATTATGTAACTTAAAATTAATAAATGGTTGCACGACTGGGTGTATTCCATAAATGTTTTTTTTTTTCTTAAATACATTAAATATCTAGATTTAAGTAAGAATATTGCTTAGTGTGTAAAAAACAGATCGCTATAAAGAAATAAAAAATAGAAGAATAGAAAATTAATATAAATGGTTCTGACATCCCCTCAAATAATACAGCAAACTATTTAGGTATGCAATTGGACGAAAAACTTACATGGAAGCAACACAAAAAAAAGGAAAAAAACACAAATGAACTTAAAATTGAAACAACTATATTGGTTGTTAAATAAAAATTCTAAATGATCAATAAACAACAAAGTTCTTATATATGTATTATACAATAATGAAACGAATATGGACATATAGTCTATAACTGTGGAGTACAACAAAAAAGACGAACCTAAACATTATTCAAAGGCAACAATCAAAAATACAACGGTTACTATTAGCCCTTGGTATATCTTTAAAAACGATATTCACCAAGATCTCGCCACAGTAACAATGAAGTTTATTTACTCTCAATAAAAGAACTGACATCAAGAAGAAGGCTGCAAAGAAATCGACCCATCGACAAGTTATAATAATATAAAATGGAAATCTTTGTTTTAAGATAAATAAAGGGTGATTTCTTAAGAGCTATAGGAAAGTTCAATAGCTAAAAAACGTTATATAAATACAATGGGAAAAAAAGAAAAATAAATAAATAGCTGTACAGCCAGCCCACCCAGACATAACCTAAAATCGGCAAATTACAAAAAAGTACTTGGAAGATTAATAACACAGCCCTGCAAAATCTCGCTTTTTTACAGCTTCTAAAACCGCTATGGGTGTTTCTTGAAGGTTTTTTTATGCTGAAAACGAATATGATCTTGAAAATGCTCCAGCACGTCAGGATTTTTGGCAATTTGAGGTTAAATAGTCAAAAAATGCAGATTTTGACCATTTTTTTATTATTTTTTTGAGCAAGGTAAAGTTTTTTTTAATTTTCCACAACGGCATCGCGAAGTACTACTCTTTAGCTTTAAGGTCCTTTTTTAAAAATATTTTTACGATTAATATAAAAAAAGTTATTCTATTTTGAATTGGAGACTTTTAGATATGCAAATTCAACCTTTCTAACTCTCTAACGCCCCTGTAAAGGGCGAATTCAAAATAGTATAACTTTTTTTATATTAACCGCAAAAATATTTTTAAAACTGGATTTTAAAGCTGAAGACTAGTACTTTGCGATGCCGTTGTGGAAAATTTAAAAAAAACTTTACCTTGTTCAAAAAAATAATAAAAAAATGGTCAAAATCTGCATTTTTTGACTATTTAACCTCAAATTGCCAAAAATCCTGACGTGCTGGAGCATTTTCAAGGTCATATTCGTTTTCAGCTTAAAAAAACCTTCAAGAAACACCCATAGCCGTTTTAGAAACTGTACCTCGCAGGACTGTGAAATATATCCGATACATTTTGGTACATAAACTTTTACTTAATTGTAAAATGTGAAAAATTGATGGGTGAAATAACTTTTTAATAATTTTTTTCGTAATCAGGACAGCAAATTATAAGGTAATTAGTTGAAATTATCGAAAAAGTTTTTTTGGTTGTTGGCCTGTGTATTGGCGGAGATTTCAACGTAAAACATTCAAGCTGGAATTCGCTGTACGAAGCGGGAAAACAACTTGCTTGCCAAATTATTTCAACAGCATATCCAACCTACAATCCAACAATTCGCCCAAGTAGAAAATGGGATAGATGTAAACTCAACCCATTCACCTATTTTTATGTCCATTAATGGCGGCTGCCGTAGCCGAATGGGATGGTGCGTGACTACCATTCGTAAGTGAATTGGTTCGAATCTCTGTGCATGGAACACTAAATGACAGAAACATTTTTTCTAATAGCGATCGCCCCTCGGCAGGCAATGGCAATTCTCTCAGTGTATTTCTGCCATGAAAAGGCTCCTCATAAAAAATATCTGCCGTTCGGAGTCGGCTTAAAACTATAGGTCACTCCATTTGTCGAACAGCTTCAAGACGTACGCCCAGATAAGAGGAGGAGCTCAGCTAAATATCCCAAAAGAATGTGAGCGACAATTATATACATATATATATATAATGGCGAACCAAAATCTTTCCAGCGAAATCCCGCTCTCTCAAATAAATTAGTAGATTGAAATTTTTTGAAGCACAAACTTGATTCGACATTACGGGCAGAATTACCACCGAAAACGATATTGAAGATGAAACAATACAACTAACAACACATATCCAAAAAGTGATTGGATAAGTACACAGCAGAAACTGATTGGATAAGTAAACAAAAACACAATAATTTTCAAAAACGATATTCTACAGAAATTTTTGAAAAAAAAGGATATCAAAAATGAAGTGGGAGCCTTTCAAGAAAACTGAATTGAGCAGTTTGACAAAATTGCTCAGGGAAAAAATACAAAAATACTCAGTGGCATGCAAACTTGGGCTAAAAGCAATACAGAGAAATCTGGGATGTTTGCCAATCATGTACCATGCACCACCCAGAAACCTTATATCAAAACGTCAATTTAGCTCCCGGGACAAGCATCCTACAATCGACCACATACATGAACAACTCATACAGTAGAAGACACGCTGGAAAGTAATAAAGTCTGCTCAATAATATTCCTTAACGTCGTCTAGGAATTTAATAAAGTTTGGCACGAAGGACTGCTTTATAAGCTAAAAACTATACTTCCGTTGAATTTCATTGACATTCTGAAATCGTATATAACATATAAATACTCAAAAACGGGCGTATTCGGAAATGAGAGATATATCGGCTCAAGTGCCACAAAGGTATATACTCGAACCGGTACTGTATTTACTCTAAACCTCAGACCTGCCAGTACCGAAAAAACGCAAAGTAGCTATCAGACATTTGCTGACGGTGCTTGTACGAGTACATATCTTAGTTGTTGGATCAACCGAAGAAGTTGTTACATGGACTGAAAGTTGGAATATAAAATTTATTGAAACGAAATCGGTTCACGTAGGTTTTTATTTATTTATTTATTTAATATATGGAAAATAACAATAAATTATTATTTTGCAATAAAAGGAGCACTAGCTGCCAGGGCTTACGGCTCACTGCTTTAATAAGATTATTTTTTAAATAGAAATGTTAAGCTATTAGACAGTTACATTTCTAGAAAAGATTATTAAGCACTATCGACACATGAATCAATAAAGAAATTGAGTTATGTGGGAGGTAAATTTATAGGATACACGGAAGCATATTTACATAGATATTTAAGTAAAGAGACTTATGGCTTAAATCAATTTTCTCATATCCGCTCTAATTAAGTAATCTGTCATTTTTTCAATGTTTTCCTGAGAAGTAGTCTTTAGTACCTACAATGAAAGATGGTTGTTGAAACTTTTTTTCCTGAGATTCATAAATCGTGCAGTCGTCCAAAAGATGTTTAACTGTTAATGTTGACAGGGTGCAGTAGGGGCAGGGAGGTGGCCTCTCGCTTTTAAAAATGTGCGATTGTGTATCAATTGTGTGTCCAATGCGAAGTCGGATGAAGACAGTGACGTCCTTCGTACGGCATATGGCTTGATAGTTGCGTTTAGTGCCAGTTGTATTTAAGCTTGCATAATGGTGTTGCACTGTTCTACATGTCTCAGTTCTTTTTGCTCCAAAATATTTATTAATTAGTCCATAAATGTCTTTCTTCAGCATACAATCAAATGTGTGGAACGGTTCCATTGCTGCAGCCTTAGCTTTTTGCTCGGCAAGCTCGTTCCCCTTAATACCAACGTGGCCAGGAATCCACATTATTTTTACTTTATTTTGATGCTCAATTAATATGCTCCGTATGTTTGAAATAAGGGGTGATTTGTTTGTTATGTTCATGATACCTGATATTGTAGACTTGCTATCCGAACAAATTATTGTTTTTTCATTAGTTTTTGACCCTTCGTTATTGTTTCACAATCAGAATTCACTACTGCAAACGTGGTGTGGTCCAGAGTTTTTGAACCATCAGTGTAGATCATTTTCCTTTCAGGTCTAAATGGTACTACGTATTCTTCAAACCCACGCTGGTATTCTAATGAACTGGTGTTGGATTTAGGAAATGTTGCTATACAAAAAAGGAGTGAGGACTTTCTAAAATGCCAAGGCGGTGAGCTGATTGGGGGCCTTAATTTGGGCCGTGAAGTTATTTCCATTTGGTTAGCATATTCCAGTGCTCTTAGTATAGTTGACTTGCGATTTTACACTTTACTTGCAGCAAATGGTATTGGATGTAGAATGCTATTGTTGCAATAGAGAAGATTTGGGATGAGACTCATTGTTCTCTCCGGAATGTTGGGTAACCCTGCTTCCACCAATATGTACTGTATCGGAGATGTTGGAAAGGCTCGAATGCTTCTGCGTACGGCCGGGTGGTATGTTGTGAAAATTAGCTTTAGGTTACTTTTTGCGCAGTGTCCGTATATTGGCAAACCATAGTCGATTTTCGACAAGATGAGAGTCCTAGTAATATTTATCAGATTTGTGGTATGTATAAGACTATGTTTAAATGACAGATACTTTATAATATTTAACCTGACAGCTAAGTTCTTTTTTAAATCTAAACAGTGTTCCTTAAAAGTAAGACGCTTATCAAAGATACTCCCAATAAATCGTATGCTGTGAGCATTTATTAGGTGCGCAACTAAGTTCTCGCTGTTTTTTTTTATGAAAATCCAACTTGATTCTGAAAAAATGGTTGCAAGTGAATCACTGAAAGTATTGCCCATGGCTACTATTAGTAATATTTATCAGATTTGTGGTAAGTATAAGACTATGTTTAGATGACAGTACTCTAAAATATTTAACCTGGCAGCTAAGTTCTTTTTTAAATCTAAACAGTGTTCCTTAAAAATAAGACGCTTATCAAAGATAATTCCAAGAAATCGTACGCTGTGAGTATTTATTATACAATATTTGTGTTATTATAGAAAACATTTAAGTTATTACATTTATGCTTTCTACATATGAAAAGATTTACATTTATTAAGCGAGAGTTTCGCGCCTGAGCACATGGACCATCTTGAGACGTCGGTCAGAATATCTGAACATTTCTTATTGACTAAGTTAGAAAATAATAATACATCGTCGGCATAAATAATGTGCGAAATGTTTTTGTATTTGGAAATGATTTGGCGAATTTCATCAAAGGTTATTGTTACTGAAAGTGGAGAACCTTGCGATATCCCATTCTGGAGAATGTACAAATTAGAAAAAACGTTATTTACTTTCGTTTTAAGTTACAAGCTTAGACAGGAGATATGATATGGTTTGATAAATCCCATGAGGCAAAGTTTTCAAAAAATAAAATGCATCCGGAGTTCTTTGACTTTCTTTGTATGCCACTTGATGCGGACTTGTAAATTGATTTTTCGAAATGTACCACATTATGCGTTTTGAAATTATTTTTTCTAATAACTTGCTCATGCAGCATATAAGCGAAATAGGTCTAAATTCTGATGCTTCTGCTGATGGATTGTTGAATTATGGTGATGGATTTTTCCAGTTTTGAGGGAAAACTCCAGTGAAAAATATTTGGTTAAAGAGGTTCATTAATCTCTGTTTTTGCTCACTAGGTAAGTTTTTTAACATTACATAAGAAATGCGGTCTGACCCTGGAGTTTTCCTAGTTAGGTTAGAAAGTGTAGCCCCAAATTATTGGGTGTGCAACTAAGTTTTAAAGGTTTTTTTTCGATTTCAAAAATTTATTGTTAAAAATTGGTACAACCTATTTTATCCAAAATACTGTCCATCACTAGCTATAACTTTTTCCCACTTCTCTGGTAATGCATGGATTCCGTCCCAATAAAACTGCTCGCGTTTGGAGGCGAAGAACTCATCAAGCCAATTTTGGATACCTTCAACCGAAGTGAAACGCACTCCCGTAAGGGCATTCTGCATCGACCGGAACAAATGGTAATCTGATGGTGCAAGATCTGGGCTATAAGGCGGGTGGGGTGGAACTTCCCATCCGCTACCATCGAGATAGGTTTTGACCACTTGTGCGACATGTTGACCACTATGCGGCCGAGCATTGTCATGATAAAAGATCAATGTCTCATGTCTGGTTTCCCATTCCGGACGTTTTTCCGCAATTGCTCGCTTCAATCGCATAAGTTGTTGTCTGTAGAGTGCTCCGTTTATCGTCTGACCACTTTTCAGTAGTTCGTGGTAAACGATTCCCTTCTGGTCCCACCAAACGCAGAACATTACCTTGCTGCCATGGATATTTGGCTTTGGCGTCACTTTTGAATCGTCGGAACCAGTACTCGCAGGTTGAAATTGATAGAGCATTCTCACCGTAAGCCTCACACAGCATCCGATAACTTTCCGCTGCACTTTTCTTCAGATGGAAGAAAAATGGCAAGACGAATGAAGTTTTGTAGGCACAAAAGCTGACATAGTCTTTGTATAAGAAAATTTTTTGTTTACACTTCGACGAAATGACACAAACTAAGAAACGACACTTAATGATGACGCTTTCACATGAAACTCGTTACACAAATACTCAGTACAATTTGACACTAGTATTACTATATGTTTTAAATCCTTTAAAACTTAGTTGCACACCCAATATAAATAGGTGATTCCTGATTCCATTAGGCTTGCCTGCGAGTTTGGCTCGTTATGAACCCAGTTAAGAGTGTCATTTTTCATTGTGGTAAAGTTGTTATTAAAATTTGAATTTTTCGAAAATTTTGGGCAAAATGTTCAGCTATTAACTTAGAGTCAAAAATTGGACCGCTAAGACTATTAATAAAATTAATAGAAGTTGGGGAGAATAAACCTGCAATCCGTATTATGTCCTTTTTTTAATATTATTGGAAAAAGGTAGTCCTGTAGTAGAAATAGAATAGAAATAAATAAAATAGCCCCAATAATAACAGACTAAACGATAGAAGAACAATTTAGAAACAATATGAAGGAAAAAAATCAAACTTCCAGACGTAGTACGTTCACTTAGGGAATTTTCCGGCAACGCTTCGGAATTTAGCTCCTGGAAAAAAGCGTTGAACGCATCTTAAAAATTTATGAACCCTCAAAAGGCACACCCAAATATTTTGGCATTTTAAATGTTATTAGAAACAAAATAATAGGCAAGGCATATATTGCATTAGAGTCGTACAATACACCTTTAGACTGGACAGCAATCTCTCTCTGCTTGACCACTCATTACGCTGACAAGAGAGATATAGGCACACTAGAATATCGAATGACGTGCCTAGTGCAAGGATGACTAACAGTAAACGAGTTTTACCAAAAAGTTTACGGGCATTTATCCTTAATCCTAAACAAAATAGGATGCATGAAATTGCAAAATACTAAGAACCCAACTATTTAACTACCAACGGCAATATCCTAAGCAACAACTCACTCAAACACGGTATACACAAATACCAAACCGACAGGTTGCACAGACAAAATTCTATTCAGAACTTGCATATATACCTCAACCACCACCAAAAACTAACCCATACAACTATCAATACCCACAACTACACCCCCAATAATTCGCAAATCATAACCCGAATCCACTTTACCAACAAAGCAGGTATTAAAACCAGTATCCTGTCAAGCAACAACAAAATTATTCCTCACCACGACCGCCTAAACTACCTCAACCTATGGACGTAGACCCAAGCTTACGAACAAACACTGTTAATTACGCAAACAGACCAAAACCGCAAGACTTAGGAAAACGACCAACTTCGAATTCTGCTAGAAATCTCCCACCACCGAAAATTCAGAGAAACTTTCACATTAATTCCGAACAGTTAACAGAGGAACAAGATTTTAGATTAAATATCTCTTCGTTACCATATTTTAGATGCAAAACGAAGAGCGGCGATATAACAAAAATTCCAGTGGTTACAGGATCCAGAAAAATTACATTCAGAATAGTCTTGTGAAGAAAACACTAATCCCTTTTTTGCAAACTCAGTGGGTGGTAAAATAAAAATTACGCACCTTTTCAATATAGATAACTGCACATTAAAATTCTTCCTTCTACCCACGCTCACTACCTTCCATGCCATTTTAGGAAGCGATACCTTAAAAGAATAAGGATAATTATATGGTTATAGCCAATAAAACGAAAATACATCTCAGACAATGTAACATTCAGGATGTTCACACAATACAAATTAGAGACGAGCACATGCACGAGCTAGAAAAAACCAATATAAGACAACTAATACAGAAACATAAAAGCTTGTTTTCCGACCCTAATGAAAAACTAACTTACATACGCGACAAAAGTTATAGGAAAAATCCGCACAAGCTCCAGATCTTACCCATCTCCCGCTAGTCTCAAACAGAAGTAGAAAAAAAAAAAAATAAACTATTAGAGGACGGTATCATACGACAATCACGCTCTCCATACAACTCTCCCGTTTGGGTAGTACCCAAAAAAGATTACGCTTCTGGCGAAAAAAAATTTAGAATAGTTATTGACTATAGGGAATTAAGCACAGTGACAATTGCAGATATATATCCAATACCAGAAATAAATGAAGTGCTTTCTCAATTGGGAAATAGCCGATTTTTTTCTGTTATTGACTTAAAAGGTAGTTTCCACCAGTTTTCAGTGAACAACGAAAAATATGAGTTCACTAGACTGCCTTTTGGATTTAAAAATGCCCCAGCCATTTTTCAAAGGACATTAGACGACATAGGTACTAAGACAGTAAGTAGGGAAAATATGCTACGTATACATAGACGACGCAATTATATTTAGTAAAGATGGAGAAAAACATACCGAACAAATAGAGCTAATTTTCGACACACTCAATAAAGCTAATATGAAAGTACAGGTAGATAAATGTGAATTCTTTAAAAAACAGGTTGAGTTTTTAAGACTCGTAGTTTCCGCTGAAGGAATTTGTACAAACACCTCCAAAGTAGGAGGGGTACAAAATTTTCCTTACCCTAAAACATTAAAAGATTTGCGATGATTTTTAGGCCTCTCAGGATATTATCGCAGATTCATTAAAGATTACGCCAAATTAGCGAAACCACTAACTTCTCTTCTTCGTGGAGAAGAATGCAGAATGTCCAAAACCATTTAAAAAAAAAACCCCTAGTTAATCTAAAAGAAAAAGCTAAAGCTTCTTTCAATAAAATTAAATCCACTTTAACATCTCAAGAAGTAATTTTACAATATCCCAATTATATAAAAAAGAATTTGATCTAACTACAGACGCTTTGAAATATGCCATAGGTGCTGTTTTAGAACAAAATGGTAAGCCAATAAATTGCATGTCACGAACGCTATCCAAAGCTGAAGAGAACTACGCGGTAAACGTTTGCCATAATCTGGGCATTAAACTCCTTTAGAAATTATTTGTACGGCACAGCGAAAGTAATTATACATACCGATCACCAACCTTTAACATATGCCCTAAGTAATAAAAATAATAATACGAAATTAAAATGAAGCCATACTGGAAGAGTATAATTATCAATTTAGATACAAACCCGGTAAAGCCACCATCGTAGCAGATATACTATCCAGACCATTCGAAATAAACTCCCTATCAATCGCTACACATTCGGACGACAGTTCCTCACACAACCTAATACCAGCTGTCGAAGTGCCCATAAACACTTTCAAAACCCAAATTTTTATATCTTCTGACCATTACCCTTCATACCAGTTTCAAATAGTCTTTCCTACCTACCATAGACACCTCATTATAGAAAAGGACCCTATGGTAGGTAGGTAGGTAGGTAGGGTGGTTGTCGCAAGACACACTTAGACCTTCAGCAGGTCCATTGTGATACCACTGGAGCTTATCCTTACTCTACGTGTTCCTTTTCAAACCATCCGGTTGCTTTAATAAACGAGCAGAGCTTCGTTAGTTTTAGATGGGCTATGTCCGCTACATCGGTTAGAAATGCTGTATCGAGAGTGCGCAGCCTTCTCATAGCTAGGCTTTCACACTCACATAAAAGGTGTCTGACTGTTTCCTCTTCTTCTGTATTAAGACAGCTTCTACAGAAATCGAAGTACGGGAGTCCTAACCTTCTAGCGTGGCTGCCTATTAAACAATGACCAGTTAAAACACCTATCATTTTTCTTATAGATTCTCTGTTGAATCGTAGCAAGATCTTCGATCGACCGCTGTTCCAGTTCGGCCATGTCTGTCTGCTTAGTTCGCATGTTGTGAGGTTTTGCCAGATTGTATTTACCTTTTTGATGGTTTCCCTGTCTATAAGTAATTTACAAGTGGCTATGGGCATGGGTATCAGCGCCTTATCCGGTTCGAGATCGAGCGTTGTACCGGTTCATGCGAGTTCATCCGCCTTACAATTTCCTGCAATGTTTCTGTGGCCTGGTACCCAGATAAGGTGCACCTTGTAGCACTTAGATACGTCATCTAGTAGTTTAAAACATTCTATAACTGTTTTTGACGAGTGTGTTTTTGATTCCAGCGCTTTTATTGCTGCTTGACTGTCCGAGTAAATGAAGACTTCATTTGCGGATAATACTCTCGTTTTTATCTCTTTAAGCCCTTCTTTTATGGCAGTGACTTCCGCCTGAAATACACTGCAATGATCAGGCAAGCGAAATGATTGGCATACTCCGAGTTTGTCGGAGTAGACCCCTCCGCCTACTTGGTTGTCTAGTTTTGAGCCATCTGTGTAGATGTTTAAGTCATTTATCTTGACAATGAGCCCGTTATCCCATTCCTCTTTGGAAGGAAATACTGTGACAAAGGATTTATCGAAATTGATGTCCTTGGTCTTACAGAAATCCGTTGTGCTGGGAATGCAGGGGAATTGTTCCAAAATTGAGGAGTGCCCTCTTTGGTACGTTCTGAGTAGGCCGATTTCTCTTAGTCTGAGAGTTGCTTTGGCAGCTGTTTGCTTACCGTACTGCTCTATTGGTAAAATGTTAAGAATAATATTTAGTGCATCTGTGGTTCTGAGGGCCCCGCAGATGCAAAGACTGGCCATTCTTTGTACGTGTGCCATGGTTCTTTTGACGTACAATTTATCTAAAGCTGGCCACCATACTAATATGCCGTATGTTAGGATTGGTCTGACAATTGCCGTGTAAAGCCAGTATACGATAGATGGGGAGAGACCCCAACTTAGTCCTATTAGCTGTTTACAAGAGTATAGTGCTATTGTCGCCCTTTTTACTCTATCTTCGACATTTGCCTTCCATGTTAGCTTTCGGTCTAGTATTAGACCTAGGTAGCGGGCCTCATCACTGAATGACAGTGCCGTTCCACCTAGAGTCGGAGGAATTATATTTGGAATTTTGTGTTTCCTGGTAAATAGGATGAGTTCAGTTTTATTGGGGTTGACGCTTAGCCCGTTTGCTTTTGACCAGTTTTCAACCATGTTTAGTAAATCCTGCATGACTTCTATGAGTGTATTGGAGAATTTCCCCCTTACTACCAATGCAACATCGTCCGCATAGGCTACAACGTGTTGTCCTCTCTCCTCTAGGCTCTTTAGCAATGAGTTTAGTGCCAGCACCCATAGGAGAGGGGACAGCACACCGCCTTGAGGTGTTCCTCTGCTAACTTTTTTCTTGATCTCTGAGTCCCCTAGGGTTGCGATCACCAATCTGCTCAAGAGGACCCTATGCCCGACTATCCAGGACATATTGTTCACATAGATCTCTACTACACCAACAGTAAAATAGTGCTAACAGCGATAGACAAGTTTTCAAAATACGCTCAAGCAAAAATCGTACCCTCCAGGGCATGTGAAGATATAAAAGCACCACTTAGAGACATTTTAACAAATTTTGGAATCGCGGAAAAACGTATAATAGACAACGAAAAATCATTAAGCGCAGCCCCCATAACGTTTATGTTATAAAACCAATTTGGAATAGAGATTTTTAGGACGCCACCATACAAAAGCTCAATAAACGAACATATTATATAAAAAAATTCCACTCCACACTTTCTGAAGTGATGCGATGTACTAAATCAAAAAATACCCATACTGCTTTTCAATACAATTATTCAATTCACTCCACTACTAAACGCAAGCCTGTAGAACTATTTTTTGAAAGAACAGTTGGACCAATTGCATTTAAATTGGACAGGAAAGACAATATCCAAAATCTCAAAAATAAACAAGAAAAGGATTTAGAGTATCATAATAAAAATAGAACTTACTTTAGGGCATACAATAGTGACGATATTATTTACTCAAAAATTAACAAAAAGTTGGGAAACAAATTATCACCCCGATATAAAAAGTAGCAATAGAAGATTAAGGCAATAGACTCAAAACTAAATCAGTTCGTATCGTTCACAAAAGCCACATAAAAAATAATATTTTATTCCCTTTTTACGATCATCTTCGCTCTGTATAATGCAGAAACTCAAATTTTAGACTACACTAACAACAGCCCCATTTTTAACGATAGAATTTGAAACGGCCAAAGTTCAGACAGAAACATTTCGACTAACACATGTTATAGACCTTGACCAGAACGACTACGAACTCGAAAATATACATTACATAATAGAACATGACGTAACGAAGAAAACCCGTAATTTTCCTTCCTATTCCAAGAAGAAAAATCCATTCGATCCTCACTATCCCAGCCCAGCAATAGAATCCCTTGGCACAGTCTGGAAATGGCTTGCTGGTTCCCTCAGTCACGAAGACTCTAGGATAATAGGTAACAAAATAAATAATATTGTAAGTAATAATAATCAACAAGTTATAATTAATCAGTATGTATTTTAAGTGAAATGAAATCGAGCGATGCTCTGAAATTAGAAATAGAAAAAAATGTTGAAAGAAAATTAAATTTTATAAAAGAAGAATTAGTAAATATTGATTACTCAATTCAACCGGAAAAGCCGGAATAATAAACTCATTTTTGTTATCAAACGAAGAATTAATTGTTATAAAAGAAAATTTAGGAAAGCAAAATATGCCTTACTTAAATTTAATTGAACCTATTGAATTTAGTAATGTTAAAATTGCATCATCAATTATTTATATTGCAAAATTTCCTTTGACTAGGTTTTAAGTCTATATTGATAATACCAATAAAAAATGAAAATAAAACAATTAAAACAAAATACGCAAACCTTATCGTATGTAATAAGGAAATACAGGGTTTGATTGAAAAGCAATGCGCCTTATTTTTTTTAAGAAGTTTTATTAAACCTTTTGGCTTATACAGGGTGGGCCATATAGCGTTTGCTTTTTGAACCACCTATTTTTTTGAGAATGGTAACACAAATGACATGTCAAATGTGTTCATAATTTACTTAAAGGTTTGACATTTACGAAATGGGACGCTATACGCTTGAAAAAAATTGAGAAATATTGAAAACCTATTTCCACAGAGGTGAGTCTTGTTCTTTTTTCACATCGGGGGCTACGTCAATAAGCAAAATTGTCGGATTTGGGGCTCAGACAATCCACACGTTACTGTAGAGAAGCAATTGCATCCACAACGAGTCACTGTTTGGTGCGGTTTTTGGTCTGGCGGCATCATCAGGCCATTTTTTTCGAAAATGAGTGAGGAGCCGCGATTACAGTAAATGGCGAGCGTGACCGTGACATGCTCAACGAGTTGTTTCAAAAAACTGAAGAGGATCACATGGACGACATTTGGTTTCAACAGGACGGTGCAACTTGTCACACTGCTGCCAAAGTTACACTCGAAATTTTGGCTACCATTTTTGAAAACCGAATAATCAGCCGAAATTTCAATATCAATTGGCCGCCTCGGAGCTGTGATTTAAGCCCGTTGGACTATTTTTTGTGGGGAACCGTTAAGGGCAAATGCTATGCGAACCATCCAGAGATGACTCATGCTTTAAAACACGAAATAGAAGTTGCCATTCATGAAATTGGATCCCAAACAATCGAAAATGTGCTTAAAAATTGAGTTGATCGAATGGCCTACTGTAAAGCCAGTCATGGCAGTCATTTCAACGATATTATTTTTCATTCATAAATGACAATGTTCAATCTTCAAAATAAAAAAAAAGTTTGAAAAAATATTGATTAGTTTTTTTTTATAGCCGATTCAAAAAGCAAATTTTACAAGGCCCCCCCTATACAACTAATATTCTTCAAAATAGAAACCTTGAGCGTGAATACACTGCTGGTAGCGGTCCTTTCACTACAGGAAACATTTTTTAAACTCATCCGCCGGAATCGCGTTCAATTCGGCTGTCACAGTTTTTTGGATCACCTCGAAGGAGTCGAAACGCCTCCCCTTCACCTTTCTTTTCAGGCGCGGAAACAAGAAGAAGTCCGGAGGGGACAGGTCTGGGCTGTAGGGAGGGGCGGGAAGCACTGGAATCCCCATCTTGGCCAATGCAGAGGTGCAGAAGAAGACGGTGTGCGGCGGCGCATTGTCGTGATGAAGGGTCCAATTGTTGACGAGGTCGGGCCTTGAACGACTTGTGCCACCGTTTTACCTGGGCACTGGACAGAGATTGGTCCCCGTAAGCCTCCTTGAGTAGCCCAATGGTTTCGCTACTCGTTTTGTTTAGCTTTAGGCCAAATTTGATCGAGTAACGTTGCTCCAACGATCGCTGCATTTTCGCCACTGCAAAATCCTAATCCTTTTGAAACAGCTTTCACCCGCGGGGCGATGTTGACTGTACTGCTGTTGCCAGTGAACTGGGACCGGTTTCTAGTGGAAGGGGAAGGTCCAACGATTATTTCCCTCCCCCAGCCGATTCGGTTGATCGCTTGGCAGACGCTCCGCACGGGAAGGCTCATTACTTTTCAATCAAACCCTGTATATACAGGGTAGCCAATATTCGACGGACCCATCTGGCAACCCTGTATTTTTTTGACAGAGACGTCAGATCGCTTAATGACATACCATGTTGGAAGCGTCAGTCCAAGCAGATTTTTACCATGGAACAGTACACGCGACGCGAGCGCTCCCAAGTTCTTGAAATTTACATTCAACAAAAGAAGTCAATTGTGAAAACTCAACGTGCGTATAAGAAATTAAATAATGTAAAAAGTGCGCCTTCTAAGAGCACTATTAAACGTTTGTACGAAAGGTACGACCAAGGTTTGTATGACCAAGGCGATCGGATGAGCATATTGCTCTTGTACGGGCTTGACTTGACAAAAATTGAAGATTTACCAAATATTGACAAATAATTCAATGCGAAATATTCCAATATTGACTATTTTCGAATGGTCGAGAGAATTGGCATATGGGCGGCTCGTTTGAAACTGTTCAGCGTCGTCGCGGGTAAATAATCATGGCTGCTTCAGCTGCGCCTATGAATGCATTTGTTCTTAATAGTCGCTAGGCTTAGAATTTTGGTTTCACATGTAGAGGCATAAAGTGAGTGTGTGCGGTTATATGTGCATACATATGTATATACGAATATGCATGTTAACATGGCAAATGTTAACTTTTCAAAACGCCGATCAGTAACATGAGTACAGCGCTTCCCACAATAATCCAGACGCAATGTCAGCAGAAAAGCCAATGGCAGCAACACCCCAGTCGAATTAGGCCGGAAGTTATGCACCCGCAACCAAAATCAGCGATTCCTGGAAATTACTCACGCCACCACAGGTAGCTCGGTGCATTTTAAGTTTAGGTTTTAGATTAAGAAATTTTGTAATTTTATCTTAGACAGAACTCAATAAAGAGCGGTCATGCCACAATTTAGCCCCCTAGTAGCGAAAGCAAACGGGAGACGCGAGCCGTCAGCCGCCGCACCGAATCAGCGCAAGACACGCAAGAAAACTTCATGGAAGGGAAAGGTCAACAGCGAAAATGTTCCTTCACATCTTTATGTAAGTTACATACACGTCTATAAATTTAAGTTTGAAAATGCATACATTTGTAAAATCGTAAAAATATTAAATATAAAAATATTACGAAAATATTAAATACAAAATTGTGGAAAAAAATAACAATTTTAAAATTAACCTTTATTTTTATGTACATGACCACAAACTTAAAGTATAAATGCCTATGTTCCTTGAAATCGCAAAAGTAATGCGAAAATGTTAAAAAATAAATATATTGTGAAAGGGAAAATAATTAATTCCTGCTAAACTCTATAAATAAAGGCTTGTACAGCCAATAATAAATTAAAAATAAAAAACTCTATAATACTGCTTAACTCTGCGATTCCTACGGGACCCTCCAGAGTAGGAAAGCCCTCCTTCCTAGAAGGAGTAAAACAAATATAATAATTATAAAGCTTATAAAGGACGGCTCGTATAGCCAATAACCAATTAAATTTAAAACTAATAACATAGCTTATTTCTGCGATTCCCAACACCAGGGACCCTCCAGGATACGAAAGCCCTCCTTCCTAGAAGGAGTAACCAAATACCAAGCCGTATGTTATGCTTGTATAGCCAATAACTAATTACACGCAAAAGCTGCGATTCACCACCTTCGGGGGGACCCTCCAGCTTTATCAATAATAAAAAAATTAAAAAACAAAAAACAAAAATGTAAATAAAAAGTAAATTACAAAAAATTAAGGAAAAAAAGAAAAAAACTATCATGTCTAATCCAAATAACTTGGTAAGACCTCCTGTGCTAAGCGCTCCTCCTCTACAATCTGTTCCTTCCTCCTCAAATGCAAATGCATTCAACATGGAGCAATTAACAAACGTAATAGCAGGAGTCGTAAATAACATACTTAAACAAGAGGGACGAAACTTAGTTCAAGCTGCCCTCAACCCTAATGCGAACTTTAGCATATTTGCCCCAGTCGCGACCAAACCCGGCTATCCCCAACAGAGCACATAAGCCACATTTTCAATTTCAACGGCATTATCAGCCCA
Organism: Anastrepha obliqua; assembly: GCF_027943255.1. NCBI lineage: Eukaryota > Metazoa > Arthropoda > Insecta > Diptera > Tephritidae > Anastrepha > Anastrepha obliqua. Next base: position 562,160 of record NC_072897.1, read on the forward strand.
ACATATCTCAGCAACCAAACAATCTAACACCGCGTTTGTTTCCGTTTCCGAAACCTCAACCACAACCGGAACCGATGGACATAGATCCATCATTACGTACACGCCATGTTAATTACATGAACAGACCACGCGATCTGACTGACATAACAGATACACATTTTTTAGGTTAACTCACTCTTCACTGCCTTATTTTGAATGCAGGCTGGAGAGTGGAAAGATAGTGAAATTTCTAATTAACATGGGATCAACGAAAAACTATATTCAACCTTCTATCGTCCCTAATCCAATTAAAAATGAATCAAACTTTTTCGCAAAATCAATAGCAGGGGACATAGAAATAAAGGAACATACTTTCCTAAAGCTTTTTAATACAGAGTCAAAATTAAAATTTTTTCTTCTCCCAACACTACGTTCATTCCATGGTATCCTTGGAAACGACAGCCTTAAAATTCTCGAAGCTGTTATCCACATCAAAGACAATTTTATGTCAATCAAAGGTAACACCAAAATTAAAATAAAGCAACTTGAATCCAAATCAGCGAACGCAATTAACATTAAAGATCATATGACATCTACCCAACGAAGCAGAATCAACAATTTAGTGAACAACTTTTCCAAACGTATTTCAACGTATTTCAAAAACTAAATCAGCCAAGATAAATATTGTATTGAACAGCGAAGCAAAAGATGCCTTCAACAAAGTCAAGAACTCTCTTATGACCGATGACGTTATACTGGCATACCCCGATTTTAGTAAAGAGTTTCACTTAACAACCGATTTTTCCAACTATGCCATCGGTGCAGTCCTCGCACAAGATAAGAAACCCATAGCTTTCATATCCAGAACACTTAATAAGACGGAAGAATCCTATGCGACAAACGAAAAAGAATTTCTCGCCATAATATGGGCACTAAACAATTTCAGAAACTTAAGGGTTTTTCAGTAAGAGCGCTTCAACTTTTGAACTTTTTTGAATAAAACACAAACGGTTTGACTTTTTTAACTAATTTTTTTTTTATTATCGAGTTTGAACATATACATTTAAGTATAAAATTCGATTTCTCTTGCATGACCACCGCGTGCACGTTTTACGAAGTCCAATCGTTGAACCCAATTTTCGACCACTCTTTTGCATAAATCGGCCGAAATTCCAGCAATTTCGCGTTCAATATTGGCTCTGAGCTCACAAATCGTCGCCGGCTTGTTACTGTAGACCAATGACTTCACATAACCCCAAAACGGGACGGATTGTTAAATGGACCGTAAAATGGCCGTAGTGCTCTTAAAGTAGCAGCAACAGAACGAATATTTTCATAAAAAATTTGCACGATTTGCAATCGTTGCTCAAGTGTGTAGCGTTCCATGATGAAATGTATACTAATGAAGTTTACAAATGACAAGCGAAAAATAAAAAATATTGCGTCGTTCGCCCTCCCTATCGGAAAAAAGTTGAAGCGCACCTATTGAACAACCCTATACCTTTATGGCTCAGCCAAAGTCAATATTTTTAACGGACGACCAACTTTTGACCCAAGCACTGAGCAACAAAAACAATAATGCAAAAATGAAACGCTGGAAAGCTATCCTGGAGGAATACAAACGTTGTGGCCGATGCACTCTCAACAACGATAACCGAGCCAATAAACGCTCTATCCACAACCCAACACAGTGACGAAAGTTCATCCGATAATCTAATCCCGCACGTAGAAACTCCGATAAACGTTTTCAAAAACCAAATATTTTTAAACACTGGGTTAACTTCAACATATCAATTTAAAATAATATTTCCCACTTATCACAGACACATTTTAGAGGAACCAGTTTACAATTCAGCAAATCTAATAAGCCTCCTTAAGAGATATCTAAATCCCTCCGTAGTTAATTGCATTAAGACAGAAGAACGCATTATAGGGAAAATTCAGGAAATATACCCAATACATTTTACCAACTATAAAATTCGATTTACTCAACTTCAAGTACAGGACGTTACAAATGAACAAGAACAGGAAGAAATTATAATTACAACCCATAAAAGAGCACACAGAAACCACCGAGAAAATAAGTCTCAAATCCTTGAAAAATACTACTTCCCATCAATGACGAAGAAAATAAACACAATAATTCAGCAATGCTCAGTATGCAAGGAAAATAACAACGACCGACACCCCAGTAAGCCAGAACTAGGCGAAACGCCCATACCGCAATACCCTGGACAGATTTTGCATATTGATATTTACATCACCGACAGAAATATAGTATTGACAGCAATAGACAAATTCTCAAAATATGCACAAACCCAGATAATTAAATCGAGAGCAATAGAACACGTAAAAGAACCTCTACGAGAATTGCTTTTCCAATTTGGTGTACCCGAATCAGTGGTTATAGACAACGAAACTTCTCTTAATTCTGCAACTATAAAATTTCTGATCGAAGACACTCTCAACATCAAAATTTCTAAAACACCGCCTTATGCCAGTTCAGTTAATGGCCAAGTAGAACGATTTCATTCTACCCTAACAGAAATAATGCGCTGCCTAAAAGCAGAACGAAAGTTTACTTCATTTGCAGAACTCCTTGATAACTCAGTCTATGAATATAATTATACTATCCACTCAACTACAAAAAAGAAACCAATAGAGATATTTTTCGGGAGAAGAGTCTCCACAGACCCAAGCCAGTTCGAAAAGACAAGGGAGGAAAATATCTTATAATTAAAAAATAAACAGGAAAAAGACCTTTGTTTTCACAACAAAAAAAGAGAAACCATAAAAATTTATCATCCAGGCGAAACTATCTATGTAAAAATAAATAAAAGGCTAGGCACAAAAACTACCCCAAAATTCAAAAAAGAAATAGTAAAGGAGAACAAACACTCAACCATAGTAACAGAATCGGGAAAAATAATTCACAAAAGCAATATAAAAAACTAGAATAAAACCGTCTACCCTTCTTTTCAGAACTCTTTTTATTTCGACCACCGCAACAATAGAGATTTATGACTACTCTACTGCTCAACTGGTTACAATCAATGACGGGACAGCAGAAATTCAAAACGGAGCCTTTAGGCTAATACATATAATCGGCCTTAGCAGATACGAACAATTTCTAACGGACATTTACGAATACATTTCTTCAGACATTCCTAAGGATAGCATTTTACTACCTATCGTAAAGCACGAACTACTCTCCAAATCCTTGATACCCTTAAACCAGCAAACTTACGACAAAAAAGATCAATAAATATTCTAGGTACTGCCTGTAAATTTATAGCCGGATCCTCCGATCATGAGGATCTAGAAGCAATATCAAATAATCTAAACCAGCTTAACAGCAATAATGATAAACATGTTCTTATAAACGAAATTTTTAATGAAAAATTTAATAACGTTACACAAATTGTGAATAATTTTTTTTATAATATACGGAAAGATATGAGTATAGTAAATGAAATGATTATTAATTTACAAAATAGAATTAGATTAATAAAAGAGGAATTAATAAATATTAAATATGCCGTACAATGGGCAAAGATTCATTTATTATAATATCAGAAGTTAATGTTATTAGCAAAAATTTTACAATTTTTTAATTTGTAAAAATAGCACTAACAATTAAAGAAAAATTTCAAAAAATTATTATAAGACCTGTAATAAAGGCAAATAACACTATAATTAATGGGGAATATAGTGAAATATTAAAAGGAAACAATCAAGTTTACGGAATAAAAACTCATTGTAATAACTATAAGATAATCGAAATTTGTAAACAAAAGCAGATAGTTAATATAACTAATAGGAATTGTATACCTAGAATAATTAATAGCTTTAATTCAACTTGCACCATAAGCAACGGATGGTGCACATATTGAAAAAATTAAATCAGGCATTTTACTACTTAATGGCTTTGTGGGAAAAATAGATGCTGACGCAACAACCCAGAACTTGACGGGAACTCCTGTTATCAACTTCCATAACTCAACATTGAAAGTTAATAATCAAATATTCAGCAACTATGAGGCAATTCCTCCTCCAGCTATCCCAGCTGTCCTACAACCAGCACCAATCGAAAACGAAGGAATTGAATTGCTTTCACTAAAATCTCTGCAAGAACTGCTTATAAATAATACCCGAAAAATAAATCTCTTAAAGACAGCAGCAATATCAACTGGCTCACTTTCACTTGGATCAATTGCAGCTATTACTTGCATAGCACTAATATTTTTCAAATTTTGGAGGAAAACTCAAAACAAAATAATCATCGCACAAAGTCTAGACAGCAACCAGATGCCTCCAGCAGGCCTCAACTTGGGTCAACTCAAAGATTTGCCAAAAGATCAACCAAGATATGTAAATTTCAATAACTTACCCTATTTCTAACAACGCTCGAGGACGAACGTTTTTAAGAGGGGAAGTGATAACATGGCAAATGTTAACTTTTCAAAACGCCGATCAGTAACATGAGTACAGCGGATGTACAACGCTTACATAGCGCTTCCCACAATAATCCAAACGCACTGTCAGCAGAAAAGCCAATGGCAGCAACACCCCAATCGAATTAGGCCGGAAGTTATGCACGCGCAACCAAAGTCAGCGATTCCTGGAAATTGCTCACGCCACCACAGGTAGCTCGGTGCATTTTAAGTTTAGGTTTTAGATTAAGAAATTTTGTAATCTTTTTAAAAAAAAATTTTTTACGCGAAAATCTTTAACTTGCACTGTTTTGCTTAGAATAGAAACATCTACGTACATACATACATTGTCCCAACACCTGTATTCAAATATGCACACATACAAATGTACATATTATATATGTTAATGCATACGGTTTAGATGAGTTTTTTTTGCATATATTAGGAATATGTTTGCCTATTTGCTGTTGAATATTTTATATGTAGATATGCATATGAGCTGTGTTATGAGTCAGGTCAAGATATTTTTCTGCCACATAAATATCGATGCTAGATGTTATATAATTTAATAATAATTTAACGGGTACAACATATTGTTGAATACTAACCCTTGACGTAAATGAATGGTTTACAAAAGTAATTTTTTATGTGGATATTTTGAAATAATTTTGTTAATACACCTAATATCAATTCAATCTAGTTAATTATATACTTAAAATTTTACATTCATACATGCATATACTTAGAATTAATTTATTCATCTCACAAGAAATAATCAATCATGGCATTTTACATTTCAATGCAAACGCTATATTTAATTCTGTTGACTACGCTCCGCTATGTTAACTGTCTTCTGTTAACATTTCCAAGGCCGTGGTGAAATAATAAACATTTCTTACCCGCGTTTTGTTAGCATTTCACATTTAACCTGCTCATTCGTTCCTGAGCCTTCTCTATGACCTTACGTTCTCTGTCAGAGGTATGGGCATACCCATAATCTTTGCAACCACAACCCACGTTGTGTTAAATGTACTGGTGAACTATAAGTGCATGTGAGAGTATACAGTTGCCGAGAGTAGACGTTTAGACTTTGTGCTCTAAATAAATTAACTATTATAAAAAACAATTTTAAAGTGTTAAATTTCACCAAAAGTTACCGTGACTAGGTACTAGCGATTGGATACCGGTCCTCGATATCAGCAAAATTGCTTGAAACAAATAGATAAGTAAACAAAACAAAAAAATACAGAAACAATTGTGGCAAAACGAGGAGAGCGGCCTTCAGCTGTTCTTGTTTATCAAAATCAAATACTGTGCGGCGTGCCATCTATGCACTATCATAGCTACCATTAATATCAAACTGCATTTCCGACGGCAATTGGAATAGGGCTACTATTTAAATAAAAAGGGGTGGTGGAAATTCACTTCAAAATCTAGCCACTATTAATGAACTCACCAAAAAACTTTAAAAAATGGAAAGAATGTGTAAAAACCTTTCAAAAGAAATAATCGAGCTAAGAACTGAAAATTCAAAACTTAAATCCGGTCAAACAAAGGATATCTAAATCAATGATATAGTACACTTCTCAACTGCTGAGGAAGAACTTACTCGTAAAATCGACTGGATTTTGAAGAAGAGACCAGCAAAGAAGAGAAAGGCAGAGGCAAGCGATGAAAACCTCGAGCCGTCTAAGCCAACATGTTGTATTGTATATATTAACAAAAACTCAGTCGAAACAAAATGTTACGATAAAACTCTTGACAAATCAACTCAACACTTTTTCAACTGAAGACTACAGAAAATTATCAAAAACTTTTTCCACTGAAAATATTTCCTGGTACAATTTTGAAAACAAACAGTCGAGGACAATTAAAGTTGTAGTTAAAAAACTACACCATTCCTGTGAACCTAAAGCAGTCATAGAAGATTAGAGAAAGCAGAGTTATAATGCACTAAGTGCCACAATAAACTTAAATAGAAAACCAAAAAAAAAAATAATAATATATCTCCCTCGCTCCCACGTTCCCTAAGCATTTTACATGCCTGCAGGATCACAAAGAGTTGTGCCTGAAAAGCACTAGCAGTATTCGGCAGTTTAAAGGAGGTAGATAAATTGGTTGATTTAGAAAAAACTCCTGTTCCGGCTCCCGATTCCATCTTGGAGCCGCCGGTGAAGACAGAGGTGCACGTTTCAGTGCAGATTTTCCCCTCAACCCAATCCTGCATATTTGGAAAGATTGCCCTAGCACAACCCTCAAACTCCAGTTTGCGGATAGAGAGATATGTACGAAGTTTGGAGAAATACGGTGTTAACTGCATAAAAATGCTACCAGATGGTAAATGCCCCGATGTGGCAAAGGCATTTGATTAAGTTTGTCACACAGGTTTGGTTGTTAAATTAAAATTAATACTTCCCAAGCAATACTACGAAATCTTAGAGTCGGACTTATCAGATGATGCTTATTTAAGTATTCGACAAATAAAGGCAAGGGTACTTCAAGGCAGTGTTTTTGGGCCTCTACTGTACCTTATCTTCAAACATGGCCTATCGTCTGATCCTAATTAGGTCACAGCAACGTTTACAGATGACACCGCTCTGATTGCAGTTGGGGAAACTGAAAGCGAATCGACAGCCACATTACAAACCGCTTTAAATAAGGTCTTCCAGTGGACTTATATTATATATGGAAAATTAAACTAAACCAAACAAAATCTGTGCACTTAGTTTTCACAAACACTAAAATACAACATAGGTTACTATACATACATAGATGATCAACAGGCCCCATACTCAAACTCTGGAAAGTACCTAGGTATGACACTTGATTGTAAACATCGATGGAAAGAACATGTTAAGAAAACGAGGGAAGAATTGGACATCAAACTCAAAAACATGCAATGGTTCATGGGTACCAGATCAGCTCTAACTACAGAAAACAAGCTATTACGTAAAAGCTTATACTAATACTGGTCGGAGTTATGCTGCGCAGCTACGGGTATTCGCCAGTAAAAGTACGAAAATCCAAATCTAACAGTTCCGAAATAAGGTTCTTAGGTGCATTGTTGTGGTAGAAAACATCCAGCTAACTATAAAAGTTCTACTTTATACAAGGAACTACAGTCAAAAACGTCTCCTGCTCTTAAAAAGACAACTATGCTTGAAGCTATCAAAGTGACAACAGAGCAATTTAACTTAGATAATAACGTACGCTCGTTTTCAAAATCAGTTGAGTTTTGCTCAGAAACTTGTCATACTGTCAACAAAATGAGTTCGAACCTTAACATAGGTAGTTGGAATGCCAACGAACTTACTAGCCACATTCATTAAATAGAAACTTTTATCGCATAAAATGGATATAATGCTTCACAAGCAAATGCTTTGCCAAAATTTGTCAGTACAACATGTACGCAACCAATCACCCCATTGGGGCAGCTGGAGGAGGTACAGCCATAATAGTTATAGCCAACATTAATAACAATATCTTTAACAATTTTGAAGCTGATTATCTTCAAGCAACAAGCATAGCCGTTCAAGATCACAAGGGACCGCCAACTGTGTCTGCCACGACGCTCTATAAAAAAGCAGGAAGATTATAATACCAAACACCGGTTCTTTGGCTCGAGAACGACAAACTCCTACGGCTGTTATTGTACAGAGTCATCCAATCTGAACATTATAAACATGACAAGACAAGAACCAATATTCTGGCCAGCTGATCTAAATAAACTGCCTGATTTGAATGGCTTCATAGTTTTAAAAGGAATTGATGAAATAATTTGGTATTAAAGTCTTCACTCGACTTATCTTTGGATAATTCCTCGATACTTGCTCGGCTCAGCTCGGATTTTCATCATGTTCAGAATCCGGCTATTCTGTATAGTGCACAAACACACTACCGACCATGCACAACATAACGATGATAAAGTTTATATGTATTATATATAAAAACAACGTGTTTGGCTATTCAGAGTAGTCAAGCTATTAGGGCAGACGGTAATAATATTGTTCTCTGAAATATCCAAAGCAATAGATAGCGATAACGAACGTAGAGCCTTACGACGAGCAGTACAGCACTTTTTGCACAAAAACTATCTATCCGAGGAGAGTTAAAACTCCACATCAGATGGAAAAATGTTTACACAACTTAGATGATAGAGCAAAAGTGAAAAAGTTTATATATAATAGAACTATGAATAAGTTCATGCGGTTTTTTTCGAAATTTGAAACTTTATTGACGTAAAATGGTTACAAATTTAATATTCAAAGTATTGTCCATCGCTTACTACTACTTTTTCCCATCTTTCTGGCAATTCACGGATTCCCTTTGTGAAAAATTCGGTCGGTTTTGCCGCAATCCACGAATCGATCCATTTTTTGACTTCATCGTAATTACGGAAGTGCTGGTCAGCCAGGCCATGTTGCATCGATCGGAAGAGATAGTAATCGGATGGCGCAAGGTCTGGACTATACGGCGGGTGGGGTAGGACATCCCATTTGAGCGTTTCTAAGTATGTTTTGACCACTTGTGCAACATGTGGCCGAGCATTGTCATGTTGCAAAATAACTTTGTCGTGTCTATCGGCGTATTGCGGCCGTTTTTCTCGCAGTGCTCGGCTCAAACGCATCAATTGTCGTCGGTAGACATCCCCCGTAATCGTTTCATTCGGTTTCAGTAGCTCATAATACACAACACCCAGCTGGTCCTACCAGATACACAGCATAACCTTCAGGCCATGAATATTCTGCGCCGACGTCGATGTTGAAGCATGGCCAGGGTATCCATACGTTGCCCGACGTTTTGGATTGTCGTAATGGACCCACTTTTCATCGCCAGTCACAATTCGATGCAAAAAACCCTTTCTTTTGTGCCGTTGAAGCAGTTGTTCGCATGCCATAAAACGGCGTTCAACGTCTCTTGGCTTCAATTCATACGGCACCCAATGGCCTACCTTTCGGATCATTCCCATGGCTTTTAAACGTTTGGAAATGGTTGATTGATCAACTCCCAAAGTTTTTGCAACCTCTTCTTGCGTTTGAGCCGGATCTTGATCGAGCAATTCCTCCAATTCGGTATCCATGAACTTTGGCGGCGCACCCTCGCGTTCTTCGTCTTCCAAGCCAAAATCACCACTTTTAAAGCGTGCAAACCACTTCTGGCACGTTCGCTCAGCTAGAGCATGCTCACCATAAACTTCCACCAAGATACGATGACTTTCGGCTGCTTTTTTCTTCATATTAAAATAATGAAGAAGAATTCCCCGCAAAAACACATTATTTGGCACGAAATTCGACATTTTCAAGTGTGGTAAAAATATTGTTGTTTACGCTTCAAATAAAAAACTTATACTGACGTTTGTGCCTTACGACAGTAGCTCTCCAATGAATGTTTGGAAATGTGGATCGATGGAATAATAATCAAGTTACGCCATCTGTTGTAAAACCGCACGAACTTATTCATAGTTCTATTAACATTGTAGCAACTCTAACCATTAGTTGGTCAATTCCTTTGTTTCACCATTTTTGAAAATGAGTATACCTGGTTCTACATCCCATGCTGGTAACCAATTCTCACCTTTTTTGATTATATATATATATATATAATTGGCTCGTACACCCTTTTTAGGTGTTCGGCCGAGCTCCTCCTCTTATTTGTGGTGTGCGTCTTGGAGCGACCTACAGTTTCAAGCCGATTTTGAACGGCAGATATTTTTATGAGGAGCTTTTTTAGGGCAGAAATACACTCGGAGGTTTGCCCTTGCCTGCCGAGGGGCGACCGCTTTAGAAAAATTTTTTTCTTCATTTTGGTGTTTACGTTCTCTCTGTGAATTCCGAATGGTAGTCACGTAGCAACCTGATTAGTTAATCAAAATAATGCCTTGAAATGCTGCTGATTAACAAGTTTCTAGCTATTTGGCATATAACCTAGGTTTATACACGCTTTGAAAATTTTCATTAGCCATGGTAGAATACTATTAAGAGTTTCCTGCAACATTTTATGAAAGATCTAGTCAGGACATGGAGATTTTAAAGGTGAAAATGATTTGATTACTCATGCAACCTTTTCTTTTGTGACTATTAAATCGGTAAAAAGCTGTGAGTCATAGCGGCTCCGCCGGATTCTCCCAACATCGCTAAGGGGAGCGCTACATCCCGGAAAATGAGTGTTTAAAAGAAGTTCTAGAGATTCTTCCGCCATAGAAGTACAAGTAGCATCTGGCCTCTAGACCCAAGAAGCCAATGAATGATCTTTGGACAAAATACGGCTGGACCTCGCATAATTTCTGGTAGATTCGATTGAAGAGCAGAAATCTCGCCAGATCTCTTTCTTTGCGGCCCTAACTGCTTTCTCCGACTTTCTCTATACAGTTGCCAATTACCTGTTGAGTAGCTGAGATTTAAATTTGATCTGGCTCCACCAAGGAGGATAGGATTTTTTGCTATATTTAATTGGACATGACGTTTTGTAGGACCAAGGTTTTCCGTGGGAGTGATTTGGTTGATCGGAGTTTTTACTAACCTAAATGGGTTTTGATTCGGTAAGGGTGGATCCATCCTCAGATCTAGTTCGTAAAGGATCAAACTGTGATCCGAGAAAGAATTTTTGTTGGAGACCCTCCATTTGTCTACCCTTACTGAACTGTTTTCAGACAGTAAAGTAACATCAATCACTTCCGCCCATCATTGCGGTTATGAGCTTGCAGGTATGGAATTAGCTGTTTGGCTTCAAACTCCATATTGAGCATCCAGATGCGAGCCCTCGACCGTCGTGGGATTTCGCTGGCCGGGATTAGTTTGAGCCTCAAACCTTCCCAGTCGTTCTGGATCTTGCCAAAAACTGTTTGCAGGAAATCAAGGGAGAGTTGATCATCGCATTTGATCACCCTGTATCCGCGGGCCACCTCCATTGAGTCAAATCTCGACACTTGTCCCACCGGGTTTGCCATGACGTGATCAACGACAATAAGAGATAGCCGTGCTCCGATTTCAGACCACTTCTTCTGGCAGAAAAATGCGAAACACAGGTGGAACTCCATGCAATAAGGCGTTGTTCCTAAGCAACGACAGGGCATTCCTATTATTTAGGACTGGTGGCGGCAGACTAATCACCTACCCTGTCAGAAATCAAAATAGATTAACGAAACCAACGTAAGACCGAGTCTTGTCGAGACTCTATGCTCCCGAGAGCAGTGAACAAAGAAAACAAAAAACCCTACCTATCCGAAATCGCCATCGACACACCCCACATATGTGTGACATTTAAAGGTTTGCGGGGTACCATATGATGCTAACCAGATAATCACCCCCCTCAACCCCACTCACCTAACATCCGCTTCCCTTTGGACCCAACCCGTCGTAACAGCATGTTTCCTGGGCCTAACGTTAGATGAAATAGGCCATGTCCCCCGTTGATTACACCTTGTTGAACGTGTCTAGTTTAGGGTTTGTCTAGCATTGGTCAATCGTTAGAAGTGTGTGGAGTAGTCGTAGACATGCTCTGTTTTGTCTGTGGTAGTTACATGTGAAGTGCTCGAGAGTCGGTAAACCGTCAGCGCCTTTTATTTTCTCACCGAATAAAAAAAGTATTTTTAGTTTATCATCAACCGTTACGATAGAAATGTTAGGAATACCGATAAATGTTTTTAAAATAATGAAATTTGAATTAAAAAATTAATCTAAAATCGCACTGAAAATGTTTTATTTGAATAAAATAATTCGTTTGGATGAATCCTTTCTCGACGAAGGGAGAGATATGAATTAAAAGTAAATCGCTTTCAGCGTCGATCATCACATTCAATGTTGAATTTTTCAGGAACTAAAAATAATTATGTTAAACAGCTATGCTGTTAACGAAAATAATAGGTTGTTCAATTTTTATAGTAAAAAATAAAAAAAAAAATACGTGATAATCATAAATACAGGAACATAAATTTAATTGCTGTCATCATCAGTTACTCGCATTCGCTTGCTTCGAATGCGTATACAATCACTATCATCGCTGGAATAATTTTGAACTGGACTTTCTCTTGCTCGTTCAGCATGTACTTTTTCAACAATGAACTCTGTTATGAGCCGTTGTTCGCCAATTTTTCCTACCTCTTTGTATAATTCTCAGCTCACGTTGGAATTGTGCAGCATTTTCGACATTGGGATCATTTGTGATAAAATTGTGTCCTAATTTATTTGCAAGTTGAAGTCCTTCTTGAATTAAATTTGCAGTTAATTTTACAGGCTCTTCACTATAATTGCTTTCTATAGAATCAGCATTCTGTGCGGCAAAATGTAATTTTCCTCTTCGCTAAGAACTTTATCAATCATCAGTTCATCAATGTCATCGAATACCAAGTCACCAAAAACCTCCCCACCAACTGCGTGTGCTAAATCAATTATATTGGGATATTTTGTATTTTGATCTACAGGATTTTTACTTCTTACAGATTCTGGCCAAATTGCTCTCCAACATCCGTTTGAGGTGGATGGTCATAAATCTGATAATGCCAAAGCAGCATGTTTAACGCAACTTTTTCCAAGTATCAATTATCAATAGAGTTTTATCCTTACCTAAAGTGTCCAAAATGTATTGGAATGTTCTTTTGATGTAGTAAGTTTTAAATGTTGCGATAATTCCTTGGTCCAGTGGTGGGATTAGGGATGTGGTATTCGGTGGCAGGAACAAAACTTGTTCCAACTGAGGATGCCCGGGTACATTGTCTGCTAACAGAAGAACTTTGGTTGGTTGGTTGGTTGGTTTAAGGGTGACCCCGCATCGGAGTGCCACATAGACCACAAGTTGGGTCCGTTGTGTTGCCCTAGAGCTCATTATGTTATATGATTTCCCCACCTAACCGAGATTTTTATTGTAGATTTTGGTCAAAGATATTAATTCGTTTCGAGAATTTGATGAGAGATTCGATTTTCAGGTTCGAGAGTACTGAAAGATTGTCAATTGTTGGAGAGCCTAGAAAAGCGAGTCGACTTCTGGCTAGACCGGGACAACTGCACAGCAAATGTCTGCTCGATACTTCCTCATCTTCGTCCTCGCAGTATCTGCACAGGTCGTTTTGAGGAACCCCGAGCCGACGTGCGTGAGTGCCCAAAAGGCAGTGGCCGGTGATAAGAGATATTATATGCCTTAGTTCGTGTTTCGAAAGACTTATAAGGGTTTTTGTCTGTTTCAGATTGTAGGATGGCCAGATTTGTCTGGTCGTAACGCAAGTAGTTTCCACTCGCCACCTCCGATCAGCAATGCTGTGAAATTCTCGATCAATGAGCAATTTACATGTTGAGAGCGGAATGTGGATTGTGGGTAAGTTACTAACATTTGATTGCGCAGCTCCAGCTCTTGCGAGCTCATCAGCTTTGCAGTTACCTTCGAATCCACTGTGAAGGGAAGAACTTTAAATTTTAAGCTTTTTTCATTCATATATTTTCTAGTTTCTGGTACAAAATATTTAATGAATCATTCTGTGAAAACCGTAGTTGTCACCCATGCTTTTTTAATGGCTATCCAATTAACCGGCAATGTACCAAAATCGACACCTTTCATTGCTCGAGGCTTAAGTGCACGATTGATAAGCAGGAGCTTTAACATCCGACCTCCAGAAGCGTTACTGCAAAATAAAAATGAGACTCGATCTTTTTCAACTTTAAAACCACCAGCGCTTTTTTGCGATTTGGCCACATATGTTCTTCTCGGAATTTTTTTGCCAAAAAAGACCAGTATGGACAGTATTCACTATCGGCTATTATTTTTTTAAGTTTTAGTGGAAATTCTTTGGCGGCTTTCTGATCTCCAGAAGCAAACTAGCCCTTGATTTTTATGTTATGAAGGGCGTGCCTTTGGAGAAATCCCGTTAACCATCCTGTGTTTGCAGAAAATACGTACCTTTTCTAATGAGTTGATTGTATGGATGTAGACGATTGTTCGGCTTTTATCATTTTAGAAAACCTTAATGCTTGCTGTTTTATATTGTTTCCGTCTACAATGTTTTTGTGCATTGTCCTCAAGCCATATTATGAGTGTTTTTTCCATTTTTTCTTTAGTAACATCTCCATCGTATGATGAAGACTAAACTTTACTATTTTTTATAGTTCTTATTGTGGCTTCATTTAAACCGAACATTTTGCCAAGAAATGTTGAGCCTTTTCCATTTCAAAGGCGATCTAAAATTAAAATTTTGCTTTCCAAAGAAATTGCTTTACGTTTTAGTTTTGTATTTGATATTTTCTTTTAGGGATGCATAAAATATTTAACAAAATTAAAAAATATAAATAACTGAATAAATATAAAATATTTTTTGGCTTACTTTTTATGCGTTAAATTTAATGTAACGTTGGCAAAACAAATTTGCCACTAAAAAAATTTCTTTACCAAACACGTCTAATTGCATTGATAATTCACAAAACATTAACACGTTTCCATTGCTCTGAACAGTAAATTTGCTTGTATGCACAAAAAGGGAATTTCCCTAAATGTGTGATATGAACATACTATATTTCACAAAAACTAAATTTGACAAAAAAAAAAAATTAAGCACAAACAATTTTAAATCGTGCTAAATGGAATAAAATCGTGTAAAAAAATTTAAAATATTTCATTTTCAAACCGTGGTATATCAAAACCGTGTAAAAAAGTCCGTGTAAAAACAGAAGTAGGTGTAATTGTTTTTGCTATGTTTTGACATTGTGTTCTCTATCACGTTGTCATTTTTTCTTTTTCTATTTAAGACACTGCTTGCAGAGTTTTTAGCATTTTTAAATGCAAATTCAAGCGCATTGCGCTCACACATTATTTAAGAAACCACTGACGAATGGTTTTAGTTCACATCTAGCACTTCCGAAAACAAATTAATCGAATTAATCTTATGCTTAGAAATTCGTACGGGCTAATTGAATATTTTTCTCAGCAGTACGTTTTGATCGTGAGACCACATTCGGCAAACTCTCATTTTCGATTTGTTTTTTAAAGGGCATTTTTGGTGAAAATAACACCTATAAGTAGCAATACTCATTATTTATTATTTCTCTTCCCATGTACTGTAATTTTCTTTTTTTTTCCTAACTTTCCCCCTCGCCTGAAAACCATTATCGCCTATTTTCCAAGATTCACCTCTATATATTGTATTATATAATATATCGTCCGAAAGAAACACTATATCATCCGCATAATTCTTCATGTAGGTCATTGAGGTATAAGGCGAAAAGCATTGGAGACAATGGACAACCTTGGTAATTGTTCAGATGGATTATTGTTTGACCAATGATTGAGATAGATTTTTTTTTAATAAAGTTAACAAATTTTGTCGAAATTTTCATTTGGTGTAACTTGTAGATTAGCAGTTTCCTAGGTACCTTGTCAAACGCGCCTTTAAAGTCAACAAAAAGGCACACTTTTTTCTCTCATTAAACTTTAAGTGACGCCAGATTGTAAATATAGGGTTTTTCAGTAAGACCGCTTCAACTTTTGAACTTTTTTGAATAAAACACAAACGGTTTGACTTTTTTAACTATTTTTTTTTTTATTATCGAGTTTGAACATATACATTTAAGTATAAAATTCGATTTCTCTTGCATGACCACCGCGTGCACGTTTTACGAAGTCCAATCGTTGAACCCAATTTTCGACCACTCTTTTGCATAAATCGGCCGAAATTCCAGCAATTTCGCGTTCAATATTGGCTCTGAGCTCACAAATCGTCGCCGGCTTGTTACTGTAGACCAATGACTTCACATAACCCCAAAACGGGACGGATTGTTAAATGGACCGTAAAATGGCCGTAATGCTCTTAAAGTAGCAGCAACAGAACGATTATTTTCATAAAAAATTTGCACGATTTGCAATCGTTGCTCAAGTGTGCAGCGTTCCATGATGAAATGTATACTAATGAAGTTTACAAATGACAAGCGAAAAATAAAAAATATTGCGTCGTTCGCCCTCTCTATCGGAAAAAAGTAGAAGCGCACCTATTAAAAACCCTATATTATCAACCGTCGAGTAAACTTTCATCTATAATACCCGTATTATATATTCTATCATGGATTGTTGCTAACTGCTCTACAAGATCATTACTTGCATATTTAAAGAATCGTATGGGGTCTGCCTAGTCCTGGCGTCTTGTTCGGCTTTGTCTTATTTAGCATAGCTTTAACTTCCCTTGTGCTAATTCGTCTGTCTAAAATATCAACTTCCACCTTCATCACAGCATATTTTATGTGTTTTGCCGTCTGTGTAAACCCTAGGGATCTTTAAATTAATCTTCGAAATATTTGCTATATAGTTGTCTCATTGTATAATTGGCTTCCTTTTATTTCTTTAGCTAATACCCATCACCCTTTATAGGCTTTCACCAAATTTATTCTGATCGCTAAATCAACATAATATTTCTTTCTGCTTTCTTCGCAAATAGTCTTGTAGTGTTTATTTGCTGCCATATATGATACTTGTCCTTGTCTCAGTACGCGTCTCATTATACGTTTGTAAAGCTTTACATGATTTTTTGCGAAATTTTTCACATCGATTGTCCCTCCAGGTTTCTTTTTTGTTAAATTGCTTTGTTTGCACCGGATCCGGCGCTCGCTATGGCTGATATAATATTTATAGTATCCATTAAATCTAACTCCTGCTTCGATCTTCTATTTTCATCTCATTTAATTTTCTGTCTGTGTTCTCTTTATACCTTGCTCCCATAGAGTATTTCTATATCAATTTAAGTATAAAATTTA
Source organism: Anastrepha obliqua (assembly GCF_027943255.1). Classification (NCBI taxonomy): domain Eukaryota; kingdom Metazoa; phylum Arthropoda; class Insecta; order Diptera; family Tephritidae; genus Anastrepha; species Anastrepha obliqua. Next base: position 579,294 of record NC_072897.1, read on the forward strand.
TGTTTGTTTTTTCCCTCACCTTACATTTTTTAAATACCAAGCCTAAAAAGATAGGCATATGGTCCGACCAGACTTACGGTTGCACCATAAAACTATCTACCATATACGAAAGGTACTGTGAGACCGCACATATGTATATCGTTCACTGAACAACCCATTCCCCCTACGAACATCAAGTTTCCTTCTTCATCTTCTTTTGTCTGCCAATTGAAAATTGAAATTCGAATTTTTCTTGCAAAATTTCATGAATCTTTTCCCGTTTCCATTAACCACGCCATCCTTCGATTTTCTAACCCACAACCTGCTGTAAATGCCACTCTCACTAGCTCGTCGACATATCGCCGTAGTTGTCCTATTCTTACATTTATATTATTTTGTTATTCCACTCGTTATCTACTCCAGTTTCCAGTTTTTTCAGGTTAATCTTCACCCCATAAACGAGCCCTTCTATTGCTCTATGTACTAAAGCGTTTATCTCTTGTTGCAGCTTTCCATCTCAAATTAAAACCTCTTATAGTAAGTTTCCACCGCAGCCGCTAGCGTGTTCTCTGCCGCTATCGTGTTCTTAGCGCAAACACGAAACAAAACTCCTGTCAAATCCCATACAAAATTAAAACACAACTCCATACCTAAACTCACTTTCAAAGCGTGTTTTGTGGGTTTGCGTCTAATTTAAAGCGTGTTTTGTTGGGTTTGCGTCTAATTTAATTATTAAGTGGTGGCAATGTTGCTCATTTTCCTCATTTATTATTGCATTCTTATCGAAACATGGCAACCATTCGGAATTCACAGAGAGGTCGTTGGTTCGAATCTCGGTGAAAGCAAAATTAATGAAAACATTTTTCTAATAGCGGTCGCCCCTCGGCAGGCAATGGCAAACCTCCGAGTGTATTTCTGCCATGAAAAAAATCTGCTCATAAACATATCATAAAACAAAATGAAATAAATGTATAAAAAAAAAAAATTTTTTTGTGATTCGAACCAAGGATTTCGGATCGGAAGCCCACATTGCTAGCCGCTGGGCTATCGCGCTGTGCTGTCGCCGCAAAATAATGTATCATAAATCTGCTTACCATACCAAAGACCATACACTTTGCAAACACATTTCGGTGGAAACAGTTGACAGTTCTCCTAAACACAACTCCTGCAAACACGGTGTTTACTTTTGGTGGAAACGCCGTATTAGGTACTTTTGAAATGACTCCATTATTATTTTTCTCCACATGGATTTCAATTAATATACTATAATTATGCCAAATTCCTATAAATATGTAAAAAACTTAGGGAAAATCCGTTTGCTTTCATGCCATGTACATACATACATTGTAAGATATACCTGAAATACTCGAACTTAAAGCTACATTATTGAGACTATTACTAATGGCTATATGCCTGGTATTCTTATCATTTAGTGAATCTTTACGTTTTTTGGTTGGTAGTTAATGGGAACGCTATATGTTGTGTAAATTTTTTTAGAATACAATACTCTAAGAAGATTTTTGGCTGATTTCCCATTACACATTACAATTTTATGTGTGTTAAACGCCATCCATTTAACGCCAACATTTAACGAATCATTCCCCAAATCAAATCAATCAGTTCGCCAGGAACGAAATCATGAGATTCCATAACAACAACTCACTTTTAGGCTCTTTATTTTATATCTCCCTATTTACAAAATATCTTTTCTTCATTTATTTTACTTAAAAATGTTTATTGGAAACTAATAGGTATTTTTAATTAGTTATTCCTCGCAAATATTTAGGAGTTTTTTACAACTTGTTTGCGACTTTTACATTTTCTCTTTCCATTCGTTCATTTATGACGTTCGTAAACTTCTCTTGTATAATTATTATTAAAATACGTGTACATACCTACTTACATATCAGCATTTGTTGTGGTACATTTCAGCAATTATTAAGGAGTCCAATACAAAAGCAACCGAGAGAGATAAGCCTTTCTACAGGACTTTATCATAATGCTTATCATATGAGACGCAGCAGCATTCAAATGAGTGGCAAATACCAACACGATTTTAATAACATTGGCAAAAACATGTTTGCAAATTATTATTACACAAATGGTTCAAAAAGCCTTATGAAAAGAGATTATAAAATGTTGGAGGACACAATGAAATACGACTGCAATGACCCCATCAACAATGCCGGTCATACGTTAAAAATTATCGGTGCTAGAGCGGCCGTGGGCAATAACAGCAACGTATAATATGATTAAAAGTGTAATAATAAGCAATTGCAATGTCGACAGTCAGAGTGACATAAAAACTATGAAGCGGCGTCTGCATCGTTTGAAATTTGACATTAGTGGTCGACATGCGGCTAACTAACAAGAACACCAACTATAACAACAACAAAGAAATTCATGCATTAAATTAAGTCAAAAAACTGCCGACAGCGAGAGTGTTACCACTCTCTGATTTAAGGAGCCCGCATACAGAAAATAGTCGCGACGTTGGCGACATGGAAGATGGCGCAGGAACATACTTGTATAGAGTCGAAACTAATACCGAGGACAGCGTGGCTGGAGAACTACCATCTATAAATACTGCTTCAGCGCAGTCACAGCAAAATTTACTTGTAAAGAAAGTAACGCCTACATAATTTACAGGAATATATGTATCTAAACGCAAAAAATATTAGGGGTATTCGCAATCCGGCGTAAAGCGTTAATTAAATCGTTGATAAGTGGCAGAATAGGTTAAGTTAGATTGAAGTGGTTGTTCACGGAGTGACTAACTCAGGCTCATGTCCTATTGTGATGCCGCATGGGGAACTTGTCCTTATCTCTCCTAAAACCAGGGTATGCTTTTCAAAAATTTTAGAAGATCCTTGATTTCAACAGAACTAAGATCTAAAAATTCATTAAAAATTGTCTACCTAAATTGTCAGTCTACGTCTGGACAGAGCAGGACAGTGGCACAAAAGGTGCAGGATCGTCTCTTCCTCATCTGGACAACTTCTGCAGAAGTCATGTATTTCCACATATTCGTCGGGCGATTCTGCATGTTGGTTTTTTAAACTATCTTTCATTCGCTTCTCTTACAATTTCCTCAAAGATAACCAGCTTACTTGTTTGCAAGGGTAGGCCTATATCATTTTTCTATGTACTCATCTGGCAATTTGGTGCTGAGTTTCTCTAGTTTGAGGGCTCTGTAATTACCCTCAATGTCACAATGACCAAGAGCCAATGTTACCCTTAAGTGAAATTACGCAGTCATCTCGCTAAGAGATGTGCGGAATTTCCTGGCTATCTTGGTGGTTGTTCACTGCTTTCTGAAGGATTTTATCGGGGCTGACTATCAGCGAAAATATAGATATTATCTCCAGGTATCGCATCAAACTGTGCCAGTGTCACGACTTTCATAATACCCATCAGTTCAGCCTTAAAGGCTCTACAGGAATCGAAAAGTCGAAAATTGAAGGAGATTCCCAGTTGTTCTGAATATACACCTCCGCCTACCCTACTCTCGAGCTTTGAGCCATCTGTATATACATGGATAGACTCGCCCTGTCTTATATCGTCCTGTTACCTGTTGTAGATAATTGCAAGTGTAGGCGAGTAGTGGCAGAGTAAGACAACTGAAATCGGCTTTGTATTCGTATCTGAGCCAGTCCCAGAAGCAATTTATTTCAGACTGTATTTATTTTTTCGCTTTCCATTTTTTATTAGTGTTTTAATTTAATTTTTTTGGTTTTAAGTTTTGTTGCTTGAATGAAATGAATCAGCTGATTCCAGTGTGAACCAGAGTTTCTAATCATAGCATATTCATACATGTGTATTAGGGTGGTCCAAAAAAAATTTGTATGCTGCCGCCCCCCAAAATAGTAAAGAATGAAAAATAAAAAGACCCGTATTTTTTTTTTTTTTAATCAGACCATATTTAATGGTGCCGCCGGGGCTTTGAAATATCCCATGTATTTTGCATGGGAAAAAAATACTTTTTCGTAGATTTCATGTAAAAACCTGGAAAATGAATATATTTTAACCGGATAACTCAGTTTCTCTTCATAATTGGTCAGGGAATAACAACCAATTATGAAATAATTAATTTTTTTGTATTAACTATTTTTTATAGAACCCCAAAAAGCCCCCATAAAACGAAAATCTAAGAAAAAATCGAAAAACAATATTTTATATTACTTTTATGATATTTTTTTTACGAAACTGATGGTACCCTATGTTACTTCTATCACCTCCAAAAACATGTGTACAAAGTTTCGTAAAAAAAATATCATAAAAGTAATATAAAATATTGTTTTTCGATTTTTTCTTAGATTTTCGTTTTATGGGGGCTTTTTGGGGTTCTATAAAAAATAGTTAATACAAAAAAAATTAATTATTTCATAATTGGTTGTTATTCCCTGACCAATTATGAAGAGAAACTGAGTTATCCGGTTAAAATATATTCATTTTCCAGGTTTTTACATGAAATCTACGAAAAAGTATTTTTTTCCCATGCAAAATACATGGGATATTTCAAAGCCCCGGCGGCACCATTAAATATGGTCTGATTAAAAAAAAAAAAATACGGGTCTTTTTATTTTTCATTCTTTACCATTATGGGGGGCGGCAGCATAAAAATTTTAATATAAATTTTTTCCCATGCATTTTTGGACCACCCTAATGTGTATACATATACCCTATGATCAGAAAGTACTGGAAATGTTTAAATAAAACAAAACAGAGTTAAATTTCAGGCAAATATACTTTATCTCCTTCAAAATATGACCCGTTTGAAGCCACACACATGTATCAACGTTTAACTCCTGCCAAATATCGATACGACAACCATTAGTATCAATTAAACTACCGATTATTAATTTGCACAAGCAATTTACAACAGCAAACACAAACGTTTTCTTATGGCGATGTATTAACTACGGTTGCTGATATGATAACAAGTAACAGAAGAATTAGTAAAACACCAATCAAATAACACCAACCAAACATCGATATATAAATATATATATATATAATTGGCGCGTACACCCTTTTTGGGTGGGTTGGCCAAGTTCCTCCTTCTACTTGTGGGATGCGTCTTGATGTTGTTCCACAAATGGAGGGATCTATAGTTTGAAGCCGACTCCGAGCGGCAGATATTTTTATGAGGAGCTTTTACATGGCAGAAATACACTCTGATTTTTGCCATTGCCTGCCAAGGGGCGACCGCTATTAGAAAAAGGTTTTTCTTAATTTAGTGTTTCACCGAGATTCGAGCTTACGTTCTCTCTGGGAATTCCAAATGGTAATCACGCACCAACCCATTCGGCTACGGCTGCCACCAAACATCAATATTCACCAGAAAAAAGGACAGGAGGATATACTCGTATAATAAACAAATAATGAACAAATAAAAACAGTAGTAATTTAAGAACATAGTAAATAAAGAAGAAATAAATGTAAGCAACTTTTAAAAATGTTATTGAGAACTTTCATTTTATGCTCAACGAAAATCGAACAAAACGTAATTGTTTAATCTACCGTGATTATATCCATTAAAATCAATGATATGTAACTATCTATAAACTTAACCGTTTTAAATATTGTATGAAATCAAATAAGAATAATTTGAAAATCATTGGAGGAATTCTAACAGGGCACTGCAGATTGAATCATCACCTTTCTAACCAGGGAATATATATTTTTTTTGCCGTTTTTTTCTTTTACAAAGTAGCAAGTACAGCACTCAGACAACATTAAGTCCATTGTACTGCACTCAGATTCCCTTTTTAATTTTCTTTAAATTTACTCGACCTCTGAAGAAACCTAAGTAGATCTTGTTTGTGGTGCCAAGGAGTCAAGGTGGTCACTTCTAAATACATCAGTGTCAAAGACCTCAAGCCTGATTCGAACGAAGGCTGGGCAGATATTTCGAAAGTGGTCCGCTGTCTCATCCTCCTCTCCACATGTTGTACAGAGTGCACTGTCTGAGATACCTACATTTTCCATGTGCTTCGCCCATAGAAAGTGGCCCGTCAACAGTCCAACCAGCTACATTCAGCCCCTTCTGCTCAATTACAGGTCATTTGCTAATCGTGGATGGCCATCAAAGGATGGCAGCAGAATGGAGTGGCAGAACAGTCTCCGGGTCAAAGAAGTTGGCCTCAGAACCCTAAAGAGTCAGAGATCTCGTTACTTGCGATACGCACATGTCCCGGGAGCCATGATAGTATCAGGTTATTATGTCTACTGACATAGTTCACCCTGGATTTTCAAGACTCAACTACCCTTGAAGTGGTTGGAGGACTGTCGAAGGCCACGGACGCAGCTTTGCTGTCGCTGCCGACACATACAAATCCACCTCTCCATCTGTTTTCCACAACAAAGTTCATCACTTCTTGAATAGCATACACCTCCGCTTGAAGCACAGATGCATACATTCCAAGAGCAAAGTGTAGTTTTGTTCCACCGGATTTCACGTAAACAGAGCCGGAACCGTGCTCGGTCCTGAAGCCATCCGGGAGAATGTGATAACAGTGTTTTTCGGGCACATTTTTACAGTTTGGCCACAATTTAGCCAGTGTATCTCTTTTCAAGTACAACTCTTGATGGCTCGGAGGCAAGGGGCATAGAGATGATCGTTAAGACGAAGTTCATGCCTTCTCTGTTGTCCAATGTCGGACAAGGGCCTTACTAATTCCCATTGTGTTTCAGCCTGCAGATGGCCTTCAAAGCTTCCAACGCTTGGTGGGGTACTAAACCAACCTGACCAACCATCCACATACAGGGCCCTTTGTATGTTGGATACAGTAGGGAACATTTTTGAACGCATCATATCTGATCATTGGATGTAAAACATGCTTTCAATTCAGCAAAAGCGTCTAACATATTGCAAGCCCTAAAACTTTTGAAGGTGCCACTTTATCTCTTGCGCATCATCAGACCTGTTTCAAGAATCGTATCCTACAATACGATACTAATAGTGGGCCAAAAAAATATGAAGTTTCTGGTGGGGTCCCTTAGGGATCGGTCCTGGGGCCAACACTTTGGAACGTCATGTACGAAGGGGTATTAAAACTGAAACTACCCGTTACGGTAGAGATCGCAGGATATGCTGATGATATTACGCTGGGAGTTGCAGACTAGCGACTAGGTCAGCTTAAAGCAAAATGTAATGATGCAGCAGCGAGGGTATAGCAATGGCTCGGTAATGCGGGCTTGGAGCTGGCAGTCCAGAAAACGGAGACCGTGCTTATAAGAGCACAGAAGCAAAAAAGGATTATGAGGATCGCGGTTGGTGGACACGAAACATTCTCACAGGAGGCTATTAAGTATCTCGGAGCCATGCTTGACACGAGGCTAAGTTTCATGCATCATTTGGCAGCAGTTAATTGTAAAGCTAAAGTTTTGGCAACTCTAAGGAAGTGCGGATGAGGAAATTTTGCTCTTCTACAGTCTTCGTAAGACATATTTAAATTGTGGAAAGAAAAACACGGCACCACAGTGAAAATTCGGCTACAACCGGAGTAGCAAAATAAACAACAACACAAAATTGAAGAACAAAAAAGCTGTATTGAATTCAGTAATATAAAAAAAGTGCATACTTTTTTGCTGCAAACTAGTTGGAAAGTGTTGCTAAAAACATTTTTAAGTTAAAAAATAATTTTAAATAAAACGAAAAATTAAAAAAAAATGTCAGTTGGACATTCTCCGACCAATGCAGACGATGGAAACCAAAACAACAACAACAACTACATCCAAATACTGTCAAATCCCCTCCACAAATGTCGAATCCTGGAGTCCTTTCAACCCCCTGGAACACCCAATGTTACAGTTCCACCCTTGACTCCATCCAGGATTTACAAAATGTCCCAAATAACTCAAAGGTAAATGTGCAGCAGCAGATCCAGCTGCTACTTCAACAGCTGCAACTGCTTTATCAACAGAACGACGCTTCCTCACAACCTTCAACCAGTAAATCTGTACAAGGTAACAATTGGCAATCTGTAGAGTCGAAAAAGAGGCAACTCGATAGCCCACGTAAGCCCATAGCCTCTCAAAAACAAGCTAAATTGAATGAATATTGGCTACATAGCTCTGAGCCCACCCCATTTCTTCTCCAGAAATTCAAGGAGAGGAAACTCATAAAACCCGTGGAAAAACTTCAAACCCCCGCCAATATTTGTTAACAAAGTCAACAACATTACCCCACTAATGAAGCTCCTAAAGGAAGTTGCCGAAAACTCGTATTATTTGAAGCTTATTAATAAACTAGATCAAAATACAACCATTTACCCCAGAAGCCTACAAAATTATTGTAACTCTATTGGAGGAAAAACATACAGAATTCGATAATTGCAAGCCCAAATAGGAGAGAAACTTTAAAGTAATGCTAAAAATATGCACCCCTCCATAGCCACAGAAGATATTTATTTAGAGTTGAAGGAACTTGGTCACTCAGACATTTACAACATAAAACATACGAGGACGAAGAAATCACTCCCAAGTTCATTGTCGAACTGAAATAATAAAAATATATATGAAGTAAAAAATCTGCTCAACACGATAATTACCTTTGAACTCCCAGGCCCGAAACGCGAAATTCCCCAATGCGCCGAATGCCAACAGTACGGCCACACTAAAACTTACTGCCGTAGGAAACCAGTTTGTATCAAATGCTCTGGAACCCACTTATCCTCAGACTACTCGCGCAAGAACAAAACGGATGACGTAAAATGCACCCTATATGCAGGAAATCACCCAGCCAATTATAAAGACTGCAGTAAATAAAAACCTGTAAAAACCGCCGCCGAGAAAATAGGATGAGAGCCCTGTCTCTCTCGCCCAGCCACAAAGTTCATCCATACCCACCTCTGCCACTCAATCACCCAAGCACAACTCGAATGCGCTATCCTACTCTCAAGTAGTTGAGACAACTCCACAAAATACAAGAGCTCCCCCAGTTCAAAGAAACACCACCACAGACATCTAGTGAAATGCGAGAAACGATGACGCTTCTCCGACAAGTCTTACAACAAGTCTCAAACTCTCTGAACCCTTCAAACCCATAAATATTCTTCTTTCGAATACCAATGGGCTCTCAAAACACATACCAGAAATAAACACGCTACTCAAATCTCATACATACATAGATATTCTTCTAATATCCGAAACTCATTTTACAGATAAAAGAATATTCGAAATCCAAATTACAAGCTAAATAACACTATGCACTGTGCTCTGCTATTCTCATTAAAAGCCACATAAAACACTTCACCATATATTCCTACTGTACAGAAACTATTCAAGCTACAAATATTGTTGTAGAATACTTGAAAGGCCCACTCACAATCTCATCAGTATACAGCCCACTCAAGCATGCTATCAAGGCAGAAGAGTATGAAAAATTGGTTTCAGGTTTCTAGCTGAAGGATACTATAATGAAAAACACACTAAATGTGGATCCCGACTCTCTACACAAAAAGGTCGCCAACTTCTAGAAGCTATAACCAAATTGAACCCCACCACAGCCTTTCCAGGATCCCTAACATATTAACCCACTGACACAAATAAAATCCCCGTTCTCATCGACTTTTGCGTTGCGAAAGGCATTGCAACTAGTGAAATAGCGTGCAACTCATGTTATGAACTATCCTTCGATCACTCTCCCGTAATGATCTATCCAAACAAAGAATCAGTTGACTCATTTTCGCGTTGCTGTCTCCAATAATAAAACCGAATGATTTTACTTCCGAACACAATTAACTTCAACAATTAATCTTAAGCATCCACTCAAGTGCAATAAAGATATTATAAATGCTGTTGAGCACTTCAATAATTGTGTTCAACATGCGGCATGGAACTCAACACCCTCCTTCACCAAGCGAGAACACTCTAGTGGTTAAAGATAAATTCAAAGAAAAACGACAGGTAAGAAAAACGTGGCAAACGTTTCAATGAAGAACGAGCAATGCTGGAGAAGGCATTCGAACACCCGTCATACCACGCAATATTTTTCCAGGGTATGTGCTCGACCATCGCTAAATGGGGCGCCGTTAAACCGTTCGCGGCTACAGTCGTGATGAGGCCCACCCACATTGACTGGGAGAGGAAAGCCCAGAAACGGCAGCAGTAGCAACAACGGCAGTAGCAGTAGAAGCAGAAAGATAAGTTAAGTATTTAGTACTAATAAAATATATAATTAATTAGGTAGCGCTATGTACATAACCCACCTAAGTCACAATTCGACAGTTTTGAAAAAAAGAAAGGAAGAAGGAAAAAGAGAGATACAACCTTATAAGCCATACTATATTTCGTTTATTATTAAGTTTTGTAAGCACCTTTGCTAGCAGCTGGGCAGTCGAGATGAACTGTTTTAGACAAATCGACGACAGATACAGACGCTTGAATCGAACACTAACAACAGTACATAACCGAAGATAAGATAGTTGTTTGTGAGTATCGGACTATTGCACATTCTCCGATGTTTCATTCTACCGATGTAAATGAAATCAAGGATTACCTTACAAGGGTAGGCTTTGAAGTAGTTAATGTTCCAAATATTAAGCAACGGACCATGTTCTATGTTAAGGTCGAAGCTGTTCAAATGTTCCATTTACAACTTAAATACGGTTCTGAATATAAAGGTAACATTTGAACCACCCATTAGAAAGCGTAAAATGGCTCAATGTAAAAGATGTCAGAGGTATTGGCATAGCCATAATCTTTGCAGCCACAACCCACGTTGTGTTAAATGTACTGGTGAACGTACATTCATAAGTACATGTGAGAGTATACAGTTGCCGAGAGCAGACGTTTAGACTTTGTGCTCTAAATAAATTAACTATTATAATAAAACAATTTTAAAGTGTTAAATTTCACCAAAAGTTACCGTGACTAGGTACCAGCGATTGGATACCCGTCCTCGATATCAGCAAAATTGCTTGAAACAAATAGATAAGTAAACAAAACAAAAAAATACAGAAACAATTGCGGCAAAACGAGGAGAGCGGCCTTCAGCTGTTCTTGTTTATCAAAATCAAATACTGTGCGGCGTGCCATCTATGCACTATCATAGCTACCATTAATATCAAACTGCATTTCCGACGGCAATTGGAATAGGGCTACTATTTAAATAAAAAGGGGTGGTGGAAATTCACTTCAAAATCTAGCCACTATTAATGAACTCACCAAAAAACTTTAAAAAATGGAAAGAATGTGTAAAAACCTTTCAAAAGAAATAATCGAGCTAAGAACTGAAAATTCAAAACTTAAATCCGGTCAAACAAAGGATATCTAAATCAATGATATAGTACACTTCTCAACTGCTGAGGAAGAACTTACTCGTAAAATCGACTGGATTTTGAAGAAGAGACCAGCAAAGAAGAGAAAGGCAGAGGCAAGCGATGAAAACCTCGCACCGTCTAAGCCAACATGTTGTATTGTATATATTAACAAAAACTCAGTCGAAACAAAATGTTACGATAAAACTCTTGACAAATCAACTCAACACTTTTTCAACTGAAGACTACAGAAAATTATCAAAAACTTTTTCCACTGAAAATATTTCCTGGTACAATTTTGAAAACAAACAGTCGAGGACAATTAAAGTTGTAGTTAAAAAACTACACCATTCCTGTGAACCTAAAGCAGTCATAGAAGATTAGAGAAAGCAGAGTTATAATGCACTAAGTGCCACAATAAACTTAAATAGAAAACCAAAAAAAAAATAATATCTCCCTCGCACCCACGTTCCCTAAGCATTTTACATGCCTGCAGGATCACAAAGAGTTGTGCCTGAAAAGCACTAGCAGTATTCGGCAGTTTAAAGGAGGTAGATAAATTGGTTGATTTAGAAAAAACTCCTGTTCCGGCTCCCGATTCCATCTTGGAGCCGCCGGTGAAGACAGAGGTGCACGTTTCAGTGCAGACTTTTACCCTCAACCCAATCCTGCATATTTGGAAAGATTGCCCTAGCACAACCCTCAAACTCCAGTTTGCGGATAGAGAGATATGTACGAAGTTTGGAGAAATACGGTGTTAACTGCATAAAATTGCTACCAGATGGTAAATGCCCCGATGTGGCAAAGGCATTTGATTAAGTTTGTCACACAGGTTTGGTTGTTAAATTAAAATTAATACTTCCCAAGCAATACTACGAAATCTTAGAGTCGGACTTATCAGATGATGCTTATTTAAGTATTCGACAAATAAAGGCAAGGGTACTTCAAAGCAGTGTTTTTGGGCCTCTACTGTACCTTATCTTCAAACATGGCCTATCGTCTGATCCTAATTAGGTCACAGCAACGTTTACAGATGACACCGCTCTGATTGCAGTTGGGGAAACTGAAAGCGAATCGACAGCCACATTACAAACCGCTTTAAATAAGGTCTTCCAGTGGACTTATATTATATATGGAAAATTAAACTAAACCAAACAAAATCTGTGCACTTAGTTTTCACAAACACTAAAATACAACATAGGTTACTATACATACATAGATGATCAACAGGCCCCATACTCAAACTCTGGAAAGTACCTAGGTATGACACTTGATTGTAAACATCGATGGAAAGAACATGTTAAGAAAACGAGGGAAGAATTGGACATCAAACTCAAAAACATGCAATGGTTCATGGGTACCAGATCAGCTCTAACTACAGAAAACAAGCTATTACGTAAAAGCTTATACTAATACTGGTCGGAGTTATGCTGCGCAGCTACGGGTATTCGCCAGTAAAAGTACGAAACACCAAATCTAACAGTTCCAAAATAAGGTTCTTAGGTGCATTGTTGTGATAGAAAACATCCAGCTAACTATAGGGTGGACCATGTAAAATTTGCTTTTTGAATCGCCTTAAAAAAAATTAATCAATATTTTTCCAAACTTTTATTTTTATTTTGAGGATTGAACATTGTCATTTACGAATAAAAAATAATATCGTTCAAATGACTGCCACGACTGGCTTTACCGTAGACCATTTGATCAACCCAATTTTTAGGCACATTTTCGATTTTTGGGCTCCAATTTCATGAATGGCAACTTCGATTTCGTGTTTTAAAGCATCAATTGTCTCTGAATGGTTCGCATAGGATTTGTCCTTAACGGCTCTCCAAAATAATAGTCCAACGGACTTAAATCACAGCTCCGAGGCGGCCAACTGATATCGGAATTTCGGCTGATTATTCGGTTTTCAAAAACGGTAGCCAAAATTTCGAGTGTAACTTTGGCAGTGTGACAAGTTGCGCCATCCTGTTGAAACCAAATGTCGTCCATGTCATCCTCTTAAATTTTTGGAAACAAAAACTTCTTGAGCATGTCGCGGTAACGCTCGCCATTTACTGTAACCGCGGAAGAAGAAGAAGACTCCCCACTTTGGAAATAGGTTTTCAATATTTCCCAATTTTGTTCAAGAGTATAGCGTCCCATTTCGTAAATGTGAAACCTTTTAGTTAAATTATGAACACGTTTGACATGTCATTTGTGTTAACATTCTCAAAAAAATAGGTGGTTCAAAAAGTAAACGCTATATGGCTCTCTTGTAAAAATATCAACTTTCTTGTTACATATTTTCAAAAATTGAAGTTTAATGGTTAAACAGAAATAAAATAAATAATAACTGCCCATTATATATCGGTAAGCCTTCTGGCATATAACACTTCACTCTGAAATTTGTATTTTGCATTTTGGGCAAATAAAAGCTGTGCTAATTTTTAGCTTGTTGTCATATGGCAACAAATTTCTCGTAAGGTGTTAACTTGCATTAGATTGCAGAAGAAGTTTATTTGCGATAGAAACTGGTAGCAGAGAGACGTGTTGTTGTTTGCGGAATATTATTTTCAAATATGGCAAGAAAAATTAGCGACAGTGTTATAGAAAAGATTTTGGAGAATTTCGAAGACTCAGATCTCTCAGACTTTAAGAATTCGGAATCGGAAGAAATATTAGAGGATTTATTTGAGGCATTTGACAATAATGAAACTTTTATGATGGAGGAGCTTAGTCGTCAAGGTCCGTATGATATAAGCATTAAAAATATCAACGGGGAATGTAATGACGAACTAGTTTTGGATGAAAACGGCTCTAGCTCAGAAGCTGGTACTTCGAACTATCAACCAAAACAAGTTAATGAATTTCGATGAAAAAAGACTTCGTGGGCTTCTCCTCAAGCTGAATTTTCTGAGTGTTATTCAAGTAACGCTGTAAAACTTCCAGTACAGTACTTTTTGGAGTATTTTACTGTGAATTTTTTGAAGAAGTAGTGCAGGCGACAAACCATGCCTCTCTTTTAAAAGACGGTCGATCATTTAACTTCATGCTTGATATAGTAAATATTACAATCATTCTATTGGCAACTACCTATGTACAGAGGGTTATGAAAGTGAAGCAAAATGCATCCCACGCTTTTAACTCTAATTTGAGTTACTCTATTTGTATCTTAATTTTTGTTATAATTCTGTTCTGAGGTAGTTGACTATGACTGATCCTTCGATTTGCTATTACTTCATTATAGGTCCCTTTGTCATTAAAATTTATTTTCTACTTTTTAGTTTGATTAGCAATAAAAGCGTGTTTTTTAGTTTTTTTAAGCTATATTTTATTTTCTACTTTTTAGTTCGATTAGCAATAAAAGCGTGTTTTTTAGTTTTTTTTTAACTATTTTTTATTTTTAGTATATGTAGGTGTTTACGAGTAATATACTATTACACAACCGCACACTAAATACTAACCTCAATGGTGGTGTGGAAACTAAAAATTCCCAATTTTTGTTTAAAAAAATACCCAATTCATGTTTCTACCGGTATGGCAATATTGGCAAATGTTATAAAAAATGCACATTTTTCAGCGCTCTCACGAGAAAAAGAGTTTCCCATCTAGTCATCTATGTTGTGTGTTCCGAGTCGATCAGATTTTTAGAAGCCAGTGAAAATTAAGCTCAAAGATTCCGTTACATACATACATACATACAACCCGTCCTAATAAAAGTGTGTTAAAAATAGGCTTCCTTCTTTCATTGTATAGAATATCGATACGGTCAAGAAAATGGGCACTTAAAATATTTGACCACTTTATTGACCTGGCCATATGCAACTCATGGCTGGAGTACAGGAAGGATCATGAGGGTAATAATAAAGGCCAAAAGCAGAAACACATGGATCTGCTTGAGTTCCGCAACGACATTGCTGATGGTCTGCTAGCGCAAGCAAATAAGGACGAATTTTCTCGCAAACGTGGGCGGCCAAAAGTCTCTTTGAATGAAAACATCGACAACCCATCAACTTCTCGAAAGAGATATGAAACAGCACCATCAGTTTCTGTCCGATATGATTGAAATCAACATTGGGTGGAGTACACTGAGAAAAAAACAGATGCAAATTAACAGGATGTTCAGGATTTTCCAGATACAAATGTTCAAAGTGTTCGGTTCACTTGTGTCTACCCAACGGAGATCGCGATTGCTTTAAGGATTATCACTGCAGCGACTAAATTCTTGGTAAGATACTTCTTTCCTTTGTATTATTTTAAGTAATTTTTATAGCTATAGTTTTCTATAATACTTTTTATGCTAATATTTTATGTTTTTAGTTTATATCCTTGTTCACTTTTTAATATGTATGTACGTGTATATTTCTAGTATTGAATGGATTTTTTTATTTTAAATATTTTGCTATTGTTGGAACTTTAGTTTAGAAATCTTGATTTATAAATAAATTGAAATTTTGATGTCAAATCAAATTTTAATAAATGTACGAACCTTTATGCAAAAACCAAAAATAAACTGTTTTTCTTTACCATACAAAACATTTGATGTCAAACCAAATTTTAATAAATGTAGGAACCTTTATGCAAAAACCAAAAATAAACTGTTTTTCTTTACCATACAAAACATTTGTTGCCATATGGCAACATTAAAAAAAAGCACTTAACAAAAAAAAATAAAAAAAAAATTTATTTGTATTGTTATTGGTCCTAAAATAAATACTCAGACAAAAATTTGGATTTTTTGGAAGGCGCAATAAAAAAATGTAGCGAAAGGATTAAGAACAAATGCTATGCGAACTATCCAGAGACGATTGATGCTTTAAAACACGAAATTCACGCGATTCATGAAATTGGAGCCCAAACAATCGAAAATGTGCTTAAACATTGGATTGATCGAATGGCCTACGGTAAAGCCAGTCGTGGCAGTCATTTGAACGATATTATTTTTCATTCATAAATGACAATGTTCAATCTTCAAAATAAAAAAAAAAGTTTGAAAAAATATTGATTAATTTTTTTTTTTATAGCCGATTCAAAAAGCAAATTTTACATGGCCCACCCTATACTTGCAACAATATCAGAAATCAAAAAAATCCGTATAGTCATCATAGCAAACCAGGCTGTAGGGTAAGACGTTCTAACCGGAAAAGTCCTTGAAGAACTCCCCTACGCAAGCTTAAAATAAATCACGTAAGTCTTCAACATCATTCTGCGAACCAGTTATGTCCCAAAGCAATTCAAACTCGCTGAAGTTATCCTAATCTCTGAACCTGGTAACCCACTATAAGCTCTTACTTCCTACATACCGATTAGTCTTCCCCCAATCTTATGAAAAGTTTTTGAAAAAATTCTTTTAGCACGCCAATACTAATATAAAAGGAACTAATACCCGATCATCAGTTTGGCTTCCGTCAAGAGCACGCAACAAGAAAACAAATTCACCGAGTCTATAACACCATACGTAAAGTTTTAGAAGGAAACCATTTTGTTCTGCGGCTTTCTTCGATGTTGCATAGGCATTCGATAAAGTTTGGCACCCCGGTTTATGTATAAATTGTAAAAAAAAAACAAAAGAAAAAACATTGCCGCACAGTTGCTATGAGGTGTTGCGCTTCTATCTCAATGACAGGTACTTCAGAATTAAACTGGGAGGCGAAGCCACGGATTTAGCCCTGATCTCTGCGGGTACCCCTCAAGGAAGTGTTATTCTATATACGTATTATACACGTATATTCACAATATTTACTGCGGATCAACCACTCTTAAGAATGGTGAAGACTGTAACTTACGCTCACGATACCACTATTATGTCTACTAGTCACACCAGTTTTGACAACACATTTTCTACAAGAATACATTAAAGATATAGAGAAAAGGCTCAATAAAAGGCTTATACAGGTACACCCGACCAAGTCATCGCAAGTTACCTTCACACTGAAACGAAGAGCATATGCTGCCGTCAGCTTATTCGATCAGCAGCTTCCACTTGTGGATAACGTTAAATATTCGGGTATGCACCTGGACAGACGCCTAACGTGGCAAATACACAACGCAAACAGCTCAGTCTTAAACTCACTTCTCTCCTTCTAATGAGAAGAAGCTCAGTGCTGTCTCTAGGAAATAAATTTCTTCTGTAGAAAGCCGTAATTAAACCCGTTTGGACTATCCAGCTATTGTGAGCGGCAGCGAAAACGAATATTAACATCATAGAGAGGTTCCAGGCAAAGACACTGCAAGTAATCACCGGAGACTCGATTTACTCTAGCAACGAGCAAATACGCAACATAACGATGATACCTTTAGTACGTTAAGAGATAAAACGATTCAGTGACAAATGCAGTGGTCGTTTGTCAAGCCAACCCAACACATTTGCCAGGGCCATAATTCAGCCAAACACCTGCGTACCGCGCCTCAAACATACGAGTATAAGAACAAAAAAACAACAAATTTTAAAATCAGCCTAAAAATGTCACGACTCTCATTTCATATTCAGTAAGTTATTTTTATCAAGAGCATGAGGTGAGAAAATTTTTTAGGTGAACTTGGACTTCACCTATTTCGCGCTCTTCAAGATAGCTCCATTAGCCTAAGTTATATAAATTGCCTAATGTTTAAATATAAAACAGATTGTCATGAAATATGAAAATAAAAATAAATTAAAAAAATATCGACAAACTGCCGTCTATGAAAGCAACTAGGACAATAAACAGAACTGCTATTCATCAACCATCAATCAAAGCAGATAATGAGCAATGGGCAGAAACCTTTTTATTCGTAACACCTATGTACATATATTGTATAATGATAAGATTTTTACATTATCTTACACTTAAATTTTGACTAGTTTACTTAAAATATGTTACATATGAATAGTTTTACTTTTTAGTTTAGAATTAAAAAAACGAAATACATATACTCGTATGTATGTAATTTTTGACGTGATAACGTCTTATAATTCGATTTAACAGGCTGCACGCACGAAAAAATGTGTCGTTACCTTGCTCATATGTCGTTACCTTGCTCATTTTAGTGTTACCTTGCTAATATGTCGTTACCTTGCTCATTGTCGTTACCTTGCTCATTGCATTGAATGAACTGCAAGCGAAAGCGCAGAACGAACGACAAAGCAAACAAAGCAAACGAACGGCAACGTTCGACATTTTGCTCTCTCCTACTTAAGTGAGCGTATATATGTATGTATATGCGCATATGTACATATATAAATTCACGTATTTGTATTTGCATATGCCTTCTTATTGATTATTATTAATTTGATTCACTTGAAGAAGTTAAAATAAAACCAAGTTTGTTAATAATACCTGTTGTTTTAATGTTATTATTATTAATTTTTTTATTATATATGAAGAAAAAAATGTATGGTAATATTTACCATATACCTTATACGATATGTTGTCTATACTAATATTATAAAGAGGAAAACTTTGTTTGTTTGTAATGAATAGGTTCAAAAACTACTGGACCGATTTTAAAAATTCTTTCACCATTCGAAAGCTACATCATCCACGAGTAACATGGATTATATTTTATTTTGGAAATAGGGCTCGAGATATAGGTCAAAACGTGGACCCGGGTAACCTTGGGATGTGTATGTACAGTATGGGTATCACATGGAAGCTGTTGGTGAATGCTTTAGTCCAGAGTATTTTTCATGCCGCTCCGTGACTAGGGTCTCGAGATAGAGACCAAAACGTGGACCCTAGAATGTGTTTGTACAATATGGATATCAAATTGAAGCTGTTGGTGAATGCTTTAGCACAAAGTATTTTTCATGCCGCTTCGTGAGTGGGATCTCGAGATATAGGTCAAAACGTGAACCCGGGTAACCTTTGGTTGTGTATGTACAAAATGGGTATCAAATGAAAGCTGTTGATAAGTGATTTAATACGGGGTAATGTTCATACCTATTGATGACTACGGTCTGGAAATATATGCCAAAACGTGGACCCGCCGTGTCTTTGCACCGAATTAAACCAAACTTACACACATTGTTAAGGAGGTATTGAAGGGTAACCTTCGGATGTGTATGTACAATATTGGTATCAAATGGAAGCTGTTGGTGAATGCTTTAGTTCAGAGTATTTTTCATGCCGCTCCGTGACTAGGGTCTCGAGATAGAGACCAACACGTGGACCCTAGAATGTGTTTGTACAATATGGATATCAAATTGAAGCTGTTGGTGAATGCTTTAGTACAGAGTATTTTTCATGCCGCTCCGTGACTAGGGTCTCGAGATAGAGACCAAAACGTGGACCCTAGAATGTGTTTGTACAATATGGATATCAGATGAAAGCTGTTGATAAGTGCTTTAATACGGGGTAATTTTCATACCTATTGATGACTAGGGTCTCGAAATATATGCCAAAACGTTGACCCTAGAATGTGTTATGTTATGTTATGTTATGTTATGTTATGTTATGTTATGTTATGTTATGTTATGTTATGTTATGTTATGTTATGTTATGTTATGTTATGTTATGTTATGTTATGTTATGTTATGTTATGTTATGTTATGTTATGTTATGTTATGTTATGTTATGTTATGTTATGTTATGTTATGTTATGTTATGTTATGTTATGTTATGTTATGTTATGTTATGTTATGTTATGTTATGTTATGTTATGTTATGTTATGTTATGTTATGTTATGTTATGTTATGTTATGTTATGTTATGTTATGTTATGTTATGTTATGTTATGTTATGTTATGTTATGTTATGTTATGTTATGTTATGTTATGTTATGTTATGTTATGTTATGTTATGTTATGTTATGTTTTTTTTTTTTTAGGGAGGTTAAAATCAAAATGTCAGAAACATCATCACAGGTGCCGTCGCACCAGTGGTATGTGGGGCATGCTCCCACTAACACTATAACAACCCTCCTTATCGGCTGAGTTCCACCCTGGGACCGTGGTAACATTACGTCAAGGTGGAGCCGCGTGTATGTCTATTGACACAACAGGTACCTGCGTCCAGGTTCCTCTTTCATGGGCGTATGGAGGTTATACGCTATCGACAATATCCATTGCTTTCACATCACAAGTGGTGCTGCAGCAAATGGAACATCGGAAAAGGTGTCGTAAGTATTACCGACATGTCGTAGTCTGATACCGTCTTGAGCACTAAGCTCAGGCGTCTGTGATTTGTCGTCAGTTCGTAGGCAGTCTACCTCCGGTCAAAAGCTGCTGGTGAATTCTTCGCTGCATGTTGCGTTGCCACTCTGCGCGTTGAAGATATAGCCCTATCATTGTTGCAAAATTTGTTACTGCATTCCACCAAGCATTTGATGCGAGCATCTTGGTGATCAGATTTTCCGGGCACAGCTGTCCACCCAGAAATGCTTCAAGCTTTAGGCGCTCCTCTCTGAAACGAACGCAGTAGAAGAATACGTGTTCCGCATTTTCTATCGCGTTGTTGCAGTTTGGGCAGAATGGGGTGTCCTCCAGATTAAACCGATGGAGGTACTCCAAAAAACAACCGTGGCCACTCAGTATTTGAGTGAGATAATAGTCAACGTCTCCGTGTTTCCTGGTCACCCATTGGCTAATATTTGAGATAAGCCTATGAGTCCAACGTCCGTTAGTTGACGAATCCCATCTGATTTGCCATTCTTCTATCGAATGAAGTCTCTCTTCAGCTTTTTCTTCTAATGACGGCTTAGCCCGTCGCCTGCCATAGAGACGGCTCAATTCCTTTGCCTGAATGTCAGCTGGTAGTTTGCTCGCGATTACGCCTATCGCGTCTCTCGAGACCGTTCTGTAGCCACAAGCTACCCTTATTGCACTTCGGCGAAGTACCTGTGCTGCATAATGTATGCTGGACGATTTAGCTCCTGCCCATATCGGGGCAGCGTAAAAGAGTACGGAGTCTACCACTGTCGATAAGACACGCCTTCTGCTGCCTTGCGGGCCACCAATATTAGGCAACATTCGTGTTAGCGCTCCATTGATGGCATCAGCTCTTGCGCTTACTGCAGATAGGTGCTGCTTGTAGCTAAGTCGCCTGTCTATTATCACGCCAAGATACTTTATCGACGCCTTAGAGGATATTTCATGGGTGCCGATACGTACTTTTATTTCCTCCTTTTTTCTCCGCCCACTGATGAGTACCGCCTCGGTTTTTTGGGCTGCCAATTCCAATCCGGATTTTGCCAACCATAGCCTTACCCTTGCTGCTGCGTGATTGCTTTTTGCTTCCAGGTGGTCTATGTTATGTTATGTTATGTTATGTTATGTTATGTTATGCTATGTTATGTTATGTTATGTTGTGTTGTGTTGTGTTGTGTTATGTTATGTTATGTTATGTTAAAGTATATTATGTTATGTTAATGTTAACTCATTCTCTATATCCATACAAAATAAAATTAAAATTTTCTTTTGACAAATGCAACCATTCAATCAGTATTTTCTTATGACGTTACCACGTTAAACTATCGTCAGTAAACCGACTTTACAGACAACCTCTTTTTTTTTTGGAAATCGAACCATTAAGATATTCTATTAACTTGTCACAAGTAATTAATTCTAATTCAATATTTTTTTTATGTATTTAAAAAAAAAACACTTATTTTCTTTAAAGTTTACAATATATATAATATGCATATTTTTCAGATACATACATATATAATATATATATACTAGCGGCCCGGTACGTGCTTCGCTACGTATAAAGTGAAATATTAAATCAAACTCATTTATAAAAAAAAATATATTTAATTATTTGCTAGCTATTTTAAAACTTAATCCAAAACATTTGGATAAACAATATTTTTTGTTTTTCCATTTTGAGCATAAATAAACAAACGGCTGGGGGTACCGACTCTGGAACAGGCAACATAAAGTTGGCCATGTGAAAAACATGATTCCTCCAAATTCACACCACAAACGTTAAGTGTTTGCCCTTGAGCTTTGTTGATGGACATCGCAAATGATAAACGCACAGGATATTGTAATCGTTTGAATTCAAATGGCATATCAGTTGGAATCATAGGGATACGCGGTATTAAACAAACTTCTCCTTTTGATTTACCAGTTAAGATCGTAGCTTCAATCAAATTTGACAATAAATTTTTCACTGCCAATCTGGTGCCCTTACACAGTTTTGGTGGATAAATATTTCGCAATAATATAATCAAAGAACCCACTTTCAGATTCAAGCAATGCGGTGGCATACCAGCCGGTTCTAATGAATTTAAAAATTCAGTTGGATAATTCATTGTCTCATCTTGATTCATAGCACTGTCAATTGATTTATATGTCGTGACTACACCTGGGAGTTTTGCTTGAATTTGAAAATAAATGGCATTGATATGAATGTTCTTCGGTGCTGAAATGGGCGCATTCTCTCAACCAATCGTGATTTCTGTAATTCTGAAGAATATTTGGAAAAACACATTCAATCAATTCATCTATCGATTTCGTAATTGTACATAAATTGTTCGGTACAGTAATCAATCCGTTGGTTCGGTCGATTTGTATTTTGCCATCACCAATATGTAACAATTGT